>NC_052046.1:74715423-75015423 GCF_015832195.1 Motacilla alba alba | reverse complement strand
CTTCTTCCATGCTTTACTCCCTCAGTTCTTTATTAGAATTCGTCTTTTAACTGTCCCATGATCAGTTTCCACCCATCTCACAATCACAAGCACACACGCTGCCTGTACCTGACACCAAACACAGCTTTGTATCTCACAGAGAGCACCTCCTGCTGCCCCTGATGGGGTGCAGAGGTTCTCCCCATGGTGCTGCACGGGGCCAGGGGAGGAGGAAATCTGCCTTGCAGAGCTGACCAGCTGTTCACAGGGAGGTTGAGTGCTTGTGTTTACCTTTCTGAAACTCTTCCATCCCATGACTTGACCCAGTCACAGGTGGAATTGGATTGTCCTTGGCGTCCACAGGTCTAAAGGGGAAAAGTTCACTTGTGCTGAGTGCTTCAGCCACTGTCCCTACTCTGTTGCTATAGTTCCTGCTCTTTAATCCCCCCTGGCCTCAATCCTTGAGCTACAAATGCACATTAACTTAATTACCTTGAGTTCCCTCCCTGGTGTCCCAAGCAGTGAGTGCAAACCTGTGCATATTTGAAGGTGTTGATTTGTGTCTGGTTTTTAACCTTCTTCAAGCTAACAGTGGTGACTCTCAAAGAAACACTCTAACCTGAGTATCTGCTCTTATAATCTTACCCTTCAGCAAAACGTTTGCCCTCACAAGCTGGTCTTTCTCTTGATCAGTAACTTTTACACTGATAATTAAGGAGTCGGTGATGTATTTGCCCTGAGCAATGTAACGAGTATTTTTAAGGAGTTCAAATGGTACTGAGAGTATCACTGCTGAATTTCAGCAAGCAGATTTACTGGGAGCTCCTCACTAGGTAAACGTGACATAACCTTTTGTAATAACTGAGTTTCTGTCAGTCCATGAAGTCTAGGCATGAGGGGTGCTGGTAACTTCCCTGCACTGACTCACAGGGACTCTGTCCTCCCTGTCCTGTCAGTCCAGCTGAAGCTTTTGAAAAGATCGAGTCCATGGGTGTTCTTCTTCCCTCTGGCTTTCAGAAAAAAAAATTTAAAAATCCATGCACTTCACATGTTGAAAGTTAATCCTGTTAGAAATGTTTGTTTTAGAACGCAGGGCTGCTGGTGTGTGCAGGATTCCCCTGTGGGCCAGCCCTAGAAGGAAAAGATGATTTCAGTATTATTTGTTCTGGCTGCCTCAGTTACCTTGAGACACTGAGAAGGGGAAAGAAAAGTTTAGAAACCACTGTGAAACTGAGTATTGAAATCACTTTGGACTCGCTTTTCTTTCTAGGATAATGCAAAGTTTGTATCCCTCAGAGTCATTTAATATCTTCATTAATTTCTCAGTGACTGAGAGCATCACATAGCTACAATAATGTACAGAAGAAAAATGTATTTTGCACTGAATGCATTCTGTCAGGCTTCTCAACAGCTGTTCTCCTTAATTATGTAATATACCATTGGTACTTCTCCATTTAAAGTTGCAGAGAAGCAGTTGTAGAAATGGTTGAGCACGTGTGCATGTAGACTGGAAACAGGTTTATGCCATGAGCATCCTTTGGTTCCCTGTCATCATCCATGGAACTTGGCACGCTTCTTAGAAGTCACCCATGAATAATGCAGAAATAATAACTATCCTGATAGCCATGCTTTCCGTCACACTTCTTTTTTTTTCCTAATTCTGTAATTACAGCTTCTGTAAATTATTTTTCTTTCTGTCACTTTTTGGTCTGCATCAGTGAGATCTTGATGGAAACGAAGAGGATGATGTACCAGTAGGTTGTGGGGGAGTGTGAAGCATTATTTTCTTGCCAGTGAGCTGTTACAAATTCGCACATGCAATCTCCTCAGGAATTACTTAATGCATCTCCAGTGTCCTTCCTGTCCCCACTGCCCTGTCCCCACTGCCCTGCTGGGCACAGGCAGGCTGTGGTGATCAGGCCCCTGCCAGGAAAGGGGTGAGCTGCAAGGCAGCAGCACATCTAGTCCTCCCTTCCTGTAAAGTGGTTATTTTAATTTAAATTACTCCTGTGCAAATGCAGTGATCTTTGAAATGACATTTCAAAGGGGTTTGTGTGAGGGAGTGAGTGGAATTGTAAAGTTACATTATAAATTTATTTTATTCATGGGGGTTCTCAGTGTTATCTTTGAATCACAGAAAGTGATTTTTGTTGGTGCTGAGAGTGTTCTACACCTTCCTTCTGGAGAAAAGAGTAATTTTCTTTTCATGTTAATTGTTCTTGAGTTAGGTTTATTCTTCTGCAACAGGTTCCATTTTTGCAGTAAGTATTTTAGGTGAGCTTCTAAACTCAGATGGGTATTACTAAAATCAATGGGAAAACTTAGTTTAAGTTTGGGGGTTTTTTTCCCAGCATTAAGTATTTTACAGAGTAGGAAAACCAGTAAGTAGCACTGGGCTGTTGACAGCTGTGTGAAAATAAAGCTCTAGAGATTGGCTTTGCAGTCTTGTTTTCTGGGATTCAGTGGTGGAGTGTTACCACTGTGAGCTGCTGGGCTGCCTGGTCATTTCCACAAACTGTGAGAGAGGTGCACAGTGAAATGAAAGAGGAGTGAACTTCCTGGGGCCCACACTGTGCTCTCAAACCCAAGCCAACTCTAAGAGCACGTGGGATAACTTCTTTTGAGAGGCGGTGCAGTTATATCCTCTAACTCACCCTCTGAAAATTAACTTACAAAACACTGCCTCTCTGCTGTTTTTTTCCTGAAGCCTTTGACAGGAATCTTTGCTACTTGAACCGAGCACTGAAAACAGATAATCCATCCTCTTTTTTTTTTTTTTTAATTTTTTATATTTTGCATAATAAATGGGTTGAACACCGTAAGATGAAGAGCTTTTAATTTGGGTTTGGCTGTCAGAGAGACATTAAAACAAGTGTTTTCCAGCCAAATTGCATCTGCTGAGGAGTGATGGATCCAAAGAGACGCTGCTCATGCTGCCTGTCTGCACGTTCCTTGTGGGCAGGACTGGGGAAGAAGAATTTAATGTTTTAATGTGTAAAAACATTTTGGAGGAGATCTGCATTAAGATGTGGATTCCAAGCCACTGAGTCCTGGAGAGGTTTGGTGGGGTTTATTGTGGCTGTTTTAAATGTGAAAAAAAAACCCCAAAAAAAAGGGTTGTTTGAGCAGTAGGTTTTGTGACTCAACAGCTTTATTTTATCAGGAGTAGTACAGCATAAAGTTAGGCAGCAATGCCTTGCTGCAAATTAACAAACTAACAGTTAATAAATGCAATCATCCACACTAAAACAGTTATTCCTGCTTATTTCTGGAATAACACTGCTCAGTATGTATGTTCAAAAAACAAGTATAATTCTTGTAGTGAAAAGGACAGAAGCAGAAAGAACAATTTTATCAATTTTCAAAGGATGACATTTAAGAGGTTTTATGTCATTTAAAAATGCACTTTTTTTTAATCTGTAGTCAAGCCCGAGTTGGATTTGAATGTTTTCAAATGCTGGAAGGAAAGACTTCTTCTCCAGCTGTCTCTGACAACAAGGGAAAGATAATACTAATTTCTCTTTGTATCCTGAGCATTTAGTGAGGAAGTTCAGGAAATTATTTTTGTGAATGCAAATTAGATACAAAGCAGGCTAAAATATTTTGTGGGCTCTGTGGAAATGATGCAATCCCAGAGAAAAATGGAAGCTCTGTGTGTAATCACCACAGGCACACAACAGACAGCCTGTGAGATGCTGTCCCTGTAAGGAAAAGCCAAGTAAGAAATGACAAAATAATAATGCCACTAATTGTAGCGTTGGAGGCTAACACTGAACTTGTTCATTAAGGAGCCAGAGATTGTTCAAACATAAAAAGTATTTGTCGTTGTGATTAATGTATTTGCAGCTAACAGTGTTAAAGTGGCCTAAATTATCCTGTTCTCTGTGGATCTGTGCAGTAAGGAGGATTGTTTGATTTTACACCAGAGCCTGGTGCCTGACCCAAGCTGGGAAAGGGGCACAGGGCTGGTGGGGGCACTGTGAGAAATTCACTGAAATCTTCATCGTTCCTAACCCAGCATTTGAAAGGATTACAGCAGTAAGTGGCTTAATAAAATGTTAATTTCACAAAACCTCATTACCCTGAGTTATACACTTAGTTCAGAGAAAAATCATGTGCAGTTGAATTAGCTTATGGCCAGAAGCACCTGTTTTTTTGGGGTATGTGGGAGTGTGACTTTTGTGTGTGTGTTTAAGCACACACTCAATGAAACAAAAACTCAGTTTTCTCATATGCCCATCTCCAACCAAAAGTAGTTAATTTATAACTGAAGATTTGCTTATTATGCAGTTATGCATGATAGCACGACAGATTTTCAGGGCAGGGAGCAGAGAATATATACAAATCATAGTTATACTGGGGCCAGTCTGCTTGGTTTTAGTCAAATGCTCTTAGTCATAAGATCCTCCTAAAATCATTTGTGTCTTGGTGGTGCCTCAGGAGGTCACAGAAGCAATTATAATAGACAGAGACCCAGGAAAAAAGGAGAGAAAGAAACCACTATATTGAGCTTCTCTTTAAAGGTTCTGATTGGCTCTAAATACTGTTGTGGCCAGCTGTTAAATTGGGAAATACAATATGCTAAACCCATGAGTTAGTTTCCCTTAAATCAATGTGGCTCCTATGTAACTATATACTGTCTGATAAGAGTGAATAAATCCAGTTTTACATCCCTCCTCAGTGGCATGCTTGTGATGACCTGTCTCAGAAGGGATGCTCTAATGTGATTAATGTAATTCAAAAGCAGAAATGCAAAAAAGAAATGCTCTTTCTTCAGTATAGAATGGGTATTACTTGCCCAGGTAAGGAAAGCTGCAGGAAAAGGGAAAACCAGGGTGGACTAACAACAGGTTTCTCAGACACAGGCCACAAATTCACAATTTGGGATGGGGTTTGAGGGTTACATGGATCTGATTCAGAGCTAGAAGGGTTGTATGGAATGTGGAGGAATTTGAGTGTGGAGGAATTTGAGTGTGGAGCAGCCTGCCTGCAGCCTGCTAAGAGTTGTGTTTCAACAGAATGAGAATTCCTAAAATACCTTTAAATTTTGTTAAAGGATGCTGGTTAAGATTGTATACCTGTGCAATTAGGGGAAATTATGGTTGTTTTGTTAGTGCCTGAGGGAAGTGGCTGCTCTGCTGTTTGGATGCACAAACACCTGGTTCACAGGAGCTTGCACTCTGTGTGGAAATGCCAGTATCGGACACCTTTGGGTACTGTTAGCATTATAAACCCATACGAATAGAGCTTTGAACTAAACCAAAGGGGTACAATTCACCTTCACAGCCAGCTTTGATGGAATTCTCGTCCGCTGGCTGTTCAGAAGTCCCAGGGTTCTTTTTGAGGGAAAAGCAGGCTGCCTCGTGCTGTTTGTGAAGGTGGGAGACGTGTGAGCTGGGACTCAGCTCTGGAAGGTGAATGTTCTGCCTGCATTTTCTCCTCTGTTTGTATCAGCTACCAGAGATTGTAACAGAATGGTTTCACGCCTGTGATTATTTTATTTTTACAGCATTAGCTGCCATTTGTGACGAGTTTTTGTGCTCTGTGTCCCGGTGCAGGATGGGCGCCGCAGACAACATCTACAAAGGCCGGAGCACCTTCATGGAGGAGCTGACAGACACTGCTGAGATCATCAGGAAAGCCACCTCGAGGTCGCTGGTGATCCTGGACGAGCTGGGCCGAGGGACAAGCACCCACGATGGCATTGCCATTGCTTATGCCACCCTGGAGCACTTCATCAGAGATGTAAGTGCCTGTGGCGCGGGTAGGCCGCGCCGGCCATGGCTGTGGGGAAAGGACACCAGCTCAGCGTGGCTGTGTTCAGGCAGTCCGGGAGTCTCCCCTATCAGCACGACCCCGAGATTGTGTTAAAAGTCTCTTTTTCCCAACCCGGCTGTTGAAGGAGTCAGGACTCTTGGGCTGCAGTTCTCAGGGCTGTTCATTAATTGTTATCTGAACATTTTCTGCCTGGCCTGCCACGATCTGCTCAGCAGCTCAGCCAGGGGCACGCTGCCCTCCCACGGGGCTGCTGCTGTCTGTGACACTAAAAACTACGTGTGCTGTATGTACAGTTCTGTTCCCAGAGCTGTCACCTGTGCCAGACAGTGACTGTCCACTCCAGACCAGTCTGGAAGCGCCAGCATCCCCCAAACCATGGGGGCCAGGAAGAAGAAGGAAGAAGGGCAGGGCCCGCCCTGATTCCTCCCCTTGGAGCCTCAGCAAAGTCCCAAACCCCCACGTACAGAATCCTCACACTGTTCCCTCACCCTGTGATTATTGCTGCTGTGGTATCTAAACTTTTGTGACATTTAATTCTTCATGTGAGGTTGGCAGCTGGCTCCATGGCCACACTCAAAGCCGCAGGGGTCTTTACCTGCATGAACCCCCTGCCAGGGCCCCAAAGCCGGGGCTGGGATCATCCAGGAAGGTCAGAGAGACGTCCTGGGCTCCGACAGGGGAGCAGCCTGTGAGGGCCAAAGCGTGTTTGCTGTGTGTGTGCTGCAGGTGCAGGCCCTGACGCTGTTTGTCACCCACTACCCGTCGGTGTGCGAGCTGCAGCGGCTGTACCCGCGCGCCGTGGGCAACTACCACATGGCCTTCCTGCTCAGCGAGGAGGACGCCGGGCAGCACAGAGGTCAGTGAGAGGCACCTCGGTGCCAGGAAAATCCATCCACAAACATCACAGGTTCATGTCCAAAAAGGAGACAGAGGAGTCCTTTTACTTTATTGGAATGAAAGGAGAGGCCATGGGGCGTTCCCTTGAGGTCTCACACATTTTTGGAGGACTCAGCCTCCTTTTTATCCCAATTTCCCAGCCACATCTTCTCCATTTATGAGGTACTTGAGAGGTACAGACTTCCCAGAACACCTGATACTAGAGATTTCCCTCTAATGTATAACCCCCCCTTTTAACTTTTAATTCTTATGGAATTTAGGGGTTTTTCTTCCCCACTGTTTCTTTCATCTTTCAATGTCCAATTTCATTTACCAGCAAACCTAAAGTTTATTTCTAAAAGCAATCATCTTTTTCCATCCATCAATCAGTGGAATCCTTCCCATTGTTTCTTTTCTCTCCCAGTGCTGGTTTTATCCACCAGCAGGCCCACAGCTTGTTTGTAAAGACAAATCTCTCATTCCTCTCACCAGCCACAGAGTAACTCTGATGTTGATGCCTTCTCAGACTACCCAAAAACAGGGGCCAGACTTCTAAAAAGCTGTTCATAGCCATTTTCCTCCTCAGACCTTGCCAAATGCTTTTTCTTGCCTCCTGACCCACCAGCCTCAGCAGTCCCCAGGGGCTGCTGCCAGCATTTCAGGGATCACTCCATGCTAGTGATGCTTTTTGGGCTGCCTAAAAACAGGGCCCAGACAAAGTTAAGAGAGTTAAAAGCAGTTACATTTATTGAAGGGCCTTCAGGTACATTTTGGGCAGACAAAGCCCTCCCTCAGGGGCTGCACCCAAAAATGGACCACGGGCCATGGGTTTGCACACTTCTGTAAGTTTGGTGCATTTGCAGATTGGGGGTTAATCTGTTCCAATCACAGCTTCAGCTAATGAAGTCATTTAGCCCAAGTTTGCTGCCCCCAACTCACTTTTATTTACATTTCTGGGCCCTGGGGCTGTGAGGTGCCCTTGAGTGCCAGGCCTGGAGAGGAATTGCTGTGTCTGCCCAAAACGGGGCAGCAGCAGCTGACACTGACTATGGACTTCAGAGTTACACACTCAAGAGCTGCAGGACCACGAACAGATGAAAATTATAAAAGCTAAAACCCTAGGATGTCAGTGTGACAATTTACACCTCACCTGAATGTGATTCACCCACTGTCACACATTTGGGGGGGTTTGAAAAGTGGACATGCATTCCTTCACGTGTTTCAGGAGGATATCTGAGCTGGGGTAGGGGAGAGATTCGCCCATCCCAGCATCCAACTTCCCACAGCAGCCAAGCACAAAGGATTAGGGAGGAGGGATTAGGGATCAAACATATGGCAGCTCCTTCTCTGAAAGATCTCACTGTCTGGAAACATTTGCTATTTATGGGGCTTCACGAGCAGGATGTGTTTTGTAGCTCCCATGGATTTCATTTCAGCTGGGCTGCATAATTTAATATCGTGTACTTTCAGTGTCTTCGTCCTGCCGCGTCAAGCAGCTCCAAAATGTAGCACTCTGTGGAGTGAAAAAAACACATCTGATTGTTTTGAAACTGTTTTTGAAACATGATGGCCCCAGTTCTTCAATTAAAAGAGGCATCATAAAGGCCTGTTCACTGAATAATTGTAAAAAGTTTGAATGTGTTTCTTTAATGACTTGCCATTTGCCATTAACCCTTCCCCTAAATAATTCTTCATATTGTATTATCTGGTTACCTTGTAAGCTGATCAGGACAGGGTGCTTATGTATTTGCTACATAGAGGATATTTTGATATGTTTTTAGGATCTGAAGTGGAAGAGAATCCTGAATTCATCACTTTCCTTTATCAAATAACTAAAGGAGTCTCTGCAAGGAGTTACGGGCTAAATGTTGCCAAACTGGCAGATATTCCTGAAGAAATCTTGAAGAAAGCAGCTCACAAATCAAAGGAGTTGGAGAGAACAGTGAACATGAAAAGGTCAGAACAAATGTGATTTTTTTTTTCTCTTTAATTATTTCCTTCTATAATACTTATGTTCTCATCAGTGGTAGTGAAAATACTAATGACTTTAATTTAGAAAATATTTATTACTTAATTTGGAACTTGAAATTGTCTTTGCATACCAAAGTGCAGAAGGAAATACGGACATTCTTTGTCTGGTTTAACTTGAAAATAAATATTTATAATATGTTTTGACTGCCCCCACAAACACTAAGAATTGTACTGAAACTACTGGGGATTTTATTATTTCCCTCATTCCCAGTTTTCATTCAGGGGTGTTTGTACCTTATATATTAGAGTAGTTATGAAAACTCCTGTGTGTATCAAGTGGCATTATGGATTTGTAAATCCTGTAGCATTATGTGCACAGTTTAGATATTCATAACTGTTTTCACTGTATTTTTTTTTTTCTTTTGCTGTTTTTTTCCCGTGGCAGTCCTGTGAGCAAAATTCAAATAGCCCCATGGGAACATAATGAACCAAGATCTTGGTTGTCTGATGGCTGTACCTAATCCTGACAGGATAATTTTACATGAGAACATTTTGACTACTAATTATTTATAGGTGCAAACTTTGAAACTCGACAGAGCTCGGCGCCTAACGATGTTTTTTTATCCCCTCTTAATAAAGCCAGAGAGAAACTTTAGAAAGTACTTGACAGTTTATAGGAAAAATAATGCAGTGGCTGATGCTAATTGGAAATATCAGTCTGTAATTGGCAAAAGTAAAAAAAAGAAATAAATCTGGAGCAGGGTCCTTACTGTGCTGCTCAGAGAGTGGGTCTGCTCTGTGTGCTGGGAACAGGAGTTTCCAGCTCTGGGGAACCACACCCAGACCTGCTGGTGGCACTGCCCTTGTCACAGTGCCCACGGGCCAGATGCCTCTTCTTGTTTTTTTAAATCATATTATTTAAGAAAATCCACTGGGTAATTTCATCCAGTTTTGACATTCCTGTCGTTGGCCATGTGTGTTACCCCATTTTAAACGTCTTGTAATTTGTCACAGCTCTTAAAAATCAAAAAATGCTGAGAAAAAAACAGGAAGGATGTGTGCACTCATTTATATTGAAAATATGTTTTCTTTTTATGGTCCTACAAATACAAATTTCTACGAACTGAATGATCAAAATTAAACAGGGCTGACTACAATGCTGTTTGTTTCCTTTAACAATTTATTCTTACCATTTGTTTGTATCATTTTGTCAGTGCTGCTGGTGCTGTAAGTTAGTTATGAAATTAATTTGCTGGCTGACCTAGAGCAGGAACATGAATCTTAGAAAATGTTAACTTGTTGTTTGAAGATCACATAACATTTTGAGCTGTGCTATTTTGGACTGTGTATAATATTTTGCAGATGACTGTAGGACTTTCAGGGTTTGATGTGCTTCACTTAAAAATGTGTCTGTATTTTGATTAGGGGTTGTTTTTTTTTTTTTTTTCCTCCCGCAGGAGGAAAATGAAGTCCTTTGCTGAAGCATGGAAGATAAATGATTCTCAGGAACTACAGAAATGGAAAAATATGTATGAACATGAGGATGAAAGAAAGGACAGTTTTTAATCCTCCAATCATGGTTAAAGATGGAAGAAACTGGAGGTGCAAAGTACATGTCTGGAGACTAATGGATTTTATCAGGCTGTAGTTCCAGGTGCACTGAGCTGACCTTTTTGCTTTCTGAGAGATCACAGATGCTGCATCATGTGTAATTTTCTCTCTCCACACCCCTTCCGTTTCACCCTTTTCCTTAAAAGCAAACTGCCTATGGGGATTGGTTCTAATTTGTTTAAAAGCCATGAAAAAAATTATCGATACATTTTAAAGTAACTTTTTATAAATAAAACAATGTGTTTCACCTGTATTGTACTTATTTCTGAAGAAATATTTGTGAGTGTTGGGAAAAATGTAGTTGAGTCTCAACCCTGCTGTACAGCCAGCAGCTGCTAACAGTGGTTACTATGAAGAGACTTTTTTCCTTGTTCCCATATTAATGCATTAAAAATTCACTGATTTTTTTTAGAGCACCCTTTCTTCCTGATCTGGAAGTCTGGAGAAAGACTGAAATGCAAAAATAACGTTGGGGTGTTGTAAGGGTGAGTGAAAGGGGCGATTCAGAGTGTGCAGCTGGCATCCCCAGTGCTCTGTCAAATGCAGAGTGAGGCTGGGAAATTCAGAAGGGCTTCTCAGTTGTTAAATTCCCAGTTACCACGGCCAGATTTCGTATGGGAGCTCCACATCCCAATGGGTTTTCCCTGCAAATAACCAGACTGAACACATTGCTGTGGAAATGGACAGCGACGCTGACGTGCCTAAACCTCAGCAAATAATGTGAAAAATAATGCAGTAGTGTGGTGGGCTTGGCTGCCCTGCAGCCCTGAGCAGCCCTCACCCCAGCAGGGAGCCCTGGGGGGGTGGTGGTCCCCTGGGAGGCCCCAGGAGCAGTTTGGTGGCAGGGTTTTGTCCCTGAAGGTTTGTCCCTTTGTTTGGTGCAGGGTTTGACCCCGCTGGAGCAGCCCCTTCCTGAAGGACTGCAGGAAAGGGATTTCTACATTTTTTTTACATGTCATAAGCAGCTGCTAACCTTAAACAAACAACTCTCTGCAGGTTCTCCAGGGGTCAGGACACCAGGGAAACAGTTTGTCTGCCATTCAGGCAGCAGGGATCAGTGGGAGCTTCTCCTCCCAGACTCTGCGGTGCACTGCCCCGAGCGGGAGGAGCTGAAGAGGAAAATCATTCTTGCAAGGTGTGACTGCAGGTGTGTGTTTATCTAAGCCAGGCATTGTGAAGCATAATGCACTCAGTGCTGTGCTGCTGATGTGCACAGACACAGTGTGGGTCTATACACCCTGACCACTGCCACCAGAGAGAATGAATGAGCCATTACCAAATCCCTGCATGTGCCAACTGCTCTCCTGGTCCCTCGAGGGAGCATTCAGACTGTGCTCTGACAGGGAAAGGAAGAAAGACCTGGGTGCAGTGGAAGAAATGGAGAAGTGCAGTGAAGCTTGGGGAAGTTTGGCATTGCTGGGCTGCTGGTGCTGTCCAGCACACCCACAGCAGGCTTTAATGCCCACACTGCACACGGATAATGATGGTGAGCCCTGCTCTGCCAACAGGGAGCTTTTCTGGCTGTCCCTGTGAGGCTTCTGCTATTCCTGCCAGATAATCACTGTTTTATTCACGGCTGTGAAACTCCTAGAGAGCAGGTGAAATGCTGTGAGGATGGGAGGGGCTGCAGAGTGCTGCTGCTGGGTTTGCTGCTGGGTTTGGGGCACACTGGTGACAAGGCACGGCAGGGACAGTGCAGGGACAGTGCAGGGACAGTGCAGCTGTGTCTGGGCCTTGTTCTGCTGACGCAGAGCAGGAACCCAGGGCGTGCCCAGGAGCATTTGTGCAGCAGATTATCCAGACAGACAGGCCCTCCTCAGCCTTGGGAGGACAGTGAGTGGAGTGTAAAGAAAGAAGAACTTTCTGGGAAACAGGGAAAAGCCTCACTTTTATAACAGAATTTTGTCTTCATTCCTCCTGCTGTAGGTTGGGGGCTCTCTGTCATAGCAGAAGTCCTCAAAGAGATGAGAAGCTGCTCTTGTTATTTTTGTTAATTTTTTTAAATTGTCTTTTCAGTCCCAGCACATTAACCTTCACCTTTAAAAGAATGTGAGGTACAGCTTTGGTAGGGGGATCACCTTGGGGATGTGCCCTGTTTTTAAATCAGAGTGATGAGGTTTTGTCTGCGTGCTGAGTCAACAGGTTTGATCCTCTAAGGGTAAGGAGGAGTGGCCTGTGTTAGATGGTGCCTGGTGATAGTGGCAATTCCTCCTAGTCTTGGGGTGCCCTCACAAAGGAATGTTTAAGCCTCACTTCCCGAATATTCAGGTTTTTGGAAGCCTGCAGAGGGCATGGCTTCTGCTCCCAGCGCATTCCTGAGACGGTGAAACACTGATGTGAGCAGTGCAGCTTGGTGCTGCACACACAGGCACAGGATTTGCACTTCCTGGCTCTCATCCATATTTTAAAGGCAGTGTTATCACTTTACTGAGCTCTGCCTCTTCCTGCTCCCAGCAGAGAAATGTTCATGCCTTTCTCTGGAAGGTGTTGCCTTCAGACCTCAGAGCCTCGGGTGAGCAGCCCGACCTGGCAGAGCCCGTGGATGCCAGGGAGGGAGGGAGAGGGTGCAGCCCCTGCCTCCTTGTGTTTGGTTGTGTACAAAATTCGCTGCAGAACGTGCAAAGCAAAGCACATCACCAGCAGCAATCACCTCTACTGCTGCCAGACAGCATCCTTCACTGAGGGAATTCTCCAGAGGGTTTCTCCCTGTGCCGCACAGTTCTCCAGAGGTATTCATAGAAGTGACAGGAATTTGCCAACACAAAAGTTTACAAGGTGTGTAAATCAATTTAGGGATCAGTGAAATGTCAGCTGAGTCAGGTGTAACAAAAAGCACGTTTCCTGCAATGAAATTAATGTTTGGCATTGATAGGGATCTGAGAGTAAATTATCCAGATATTTCTACTCTATGTTAAAATAATGCTAATGTAATTGCATCATTTTAGTAGAACTATTGCAGTATTTCTGATATAAATTCATTTTTTGGGGGGGAAATAAAGGCTTGGTGGATTGCATTGCACAGAGGGAGAGTGTGACTTCCTTAATCACATTATATTATATACAGATTTTCCCCCTGCCTAGGCTTAGGGACAAGTAGAAAGCAAAGGATATTTTCTTAACTTCCTAAAAATCTTCAACACTTTCTGAAACAATCACCCTGATTTGAGATGCAGGTCCTTGCAGGCCTGTTCACTGTGAGGGGCTCTCTGAAACTGGACTGGTTCAGCCATAAGTGAATTGTAGAGAGAGACTTCAGGTGTTTACAGTTTTCAAATATTTATGTTCTTTTGCACTTGCAACGAATCTGTAATTTTTTTATTGCCCTCTCTCCAGACGTTTCTTCGACAGTAAGTAAAAGTGTTTTTTCAGGTGTTATAAAATAAGGTTTTTATTTAAAATACCCATAGCTGCCCCTAGTAACAATAATGAAAAATACTTGTGATGTTAGTGGAATTTTTAACCTTTTACTTTTGTTTTTTAAGCAGTCAGTTTCTATGGCTTTGCAATGTGCTGTAGGAAGAAGGATGATTCTCGGGAAAGAAGTGACTGGGAACTACAACACACAGCAAATTTCAAATGCACAATCAGCAATAAGGAAGTAGAAATCAATGCTGGCCTTTCTGAATCATAATAACCCCAATATCTAGGGTGAATTAAAACTCAAGAGCGTGCCATGAAGCTTACTAGATATAATTATCTCGCTCTTATGTAACACTAAATAAAAGTTCCACTCGAGTGCTGAGTTTTCCCTCTGCCTGCATTTGGAATTATTCCTCTTTGCATTTTGCTGTCCGCAGAATGCTGCAGGAATTCAGTTTTGGTGGCACTTCTGACCAACAATCCACATTCTGCAGCAGTGGCTCAGTCTCTGGGCTTATCCAAACTCGCCAAAACTTTCCATGAATGGAGCCTCAAACCATTCAGCTCAAATGTGGGGACATTAAAAATTTTATCATACATTTTGTCCATTTTAGAAAATAGCGTCTCCAAGTATTGTAATTATGTAATTGGTGTACTTTGTGTTGTTTTTTAACCTCTGAAGGTAAATACTACGGGTAAAGTATCTAAAAATAGGCACAGCACAGGAAAATCAAACCTTCCCCAGCTCTGAAAGCAAAATCAGTTGGTATTTTGGGTGAGGATGTAATTTACTGAAGGGACAAAAATCTTACTGAAATCTTTACTGAAAGGACAAAAATAGTTATTGCTGTCCCTCTAATGCTTTTTAAATACATAATTTGCTTTTGGTTATTCTTCACACATGCTTTTAGAGTGAATTAAATGCTTTCTTCAAGCGTTATCTGAGGAAATATTTAGATACAGAAAAGGAGAAATAGCTAAAAATGTGACTGGCTCTCAGGCAAGTTTGGACCAACAGTGTTTTTATTATCACCACGACACAGATTCAGCAATTTTGCTCCCCTGCAAAGGTAGTTTATTGCGGGGAATTAGCAGCCCAGGCCTTTTCTAGCATTGAAACATGCTGGTTTAGTGTGTTCTGTCCCCAAACTGCAGGACCCCCCGAGAGAGCGGGAGGTGTTATAAACAAGCAGCTTGACTGGGCCAGTATTCAAGCAGCAATCAATTTATTAATTAATGGGGTAAAGTATGAGCAAACAGCACTGGGTGCAGCGGGGGAAGGTTTCCCTCCACCTGCACCCCGATGGTTGGGGCTCACAGGTATTTCTAGGGGTGCACACACGCCTTCTCAGCAGTTTCTGTTCCCAGTTTTCACATCACAATCCTATACACTGTTGTGAGTTAGTTTTTCTCAGGATGTACCCCAGAAAGGAGTATCCCCAGATGGTGGGGTCCGGCTTCTCAAAGAAGAAAGAGGCCTCCCAGCTGGTGCGGTCCAGACTCCAGATGTGGGCCCACCTTTTAATTGCAAAGACTATAAATCTCATAACAGTGATGTCCAGCTTCCCTTGGTTGAAGCTATCAATCCTTGGGTTGATGTTCATCTTCCTTTCTCAAGCTGCTTTTTACTGTTTTGCTAAGGTGTTGTGATAAGCATCTTTCCTTTACATATATTCTAAACTTATATTTTCCAAGCTCCTTACTACAAGCAACATTCTAAAACTACACTTCAAAAGGTTATTATTGCAAAGCTGTTCAATGCTTAGCTACGTGCAGAAAGTTCCTGTCCAACAGCAACATCCTTAAAGCTTTAATTCAGATGCTATAAAGATTAATTGCAACAAAAGGATGGGTTCAAAGGCCTTCTTCCATGCTTTACTCCCTCAGTTATTTTTTTGGAATTCATCCTTTAATTGTCCCATGATCAGTTTCCACCCATCTCACAATCACAGGCACACACGCTGCCTGTGTGTACCTGACACCAAACACAGCTTTGTATCTCACAGAGGGGACGGGGTGTAATTACACGGAGCCCCTTGAAACGGCATTTCTGTCCTGGTTTAAGCCAGCCGACCCACGAAGTGCATTGACAGGGAGTGAGGCAGGTTGTAACTCGGATTTTTCCCCCCCTGCACCGATGTCAAAGTAATTAAGTGTTACTAAAGCGAGGTGCAGAACACCAAGGTGCCCCGAGCAGCCTCGCCAAGCACATTCCCGGTGTCCCCGGGACCACCCTGCTGCCCCGAGCTCTGTCTGGGCAGTGTTCTGTGCCCACCCTGAGCTCCCCTCGCCTCGCCGAGGAGTGTTTCTGCATAAATTGAAACGCTGGCTCTGTTGGAGAACTTTGCCCAAGCAGAGGCTCCATCTAATAATGCAATTAAATAGCCATGTTAAATGAGCTGATCTTCGAGGTAAGTTCCCATTCTTAATAGCCCGCGCATACGAAAAGAAAACTTTGCTAATCCTTTAATTAAATTGCAAACCAAATCTGTGTAAGCCTTTTGACACGTTTTTTTTGAGAAGCAATTAAGGCTTGGAAGGGATCCGTGGCTGGTGATACCTTTGGTCTGTCCCAGAAGGTGTCAGGCAGCTTTCCTCCCCCCTTTTCCCAAGCAGCAAGACAAAAATTTCCACCTGATTTCCTTAGAATGCACCTTTCCTCCCCTTTCTAACTGGTGCAACACATTTTGTTTTCTGCTCCTCAGGCCCAGTGGTGTGTGCTACACCCACCTCACCTGTAATTCTTTTACAGGTGATAAAAGACACAAATGCCTTTTTCTTCCTCCTGATAAAGGAGGAGGCTGCTCAACAGAAAATAGTTATTTCTTAAAAAGCCCTAGATGCTGTAATTTAAAGGATTTAATTTCAATTGTAATTGATTGTAATTTAAATTTCAATTTAAACTAATTTAAATAAAAATGTAAATGAATTAAAATATGAATGTAAACAAATGTAAACTTTCCCCAACACAGCAGCTCCTTGCAGCTAAGGGGAGCCCCTCTCCTCCAGTGGAGGCTCCAGCAGCGCTCTGCAGTGCACATTCCCCACATTTTGGGGTGAATCTGGGACATTCCCTGTGTGTTCTGCCCTCTGCCCTGCCCAGGGTGGGCTCAGCCCCGTCCTGCCTCACAGCAGGAGCTGAATCTTTAAAAAGCTGAATCCTTAAAAGTGTGCCCAGGGACTTCAGCAAGGATCTGTCTCGGCTCTGGGTTAGAAGTCCCTGTCATTTATTTCCCTTTTTATCCCCAAATCTCAGCTGACATCCCCTGTGCAGCCGTTTGTAGGTTTTAACACATTTAGTAATTTCTGTATTTTTAACTGTAGGTAAGAGAACAGCAAGGAGAAGCGTTTTGACTCTTTCCCACCTTTGCCCAGCAATCCTGCAATGCCCTGCTGGTCACCACAGCGCCGCAATAAAACAATAACAATCTGACATAAATGAAAATATTCTGACACATTTTCAGATCTCGGTCTCTCTTGGTTTCTCAGGTTGAAGTTTTGAGTTTTGAGGCAGGCTCGCAGCAAGTATCCAGTGCTGGGTGTGAGTTTCCCTGAGCTCAGCAGATCTCTGTGGTCACCACCAGGGATTTACAACCTCCCCTCTCCTCTCCCGTGCCCTTTCCTTTCTGCATCACTGCCAGCTGCCCTGCCGGGCACTGCAGGAGCCGGGCACATCTCTTGGGCTGGGATTGCAAATGAGGAAATGGAGCTTCTGACAGGACCCGAGGCAGCACAACCCTTGCTGGCAGCAGGAGTGTCAGAAGGGTTTGCAATGCTCGCAGCAGGGAGCGCAGAGGAATTATTTGCAAGAGCAGATCCTGGCCCTGCACCAGTGCCAAAGCGGTTTTGTCACACACAGGTTATGAGCTAGAGTGTGCTCCTGCTTGCCTTAAGGTTCACAAGCTATTGGAAAGGAAGTTATGGACAGAACTGCAGTGAAAAGTGCATTTTTTGTCTCCTGACCCTGTTCTTTTTCCAGCATCCAGGGGCTGTACATGGTGCACACACCTTCTGAGCGTCCCAGCACAAGCCCTTGACTCGCTTCAGCTCCACTCCTTGTTGCACTCATAAAGAAATTCATGCTTGGCCGGTCAGACCCAAGCTTGGAACGCAGGAATTTGGAATTTACAAGTTTTGTAGGACTGGAAGATTGTCCAGAAGTAAATGGGACCCTAAACCACGAAGCAAGGGTAGAATCACGTTTATGACCAGTAAAACATTTCCAGCTGGAGCCACCCCAAAACCATGAGACCCAGACTTGGTGTTGCAGCTCTGAGCTCTCTGTCTGACAGATGGGGCTGGGCATTTCCAGCCTGCCAGGGCTCTGAGCCTGGGCTCCCCCAGGGCTGCTGTGGGTGACAGCCCCGGCTCCGTGGGCAGGGGAGGGACCTGGTGCCACCAGCTGATGCCTGAAGTTTTCGTATCTTCCAGGTTCTGCATGTTATGTTTGCCCAGTTCTCCAATCACAATAAAAAAACAAACCAAACAGAATTAAATGTAGCAGCAATTTTAATGAAGTAGTTTAGAATAGATAAAAGTGAATACACTCAAAAGGCTGGCAGTACAATTGGGTTAAAATGAGGTAGAATCTGGTTTTTATAATAGCGCATGAGCAAAAATTACCACGGGGTACGGGGTGCAAGGGCTTTGGGACCCTGCCACCTCACGCACAAGGTCGTTAAATTGCAATTCCCCTTTTTATGCTGTGTGCCATCACCATCTCCTCCCATTTTCCATTCGTCACAATCTTATTTCCACCCTCATCATCATCTTCATCCCGCAAGCTCCACCATCCTTTCAGGTGGTCACCCCACGCTTTGGGGGTCGTCTGAGGAAGGCTTCTCCTCTTCCTCAGCATCCTTTATTTCACCTTTGGATTACACATGTGCACCAAGCTGGTATAACATGAGCCAAAACTAACATTATATAAGGCAATGCCGTGTTCTAACATTAAAGCAATAAATATCATCAAATTAACATGCTCCTGATTTCCACCCAAGTTTTCCCTCTTTTCCAGATAAATTTAGTAACACTTTTCTCTTACTCCTTCCTGTCTTGAACATCTGCAAGAGAAAGAGGGGGGGACGGATCCCTCCTCTGGCATTTCACTTTTAAACCATTTTATTATCTCCAAATATTAATCACTGTATCAGTATTGATCACTGCTTCAATGTTGTCAGCACGAATCACACCTGTTTATCACACGCGCTGCGTCAGTCCGTAACTCTGAACTCCATGGAAAGTGCCAGCAGCTCTCCTCACAGCTCAGTCACACAGAACAATCCTTTTCCAGCCCCAGAACCAAGGACACCTGTCACCCTGATTTTCTAAGACTTTGCTAAGCCTTCTGATGTTTGCATTCTTGTAACGAACTTTCTCACACACAGTTCTGTAAACAACTTATGTTTTGCTTTCTTTCATGGAGGAGGAGAGAATTGATGGACTCTTGGTCTGTCCAGTGTCATTGGAGAGATGGCACTGTCACCCTCCAATCTACTGTCACTTTTGGAAGACTATAAATGTTGGAGTCAGAAAATAAAGGTCCCTCTTTTTGTTCACCTGGAGAGCAGCGGTGTCTGTGTCGTCTTTTCGTGTCGTATTGCAACAGACACCATTGCAGCTTCAGCCCCAAAAAGACCCAAAAGGCCCAAAAAGTGCAAACAACAGGGAATTGAGGGGATCAAACTGAGAGGGTGGGACTGCAGAACCTGGAGCTGGAATTGCACAATGAACCCCAATTTGGAAATGGACCAAAACTCATGAAAGTGTGAAATCTCGTGACCCAGAGTCCATCTTGGGTGTAGCCACAGTTGGGCTCTTGTACTGCCCAAGATGTGTCCTTTGAAGGATTTTTAATAAATCTTTACTTTATTCCTTTAACTCTGCCCAGCCTCTGCTCTAGGCAGCCTCTCAAGGCATCACAACCTCCCGAGCTGTCTTGGTTTGAGCAGACAGGTGCCTGCTGAGGAAGGCAGGAGCCTCCCTTGGAATGGAAAATGTAACCATTCCTTCTGAATTGTTGTCATTTTGAAATTAAGGGGCTGTCAGGCAAAGATGTGGGAGCAGGAATAGCAGTTCTTCATTAGGAAAAGTGAAATAAAAATTCAGTAATACAAAATAACCCTGCCAGAGTCAGAGCAGGAGCTGGCCCCCTGTGTGCCAGGGTGGTGGCACAGTGCCATTCCATGGGGGCTCAGCCCTCCTGCAGGGCCAGCTGTGCTTCTGCTGGAGCAGGGATCCTGCACAAGGCTGGAGTTTTCCTCTGGAGCTCCAGGGCTGCTGGAGATGGGCCTGGAATTCCTCTGGGAATGCAGGGGAGAAGAAAGCTGCTCCTCTGGGAATGCAGGGCAGGAGAAAGCTGCTCCTCTGGGAATGCAGGGCAGGAGAAAGCTGCTCCTCTGGGAATGCAGGGCAGGAGAAAGCTGCTCCTCTGGGAATGCAGGGCAGCAGAAAGCTGCTCCTCTGGGAATGCAATGGGCAGGAGAAAGCTGCTCCTCTGGGAATGCAATGGGCAGAGGCTGCTGTGGTGTCCCAAAGCTCAGATTGTATCCAGGTAGGAATGCTTGGCCCCTGCCCTGGGCAGAGCATCTCCACGTGGGATGATGGAATTTTATCAGCCATGCAGGGACACTCAGTGGCCAGGAATAGAAGATAATTAACAATTAATGTCCCATGAACAGAAGATAATTAATAATGAATGGCCCATGAACAGCAGAGATCTCCTGGAGGGAGGATTGGCTGTGGGGGAGATAAGGAACACTGCCCCACCTGGTTTGAACAGGTGATGATAGACTACATCAGGTTTCCTCTTGCATTGCAGCCCAAGGCATCCCCTCGTGGTCACACCACCCCTCACCTCCCTCCCAGCCCTGGAGCCTTTCCTGGCCGTGTCCCCACTGTCCCTCGGAGCTGCTCCTGAGCAGGGGGGGATCCTGGGCTGGGGAGGAGCCCAGCGAGCCCCAGGAGCTGCTGGCGAGGGCTCTGAGCCCCCCTGCTCTGTCTGCTCTGGGACCCCAGCACCTCAGCCCCAGCTGCCGTGGGGATGGGGCTGTGGGGAGCAGCCAGGGGCTGGGGAAGGCTCTGCTCTGCCCGTGGTGGATGGGCTGGGGTCAGGATTCCTCCCTGAGGGGTGCTCTGTCCTGAGGGAACTGGGGTTTGTGTGGGTCAGGGGGGTGCTGCCAACTCACACCCACCCCTGTGCGTGCCCTGGAGGGGCTCACGGCTGCCAGGAGAGATCATCGTGAGCAGATATTGTTCTGGATGAGTTAGATCCTCTCTAAGGCAGCCGTTTAAAAACTCCCATTGGATTGGATCCCTGGAAATGTTCCAGGCCAGGCTGGATGGAATGGGAGCAGCCTGGGGCAGTGGGAGGTGACCCTGCCCATGGCAGGGGGTGAAAGGGGATGGCCTGTAGGGTCCCTTCAGCCTGAACCATTCTGGGACTGATGGGAAGATGCAGCTAGCATCAGCCTGGATGCTCCAACTTCCAGCAGCTGACTGTACCTGAGCCTCTTACCCAAGAGTAATCCACCAGCAGCAAATCTCACTGAGAGACAGCTTGTCTATTCTGATTCTCACCAAGGCTTTTTTTTTTCCCCCTTCCCCACATTCACCAGGAATTCGTATCGTGCTGTAAACAAAACGTAGTTCAAGGATTTTTAATTTTTTTTTTCCCTTTTCCTTCTGAATGGAAGGCCATCTGATGCTGCGTGCAAAGCGAAAGCTTTCAGGAGGGCAATTCATTACAGCCCTTGTGGAAAACACAAAACTCATACGTGCAGCCCTCAGCTGAGGGTTGTTTATGCGCTGCAGCAGCGAACTGCTGGCAGAAACCTTCACCTCACACACAAATAGGAGGCAGCAGCCTGTCAGTCATGTCCTTTAGGAGCAGACATTGTTTGGATAGCATCGGCATCAGTTTCGTGTTTGTGCAGTCCTGTCAAGGTGAATCCCTCTGAGAGGCACAGAGTGAGCGTGCAAGCAGCAGCACTGCCCACTGCTCCCAGCCCCGACCTGGGAAAATCCAATTCTGCTCTGGGGATTGCTCCTGGCTGCTCATTCAGCTCCCCAGAGAGGCAGGGCAGGGATGCTCAGTGTTTGGGTGCTGGGAGGAGCACGGAGGCAGCTCTGGTGTGCACAGAGAGGGCTCAGCCACAGCTCAGAGCCAGCCTGCAGCACACGGGGCTTGCCTGGCTCATTGCTCCTCATCACTTCTCATTCGCTGAGTGATGAAAAGCAGGACAAGGTTGCCCAAAGCACACGTTTTGGTCCTGCACGCAGAGCAGGAGGCAGCAGGAGAAAATGTCCAAACGTGCCCTTTGGTCCTTGGGTGTCTGCTCTTGGACTCACAAAATTCCAGAAGGGTTTGGATTGGAAGGAGCCCTAAATCCCACCCAGCCCCACTCCTGCCATGGGCAGGGACACCTGCCACTGTCCCAGTGTCCAGCCTGGCCTGGGCACTGCCAGGGATCCAGGGGCAGCCCCAGCTGCTCTGGCAGTTCCAGCCCAGCCCCTGCCCACCCTGCCAGGAACAATTCCCAATTCCCAATCTCCCATCCAGCCCTGCCCCCTGGCACTGGGAGCCACTCCCTGTGTGCTGTCCCTGCAGCCCTTGTCCCCAGTCCCTCTGCAGCTCTCCTGGAGCCCCTCCTGGAATTTCCCCAGGCTGAACAATTCCTCTTTCCTGCCTCTGAGCTCCCCTCTCCACAGTTCACTCTTCCTCTGCCAGCAGGTCCAAGAGCACTGTGTGCTCAGTCTGACAGCCCACACACCCCACAGCTGCCCCCAAAACCAGCTCTGCTCTGCCCCCAGACCAGAGGTGGGGAACATGACGCGTGGCACGCCAGCAGAAACCTCAGGTCTCACTCCCTGCCTGCAGACCCTGCCTTTTCTCTCTTTTTGGAACTTATTTCTGGCCAGTCCTGAGGGCTGTGACCCAGTCAGGGGCACGGGGGGGTTGTGCTGGCACAGGGAACTCCCAAATCCTCCCTTCAGGCTGGACCAGGACCCTCCCTGTGGTGCAGGGGTAATGACAGGAGTCCAAGTAATTTTTGTGCTGACAGCACTGCGTGAAAACGGACAAAGGAACGTGGAGGAAATCCAGGATGGACTGGAAACCAGCTGAGCTGCGCCGAGGACGCGAGGTGCTCCTCTGTTCCTGCTGAAGCACCTCCCCTGGTGTGAGCAGGAGTGTTGGGAACGAGCACCCCACACCCCCGGGGACCCCCTGGGACGCTGCTGTGGGTTGCTGACCTGCAGGCAGCCAGAATTCATCCCCATCCCACCCAGGAGCTCCCCAGAGGGTGCCGTGCCACCAGGGCCTCTGCAGGGACAGCCAGGGCTGCTGCACAGCTCTGCTGCACACAGGTGCACGGCAAACCCCTCGTCCCGTGGCTTTACCTGGGGAAAAAGGTGCCATTGTTTACACGTGGGATAAGGGAGAGCTCGTTTGGTTTGCAATTTGCATAATTAGAGGCATAATTTGTTTTTTCTTCGCCGTCTTTGGAGCCTGTTGTTCATGCTGCTGCGGCTGTGAACGAGATAAAAGCCTGTCTCTGCTGCCACACCTTAAAAACCATCGATGTTCTGCACTTTGGGGAATGAAGCGAGTTCTCTGGGTTCGTGGAGTGCTGAGGGCAGAGGGCAGCTCCTCAAGGCCAGAGGAATGGCATCAGTTCCCACCTCCCCAGCCCTCCATCACCCTGCAGACCAGGAAAAGCTCACGGGGCAGAAAAGGCTCCAGGCTGGGCAGGAGACACCAAGAGCTGCCCAGGCTCAGCTGAAATCAGCCCCTGGAGTTAAAAATCCAGGCTGGTGGCAGTAGCACCCTCCCCAGCAAGGAGGCTGAGGATCCCAGAGTGGTTTGGGCTGTGTGAAAAATGCTGATTTTATGATTGGCTTTTTTGCAAATATTAATGTGAATATTGTACGTGTTATGTTAGAAAGTTGTGCTGTATTAATTTTTTTAAAGTAGCGTGTTAAATACAGTTTTAGGTTATAACATAATGTTAAAATAGAAACGACGCTGTGTAAGATAGTTTTTTAAAGAGAGGATTCACAGTGAGACAGCAGCCACAGGACACCAAAATCTTTCAGAGAAAGAGAATTTATTGCTCCCTTATCAGAAGAAATAAACTTCTTCCCACCTCTTAGGATTCAGAGGAAGAAGCTGACACTGCCCAGACAGAATCCTGTGTTTGGATGGAATTTCTGCATCATGGATGAGGTGTATGAATATGCAACAGGCTGCTGCGGGTTAATCCTCTGTTAATGTGGATCCTTTTTCGGGCTCATTTTGCCCAGAAAAGGCACCAGGACCGCCCATAACTCTTTGTTTTTATTGTCTCATATTGTCCTGATCCCAACTGTTCAAAATTTTTATTACTACCATTATTTCTTACTTTATTTATTTATCTATTTAACTATTTTTATTATTTATACTGAAATATAAATATTTCAATTTCTAGAAATATTTATATTTCTATTTTCTATTTATTTACATATATATTTTTATATTTATAATTTACATATAAAAACATTTATTTATTATTATTTATTACTATTTGTACAACCATTTCACTACTGTTAAACTTTTGAAATTTTAAAAAAGCAGCGATTGGCGTTTTTCACAGCTGGAAAGGACCTGGAGGATCAGCTCCCTGGGCAGGGACACCTCCCACAGGAAGAGCAGGAGTCGTGGGTGGTTCTGGGGAATTCTCTGGCCTTGGGGGAATTTTTACCAGCATGTGAGTGGAAGCTTTTGTGGCAGAGAGGGAAACTGATTTAAGGCAGAGGTCTGGATTGTGATTTTTGAGAAGCACGCTGCTCTTCCTGCAGGACTCTATTTGTGAATCAAAAGCACAGATAAAATCAGCCATGAGGGAAACTCTGAATAATGGAAAGGAGGGCTGGAAGCTGGGCAAAAAGTAGGTGAGATTAAGTTCAGTGTAAATGGAGGGAAATCTCTGTAGCAATAGAAGAATGAAAATAAACTTTCACAACACAGTGCAAGTTCTCCTGCAAGAATATTTGTTGGGGGTTTTTTTTGGGTTTTTTTAGGTTTTTTTCACTTTTCTGGATTTTTGCTTTTGCACAGCTTTATTTCTCAGATTTTTAGACACGCCAAAGCTAGAATTTGTCAATTAATAAATCAGGTTGTTTGCCTTGCCTGGAGGATTCACAGGTGGATTACTTCAACAAAAGACACAGACATTTACTATAAAGGACAAAAATAATAAAAAAACCCCTTTTTTTCTCCTGGTTTGAAAGCAGAATCTTTTACTGAACCATGGTGTGTGTGTTACTTCACAGAAAATAAATGGATATTAACTTATCTTTTCAGCATGTGGAAGACATAGCTTCTCATAACTCAGCTTAAGTCATTAAGAACTGAAACCAACCAATGCAATACCATATCAAGGGCTTCAGGATGAGTTTGTAATGCATTCTGCAAACAGAACCGTGCTGATTTCTTTCAGAAACAATCAAAAAAAATTCCATCTGCTGTTGCTAATAAAGTCACGGCGTGTCTCACTGCAGTTGGGGGCCGCAAATCGTATTTATTTTTCACAAAACAAATTGTATTATGTCAGGCTGCTGGAGTGAACAATGGTTATTGTTGGGAAATAGGTTCAGATAAGTTGTACGAGCTACACTTCCTGCCTTAAGAGTTTCCCAAATTGAAATTGCAGGCTGTGGCCTGGGGACAGAGTGTACCCTGAGCTCGGGAGGCTCTGGGGCCTCAGTCCTGGCAGGGCTCCCTGGGGTCCACAGGGTGTGAAACAATTACCACAGCAGCCCAGGTCTGTTCTTATTTCATGAGCAAAGCGCACCAACAGCGAGGTTTTCCTCTCTCCCCACCTGGCTAGCACAGCAACAGCGACAGGGAGCAGAGTTCCCCGTGGGTAAAACACAATTTCCACCAGCATCTCCTACGTGGAAGTGTCACAGGTGTTATAAACAAGCAGCTTGACTGGGCCAATACTCAAGCAGCAATCAATTTATTAATTAATGGGGTAAAGTATGAGCAAACAGCGCTGGGTACAGTGGGGGAAGGTTTCCCTCCAGCTGCACCCCGATGGTTGGGGCTCACAGGTATTTCCAGGGGTGCACACACGCCTTCTCAGCAGTTTCTGTTCCCAGTTTTCACGTCACAATTCTATACACTGTTGTGAGTTAGTTTTTCTCAGGATGTACCCCAGAAAGGAGTATCCCCAGATGGTGGGGTCCGACTTCCGAAAGAAGAAAGAGGTCTTCCAGCTGGTGCGGTCCAGACTCCAGATGTGGGCCCACCTTTTAATTGCAAAGACTATAAATCTCATAACAGTGATGTCCAGCTTCCCTTGGTCGAAGCTATCAATCCTTGGATTGATGTTCATCTTCCTTTCTCAAGCTGCTTTTTACTGTTTTGCTAAGGTGTCGAGACAAGCATCTTTCCTTTACATATATTCTAAACTTATCTTTTCAAAGTTCCTTACTACAAGCAATATTCTAAAATTATACTTCAAAGGGCTATTATTGCAAAGCTGTTTAATGCTTGGCTACATGCAGAAAGTTCCTGTCCAACAGCAACATCCTTAAAGCTTTAATTCAGATGCTATAAAGGTTAATTGCAACAAAAGGATGGGTTCAAAGGCCTTCTTCCATGCTTTACCCCCTCAGTTCTTTATTAGAATTCATCCTTTAATTGTCCCAGGATCAGTTTCCACCCATCTCACAATCACAAGCACACACCTGCCTGTGTGCACCTGACACCAAACACAGCTTGGTGTCTCACACAGGGGCTGCAGGAGGAGCCCAGCCACAAGCTCAGCTTCCTAGAGCAGCCACCCAAACCTTGCTGATGTGCTCAGGGACGTCCCCACAGGGAATGGGGAGGAGGAGCTGTTGGAGAGCCTGGCTGCTCTTCCCGGGCAGTTTCCAGCTGCCAGGAGTGTCCCTGCAGCGCTGCTGGGCTGCAAGGAGCAGACACAGCCACCCCTCCAGGTCCCTGAACTCGATATTTGGGATCGTTTCACACCCCCTCCCCGTGTCCATCTCGCCTCTGCTGCCAGAAACCTGCTGGAGAAAACATGGCACAAAATATTCTGGCATCTTCCTCCGCCTCTCCAGTGCCTGAGTCCCTTTCCTCATTCCTTCTCCCTTCTCAGGCAGGTAGCTGGATGAACAGGAAAAGTTTGATTTTTTTCTTCTGCATCAGTTCATAAAATTGTCTGTAGGATGCACTGGCCGTTGCTCTGTATACCCAGGAAGGCATTTTAAACAATTAATAAATAAATACGGTTCCTGCAGTAAGACTAATTATCTAAAACAACTACAAGCTGATTTTCCTTGCTGTTGAAAGCCACCTTTATCAATATTGGCAAAAGAAGGCCATTTATAAACACGCTCCCACTCTGATGTGACTATTCCTACGGAGAAATAAGCACTGAAATGGTGCTAAATAAAACCATTTATAAGCACTCAAATAAGCACAGAAATGCTGGCTTTCTCCTGGAAAACAGGAGCCTGAGCTGTGTCACTGAGGTTTTTAAAACTGATAATTGGCAGCGGTGTTTTGTTGGCACTCGATGCAAGGAAGGTTTGGCTTCATGAAGTGAATTTATGACCTCATGGCCCCAGGACTGGATCATGGAATTGCAGAATAGTTTGGGTTGGAAGGGACCTTAAAGGGCATTGAGAGGAATGAGGGATTTGTCTTTACAGACAAGTAAAGTCAAATCCCTGCTGGTGGATAAAACCAGCACTGAGAGAAATGAAAGAAACAATGGGAAGGATTCCACTGACTGATGGATGGAAAAAGATGATTGCTTTTAGAAATAAACTTTAGGCTTGCTGGTAAATGAAATTGGACATTGAAAGATGAAAGAAACAGTGGGGAAGAAAAACCCCTAAATTCCATAAGAATTAAAAATCAAAAGGGAGGGTTATGCATTAGAGGGAAATCTCTGGGATCAGGTGTTCTGGGAAGTCTGAAACTCTCAAGTACCTCAGAAATGGGGAAAAAGGGAGGGAAATGTGGCTGGGAAATTGGGATAAAAAGGAGGCTGAGTCCTCCAAAAATGTGAGAGACGCCAGGGGAATGCCCCATGGCCTCTCCCTTTATTCAAATAAAGTAAAAGGACTCCTCTGTCTCCTTTTCGTACATAAACCTGTGATGTCTGTGGATTAATTTTCCTGACACCTGCTTCAGCTTGGCCGGGAGGAGCTGGCTAAATAAGGGGGACAGAAGCCACGGAACTAGCCAGGAAACAAAAACTTCGATAGTGAAAATAACAAACGTGGTGCAGGTGCAGAAGCCAGGTTCCAAGGACCCCTGTGTGGGGCAAGCACAGCCAGGCACAGGGCCACAGACCCAGTCTCAGAAGGGGAACTCAGAGCATGACCACATAAGAAAAAAGGTCTTGACCAACAGTGAGGGAAAACGGGAAGCTTCACAAAGTACAGGAGGGTTTTGTTGGCAGGGCTGGCTCCCAGAATAGTTTCTACAGTGGCCTGGTCAGGTGTCCCCTCCCTCAGTGCCCTGCCTGCCATGGTTCGTGGCCAAATCCCTCTGGGAAAGCACCTGGGCTAAAAACCTGAGATCCCCAGGGAAATTCTGACCAGGAAAGGCACAGAGCAGGCAGTGCTGCACAGCCCTGGGCAAACAACACCCCAGGGGTGTGCTGGGGGAAAACTCCTGCAGGGGAGGTGGGCTGGTTGCTCACAGAGATGGTGTGCAGCTCCTGGGGGGAAAATCCACAGCCTCGGAGCCCCCTGAGCCTGCAGAGAGGCTGCTGCTGCTGCTGCTGCTGCTGGAGGAAGGAGGGGTGAGCTCCTCTGGTCCTGCCAGGCTTGTTCCTGGTGTCATAGATGTATTAAAATTCGTGCTCGAATAAATTATAACACTAAGAAAAAAGAAAGAAAATAAAATATATAAAATATTAAAAAAAAAAAATATATTTTTATAATATATTTAATATATATTTTATATATTATATATTATATATATTATATATTATATAATAATATATAACAAATAATATATAATAAATATATATAAAAATGTAAAAATATATATAATAAAGATATATAATATATATTATATATTATATATTATATATATAAAATATATATTTTATATATTATATATAATATATATTTTAATATATATTTATATATTATATATAAATATATATTATATATAAATATATAAATAAATATAATAAATAAATATAAATACATAAATAAATTATAATAACATTATTTATAAATTATCTATAACAATATTATTAATATTATTATATTATAAATAATATAATAATATTATTTATATAATATTATTGTTTATATATTTATTATAATTATAATAAATATATAAATAAATATATAAATAAATATATAAATAAATATATAAATAAACAAATATATATAAAAATATAAATAAATAAATAAATAAATAAATAAATAAATAAATAAATAAATAAATATATATATATATATATATATATATATATATATATATATATATATATATATATATATATATATATATATATGAGTTAAAATCATGCTTCAGGATTTAACACAGAAGGGCACCTGGAATCCTAAAAACCCTAAAAAGTCCTACAAAGGAATTGAGACATCAGTTTCTTCAGCAGCTTATAACTCCCACAGGTGTCCCTTGATAGAAGGTGTAATTTGCAAGTAAAGGGAAAACTTCTTCTACAGAGATTCTGAGTGAAACTGGGAACATCCGAGCCATCACCGAGCCTTAGTGATCCTAGATAACCAGAAGTCAGTGCAGTTCATGTAATCTCCCTTGTGTGAAGGCCGAGCTCCTGTAAATTTACTAAGATGTAAAAGGAGTTCCCGTAAAATGTAACTAAATTCTAACTAAATCAGGCAACGGGACATCAGTGGCCCATCAGGCTACTGTTATAAATACGTCAAAATTAACGGTTAAATAAAATATAGTTACGTTTATAAAGAGTGTAACACACTAGGAGAAACATGCCCAGACACCTCCCCAGACCAGAGGAGCTTGCAAAGAAACTCCTGCCAGGACTGGGAAACCAGGTTACCTCAGGCACTACCTGTGGTCTCACTGGATTTCCATGTGAAGAAGGGGAGGCAGTGCAGGATCTGGAAACCTTAACCAGAGATCTTAATCAAGGTACAAGGCATCAGCTGCCCGCCTGGCCACTGATGTTTAAAAGACAGCATAACTATGTTATAAACACAATGCCAATTAAGCCGGATCAATAATTTGCGAGAGCCAAATTATTGTAAAAGGACAAAGTATGAAACTTATTTCGCGTTCGAATGCACGATTTAGGCCAGCCACGAAGTGAAACGGACAGAGTCGAGCCTGGGCTTTGGCTCTGGGTGACACACGTACACAGCTCTGAGCCCCTGTGGCATCAGAGAGGTCGTGTCTGAGTTTTTATACTCTGTTTCTCACCAAAGGCGAGGATGTCCTTTGTCCCTTTCTTAATCCAGTGAGTCCCAAAGCTTCTCCGGTCCCAGGATAATGCTATCAGATGGAAGACTGGTCCAGCTCTTAATGTCTTGGGAATAATTCGTAGGTTTCTTGTCTTCTGCTAGATGAGTCCTTAAGGATCGCTGTGGGGCTTCACCCCCGGATTGGGGTGACCCCAAAAGATGGAAAAGTCCCTCTTCCAACCCGTGCCTTCGAAGAAAGACTCAGCAGTCCTCTGTTGTCTGGTCTCAAAGTTGTTTATTGTTGGTTATCTAAAGATTCTTCTCCTGAGCTGCTGTGGCCCGTTCAGCAGCTCAGACAGAGGCACACTGCCCTCCCGGGGGCTGCTGCCATCTTTTATATCACACATTACCTGTTACATGTTTATACTTTTCCCCCAATGCCCATCATCTATATTGAATGGTGACTTTCTACTCTAAACCAATCTGTGAGTGCCAACATCACCAAAGACATGGAGGCTGGGAAGGAGAAAGAAGGAGCACAGGGCACACCCAAATCCCTCCATCCTAGAACCCCTGACCCCCATGGACAAAATTCAGACCCCACTGTACAGCACTCAGAAATCCTTCCTTTCACTGCGTGACTGCTTCTACTGCAATACCTAAACTTTTGTGTGGCTTGTAATTCTCCAGGCAGAGTTGGTGATTTGCTCCACGGGCTAAGATCCAAACCCCACGTGTGTCTTTGGCTGCTGCCAGGGTCTCAGAGCCCCCTGCCCGGGGCTCTGCCCATCCAGGGCACCCAGAGGGGTGTGCTGGGTTCCGACAGATCGCGTGCCAGGAAGATGTACATGTTAAACAGTCCTTTACCAGCAGTCCTTTACATGTTAGTGGATTTCCAGAAACAGACTGTAGGCTAAGTGAATTATCATAAAATATGCTCCCTCTCTAGCTCTCTGTGGCCAGGTGTGCCACTGATATCTTATTCCTGACTTAGCTAAGATTCCCCAGTTCCTGTGCTGCTTTCCTCTTCTTTACATGTCAATGTAGCAAGGCTAGGGGTGGTATGTGTAAGACAACTGGTTTCCCAACCCCTGAGAGCTTCCAAGCAAACCCTGTCCTTTAGCTTTGGTAACTAGCCTGGACATGTTTCCTTTAGCAGTTTTTCATATGCAGTTGTAAACCCTTAATATTCTTATAACAGATCTAAGTTTCCATAGCAGAACCACATTTTAGTACATTCATAATTACTAGACTTATAATGACATTTCATTCAGTAATACTGTTTTATCCACCTATGAATTTTGACACATCTACAACAACCATAACCAACTTCACACAAATAAACAGTTCTGGGAAACTCACTAAGCACTTGAAAGCCTACACTGGGAATCACTGTTCAACATGCACGTGTCCCAGACTCGGTGTGGGTACTGCAAAGCTGCTTTTGTCCCAAAGGAGACGAGATTCTGTGCTCGCTGGAGGAAGAGCAAGAGGGGAGATGAAAATGGACTAAGACCAGAGGCTGGACTGTCTACCCATCCGATAGCTTTTTCCTTGGACTGGAGGAACATCGAGAGACCATCAGATCAAGAAAAGGACAAAGAAAATCATAGCTCCGGGCAAGAAAAAGAGTATAAGAACTGGACTGAAACCCAAGAACTCACCACTCTGATACACGAGGGGGTCAGAGCTGTGTGTTTTCACCCAGAGCCGAATTCCCGGGCTTGGCTCTGTCCTTTTGATTCGTGGCTGGCATAAATTGTAATCCGAACGTGAAATAAATTTTCTTTTTTTTTTATTATTTTTATCATAATTTGGCTCTCGCAAACTATTGATTCGGCTTAATTGGCATTTTGCCTATAACACTACTTAATTTGAGATTTCACGCACACAGGATTGCATCATGTGCAGTATTTCCAGGTTCTAGCCACTCTGTGATTTCAGGAGTTGGGGAGAATTGCTGTCGTGCAAATCCCTTCCTCAAAAGCTTGAGGGTGTAAGCGACAGTTTTCTTAAATTTTTTTTTTTTTTTTTGGTCACAAGAGAAAAAAAACATTTGGAAATGCTTAAGGACCAAAAGATCAGAGGGCGTTGGGTGTTTGTAGGACATGAATTTGTTGTTGTGTGTCTCGACATAAACAATAAAACTTCTTCCTGAACCTTTTCAGCACGAGCTTCCCCCCAGGTGAGGAGAGTGCAGCAGAGGTGTTGGGGAGTCTGATTTTTGAGATATCTGTTTTTGAGATATCCATTTTTTGAGGGGTCTTGTTTTTGGGGTGTCTTTTTTGGGGTGTCTGGTTTTTGGGGTGTCTGTTTTTCTGAGGTGTCTTGTTTTTGGGGTGTCTTTTTTTGGGATGTCTTCTTTTTGGGGTGTCTTTTTTGGGGTGTCTGTTCTTGGGGTGTGTGTTTTTTGAGTTGTCTGTTTTTTGGGGTATCTGTTTTTGGGGTACCTTTTTTTGGGGTGTCTGTTTTTGAGTTGTCTGTTTTTTGGGGTGCCTGGTTTTTGGGGTGTCTTTTTGGGGGTGTCTGTTTTTGAGTTGTCTGGTTTTTGGGGTTGTGTGTTTTTTGGGGTGTCTGTTTTTTGGTGTGTCAGTTTTTTGGGGTGTCTGGTTTTTGGGGTGTCTTTTTTTGGGATGTCTTCTTTTTGGGGTGTCTGTTCTTGGGGTGTCTGTTTTTTGAGGTCTTGTTTTTGGGGTGTCTGTTTCTGAGTTGTCTGTTTTTTGGGGTGTCTGCTTTTTGGGGTGTCTGTTTTTTGAGTTGTCTAGTTTTTTGGGGTGTGGTTTTTTGGGGTGTGTTTTTTTGGGATGTCTGTTTTTTGGGTGGGGTTTTTTTTTTTTTGGGGTGTCTGTTTTTTGGGCTGTCTGTTTTTGGGATATCTGGTTTTTGAGTTGTCTGGTTTTTGGGGTTGTGTGCTTTTTGGGGTGTCTATTTTTTGGTGTGTCAGTTTTTTGGGGTGTCTTTTTTGGGGTGTCTGTTTTTTGGGATGTCTTTTTTTGGGGTGTCTGTTCTTGGGGTGTCTGTTTTTTGAGGTCTTGTTTTTGGGGTGTCTGTTTCTGAGTTGTCTGTTTTTTGGGGTGTCTGTTTTTGGGGTGTGTGTTTTTTGAGTTGTCTATTTTTTGGGGTGTGTGTTTTTTGGGGTGTGTGTTTTTCGGGCTGTCTGTTTTTTGGGTGGGGTTTTTTTTTTTTTTGGGTGTCTGTTTTTTGGGCTGTCTGTTTTTGGGATATCTGGTTTTTGAGTTGTCTGTTTTTCGGGGTGTCTGCTTTTGGGGTGTCTGTTTTCGCGGGTGCCTCTGGCGCCTCCAGGAGCAGGGCAGCGCTGAGAGCTCGGTGCGTGGCCGGGGCTGTGCAGGCTCTGTGGCCCCGCTGCCACCACGCCCTGCCCGCTTGCCCCGGGGGTGTGACAGGCGTGCCACCACAGCCACGCTGCCGTAACCATTTCTTCCTAAATAGCTCTTATTTTCAGCATATGATTGAGTTCGGCCTGAACTTCCAGTATAATTGATTGTAACGAAAAATGCGTTTGGGGAATAAACCCTTGTTTGTAGTGCAAATAGATTCATACCTCTGCTCCTACTTCTTAATTTTTTTTTTTTTTTAATTTTTTAAACTTTAATCTGGGTAGAGGAGCAGGAAACCTGTGTGTTTTGTTAGATTAATTAACAAGATAGGCTGAGAAAAGTGTGTTTTATCAGTAGCAGAATTAACAAGCACTTTGAGATTTTATTTCCCTGAATGTTTTCTTTACAAAGTGTCCTGCTCCACGTGGGAAGAAAGCAGCAGAGAGAATGGCAAGAGTGAATATTACTGAGAAATCCAAATTAAAGCAGCATAATTTTGTTTCAGGCTTTTCCACGGAACTTCTTCACCCAGCTCCTTCTCCTGACTGTTCCTCAGTTGTGCCCGTACTTCTAATTTTAACAGCTATTCTGATGCATATATGTTAATAGACTTATATAATTCATAGGGTACATCCCTGTCAGGCTGACAAGGTACAGCTCGGAGCTCAGCTCAAGTTGGAGCAATAACAATCCAAGGCAACGGAGCATAGAAATGGTGCAGGGAAACGGAACCAGAACAATAGTTCCTATATAAATTATATATATTTCACCTATATTTCATACCCGTTTTTATGTAATGCTCAGTTTCAGTCATACCCGATGGCTCTGATTTCAGGCAATTAAGATCTTTTAACTGTTGCAAAGGAAGGGCAGAACAAAAAAAAAAACAACTTTATAAAACACTGGAAGCAACACAACCTTCCACTCCAACTCCCTCCATGTTATGTGACAAATCCAGATGCGAGTCAATCACTTGCCACAGGCGTGAAGTATTCCCGCAGCTGTAGATGAACACAAGATCAGTCCAGCTGTGGGAGCTGCCTCCAGCTCGGGCACACCTGTAGGTAGGATTAATCACCCAGGATTCATCTCAAACCAGCAGGAAAACGCCTGGGATGTTTTTTGCTGCTAGGAATGCCTTTCCAGGCTGTCACCGCCCCGGGGGGGGGGGGCTGGCACGGGGACCAGGAGCACAGGGAGAAGCCTGGTCACTCCCTGGAGGATTCCCCAAGGGCTTTTGGGGTGTTTCTCCCCATTTTGGGGGCAGAGGAAGGTGCTGTGCCGCGTTCCCAAGCTCACCAGACGCCAGTAACTAAAGGGAGACAAATGACCGCCACTTACAGCAGTGAGATTTCAGAAAAAATTCAAAAGTCAGAGCAGGATTTGTGCTAATTACTGTCTTTAGGTGGCCTGGTGACTGGAGTAATGGCAAATTTGTCTTTGCAGACAAGCCGTGGGTCTGCTGGTGGATAAAACCAGCCCTGGGAGAGATGAAAGAAACAATGGGAAGGATTCCAGTAATTGATGAATTGGGAAAAGGTGTTTGCTTTTAGAAGTAAACTTTAGGTTTGCTGGTAAATGAAGTTAGACGTTGAAAGAGGAAAGAAACAGTGGGGAAGAAAAACCCCTAAATTGCGTAAGAATTAAAAATCAAAAGGGGGGGTTATACATTAGAGGGAATATTTGGTATCAGGTGTTCTGGGAAGTCTGTACCTCTCAAGTACCTCAGAAATGGGGAAGATGTGGCTGGGAAATTGGGAGAAAAAGGAGGCTGAGTCCTCCAAAAATGTGAGAGACGCCAGGGGAATGCCCCATGGCCTCTCCCTGTATTGGAATAAAGTAAAAGGACTCCTCTGTCTCCTTTTCGGACGTGAACCTGTGATGTTTGTGGGTTAATTTTCCCAACAGAAAGCTTTCCTGAGAAGAGACTGGAAACCCTGTGTGTGGCTTTGGGGGGGATTGTGAGGAATAACCCCGAAATCCATCCTGCCCAGAGCCCACCAGCTGCTCTGGATGCCCCCGAGAAACTCAGGAAAAACCCGCGGTGAATGAAGGGATTAATTCGCGCTTATAAAAAGGATACGTATGAAATTAAAATACATCTGTGGGATGCCTGTCAGGGACAGTTCCGAGGTTCAGCAATGGCACACTGGGGCTCAGGCCACCCTGAGCAGCCAGAGGAAGGTCCTGGGATCAGACACAGAGATTTCTGCCAGAAGTTGTTGAGGATGATGCTTTGGGATGCAGGTTGAACTTCACCAGCACTGCTGATGCCACACAGAGAGCTGCCCGGGATGTGCTCTCCATCAGAATGGGGAAAATTGTTGAAAAATACAATTACCCTCATCCATTCCTTCCCCAGGGTACTGGAGAACTTTTTTTTTAGAGGTTTCTGCCCACCCCTGCTCCTCCTGGGCTCCTGTGGGCTCCCGTGCCTATAGGATGTGTTACTTCCAGATATTTTTAACTCTTCTTGACAAATACTCTAAGGGCATTATCTAATTAGCCTTTCCTAATATCTGACAAAACTGCAGTGCAATAGCTGTGTGTGATCCGTGCGTCTGCATGTGTCAGAAATGTAGAATAATTTCCCCAAAGCCATTAAACACCAGAGCGAGGAATAGAAAGAGCACAGATCATCAAGAGAAGCATTTCTTTGGTGAAAAATAGCACCACTCAAACAAGGAATAATCTCACTCCAAATCCTTGAGTATTGACAATCTCAGTTTATTATTAATACAAGCAAACAGGCTGGGAAATTGGAATAAATACAATTTTCAGCACCACTTGCAACCACCAGTGCGTAACAAAAGGGTTGTGCTAACATTTGAAATAATACAAGTGACCCAAGAATTAAAAACAAACAAAATAATGAAGGCGTGAGCACAATTTTTTTTTATTATTTTCCGGTAAAATTATTTTGATTTTATGTTCTTTCTATGCACCCAAGGGGAACCTATTTGGGAAATAAACTCTATTTCTGCATTAAAAGGACCAAGTGTACTTTGATATGGATTCAGGCCTTTGATAATTTTAGCATGTAGCAGAAGTGGCTTTGTGACAAATACAATAAATGTTTAGTTTTGTATTCTGCTGAAAAAAAAGCATAAATTTGAAGTGCAATTAATATACATTCCCCCTGGAAAGCTTTCCACCATTAATGATGAGGCTACAAATTTTATGTAAGTTGCTGATACAATTACAGATGGATATTGCTGATTTTTTCCCCTTTCAAATCATGTTTCTCTGAGCTATTTTTACACTTTTTCCCCCTCTTCATTCCCCCCCCCCCCCCTCCCCTCCCCACATAAAATTACAACCCACACCTCCCAGGCAGCTACAAAACGTCTGAGCTGAGAATGTGAACCGCACAAATACGACACCAGGAGGAATGTGCACCATCAGCAGCGGGGTCAGCAGCTACAGGCACCTGCCGTGCACTTCCCACCTGCCCAGAAACCCCCAAAATGAACGGGGGCTGATGCTCAGCTCAGTGTCTTGGCTCTTGTTCAGCAGGAGGTTGTTTGGTGTCTCTTTGCCTGCACGTGAGGGGTGAAAGCATCGGCTCACATCGCTGTTGTCAGGGCTGCTCTGCCTACAGCCTTTTAAGATTATTATTATTATTTTTTTTTTCCCCCCGCCTGCTGTTACACACATTTTCTCCGGGCGTTTGTGCAGCCCCAGCTTCATCTGAAGGGATTCATTATAATGATTTTCAGTGCATTGCATCCGTATCAAAAACAAAACAAAAAAAAGCAACGCTCTCCTGTGAAGGCATTGTCCCGGAATTCTCACACCGCCCTGAGAGGATGTGGGTGCCCTGAAACGTTTGATTTCTGCCACAAACCCCATTTTTATGGCCTGTGGGTCCTCCTGCCCCCCGGGCTGGGTGTAGGGAGGAGCTGCTCAGCTGCCCAAAGGAGACATTAAATGCCTCAACTCGCAGATTATCAAACCTGCTCTCTGTTGAATTATGCACCCCTGTGGCAGATTATTTGCAGGCTTCGTGCCAGATGGAGAGAACTCTCTGTATCAGCATCAGGCCTTGTAAACATCACCATTTCTTCCCAGGGTTGCTTACTTATTCCAGATGGCACCCGCTGCGCTCTCTGTATCTTTCTTCCAATCTGTGGGGCTTACTTTTTCCCCAAGAAATGAGAGTGCTTTAATATTTTACACATTTTTCCTATTTCCATGCCAATATGTGAGAGTATCTTGACAGAATAAGCAAAGAGTGATTTGCATTTATACTCGGTTCACACGGAATAAGGGGGAAAAAAAAAAAGAAAAAAGAAAGGAAATTTTATCCTACCATGTCTTTTCAATTCTGAAGTCATTTTCCCAGCTACCAAGGGCTTTCTGAAACGGAGAGCAATCACAGCCCAGTGTCTGCTGATCCCCCTGCTCTCAGGAGCTCTGCCTCTCCCCGCTCACATTTGGAGAACATTATGAAATCTGTGTTGGGACATGCCAAAGCCTTTGGAACACTGAGAGCACTAATTCGAGATATCTCCCCAGAACGTCGAGACAGTTTCATGCTTTAGCAATTTGTGAGCTGCAGGACAATACCCTTCTTAAGGACACCACACTAATCACAGGGTCTGTGAAATTCTCATTACACGGCTCCCAGAGCAGGGGAAAAAGGGAGAAATCTCGACTAACTTTCAAATGCAGGGCTCAGCTCTGGCAGTCATGTTTCCAACAAGCGAGTGTGTGTCTCCATGTGAACATTTCAGTCGTGTGAATGAAGTTTTGAAGCGTTGTTGTAACTTCATTTTGCATTTAATGCTTAGCTAACGCTCATTTTATCTGTATTAAATAAAACAGTCCCGGAACTTTTAATTAACATGTCTGGTCAACAAGCTGAATCCTGGCTCTTCCCTTTTAATCCCAGCTGGCAAACCTTTTGCTGAAAAGGAACCAGCTGAAAACAGGCTTAAGGAGAAAAGCTGCTGTCTTTTCTTCCCCACGTGATTCCAGTGCTGGTTTGGGCTTATCAGCGTTTCCACATCTGAAATGCCACTCTCCTTCCCAGCGTTACCCTCGACCCAACCCCTTCACTTCACCTGCTGCGTTGCGCTGACCCTGCCCCACCCTCCTCTTCCTCTCCCACTTGTTGCCCACCCCCTCCTCGCTGTGCTCTTGTCCTGCCCCAGGGTCCTGCTCTCACCCCCAGCACCTCAGTGGGTGTTTCCCAGCTCCTCTTCACCCTGCCCCAGCCATGCCAAGCACCCAGGGCTCTCCCGCCGCTGCTGCTTTCTCTTCTCCACGGTTCCCTGCCCACCTTGCCCCAGCTCCCCCTGCCCTGCCCTGCCCTGGTTTGTCTCCTCCAGCCCCCAGCTCACACGGTTTCCCTCTGCTGCTCTCTGCCCACCGTGCTCTCATTACCATCGCTCTGCCAGCCAGGCTGAATCCTCCCTCAGCCCACTTGCCTTTGCCTCCTGCCTTACTGGTGGTGTTTCTCCAGTTTAATTGAGTCCCTTGATTCCAGCTTTTCTCTCTTCTTTTTTTTTTTTTTTTTTAATTTTTTTTTTTTTTTTTACTTCTGCTTTTGATTTTCTCCAGCCTGGCTGTGAGACACCTCCCGCACTGCATCTATTTTTCTCCTTTCTTTTCAACAGTCCTTTGCATTTTCTCATGCTGTCCTTGACCACAGGCAAGAACTCACCAATGACCTCTGCAGACACACCAAACTGCTTCTTTCAGAAGTTGCTCTGTAACCTTATTTAGCTATTCTTCTCCCAAAATACCAGCAGCACGCATGCCAGCTGTGTCCTGGGGGATGCTGCCTGTCACAAAGGGCAGCACGTAGTCCCTGAACTTCTTCCCTGCCTCTAGGGATCTGATCTTGAGCTCAGACCAAGTGGCTCCTGGTTTTCCTGTGGTTCTGCAACATTTTGCACTAAGAGGTTAAGGCACGATCATGAAAAATGATGATGATGATGGTGATGATGATGATATCCTCGTGACAGGTGGTTTGCAGCTGCCTGCCTTCTGCTGGAGCTCCCACTGGGTGCCGGGCTGGGATTCCTGAAGGAGGGAATCTCATGGACACCTGTGTCACCACCTCCCTCACACCCCTGGGCAGCCACAAGTAAATCCATCGGGAGTGAATTACCACTGTGGTATACAACGTGACTGAAAAGTGATTTACCAAGAAAATTCCTCCCCAAAAAGGTCTCCACAAAACGGGGATAGCAGCTCTCAAAGGACGTCGCCAGCTGTATTAAACCCAAAGTTGTTTGCAAGACATTCAGGACTTAGAACGGCAGCGATGTGAGGTGTGTATTTCAAAATTTTCCTGCTTTATCAGGCAACTGAATCTCAGCTGAGTATCACAAATACCTTTCCAGCAGCCAGGTTGTACCCTGTGCCTCGAAGAGCAAACGATTAGAGCAGCAAAAGTGAATAAAATCACAGGGAAGAGACTGGTTCAGTTCTGCTTCTCAGACAATCTGCAGGAGGAGACACAGAGGGGCATTCTTAGTGAAACTGGTGGTTTTTTCACCCGGAAGTTATTGCAGCACTTCTTCAACAGCTTTACTAAATTGTTTTGCATTTTGATGCATTACCTTGATGCGAAAATGTAAATAGTGGTTTAGTGACAAATAAACATATAAAAAATAGAGCACGTATATACAAACCCAGACACAAAAACAGTAGGATAACACCTTTTCCATTGCTTTAGCCAATTTTTATTACCTTTACATTAACAGTACTTTTCCCGAAGTGTTTTTTAGGATAGAGGCCTACATTGTACATGATTTTTAAACTAGATTTTCTACTTTTTTTTTTTTTCTTTTTTTTTTTTTTTTTTGTCACCCAGAGGATTGGCAACTCACTGCCCCCCAGATTCCCAGGGGCACTCCTGGGTGTGGGACTCAGCAATTCCACTGCCGTGGAACACAGCTCAATGTATTTCCCTGCTTGTGGCATCTTTGAACACCTTGCACTGGACGAGCTCCCAAAGGAAATTTCAGGTTAAATGTAGCCTGATTGGGTCAAATTATCTCTGCTGGTACAGGACCACAACTTTCCACTCTGGAGCCATCCTGGCAACACTTGGGAATGTGTTTTTATAAATGAATCCCCTGGAATTAAAATACAACAAAATGAAGGTTAGGATATAAAATAAAGTAAAACAGTGTGCTTATCTGCATGTTCTCTTCCTCAGAGGCCTATGGAATAAATTACATCCACGGATTCCTTTACATCTGTTTGCACATATAACTCGATCGTGTTCATACATATGAATTTGGCCTAGAATTCCTTTTTTTTTTTAAAGCACAAACAAGCCCTTCTTTAATGTTGATAATGAAGAATTTAAAGAAATAATCCCACATATAGGCGCATAGATACATTTGGATGTATTAGACAGCAGATACATTCATATATATGTTGTAGACATTTAAAGCAATAAAAAGTAGGTTGTCCTTGTATGAGAATGATCGGTGATAGTTAATAAAGATAATATCATGGAGAGAACTAAATCACACTTGAACAAGCTGATGGTTACACAAACAGCATTCCCTGCACTGACCAGGAATAGCAGACTCCTTTTAGTTCCCTACAGATGGCTGTGCAATGACATATTCAACATTTTCAGCTGAGGAAAAGGGCCTGCACGTCTAGGAGAAAATGATGTAGTCTAAGAAAACCCTCTCTTTCTTTCTTCCTTAATAAATAAAACTGAACTCCTGTCGTTTATTTCTTCCTGCGTGTCTCAGGTGACCTGGTGGAACAGATGATGTGTGATCACTGGTGTTTTGTGCAAAACCTCTATGAAAGCACAGATTACGTCAGCTGGGACAAAAGCCTGCAACTTTATCTTGGCAGAGGTGGGCTCTTGCTGTAGGACTGCGTCGTGATGTACGACGTGCTCCTTCTGGAAAGCTCCAGCTCCTCACCGAGTGTCAGATGTCTGCACGCTCCCCTGAGTGGCAGCTTGCTGCTCTCCCTGCTCTGGCTGCCTTGCCCGAGGGACACGGAATTCCATGGAATTCCACACGGGAACTGATGCAGGAGCCCAGGAGGCGTCACGGGGGCAGGTGAGTGCCCGGGCTGGATGGGCACCGGTCCTGTCACACCTTCCAGGTGCTGCCCAAAGCCTGGGCTTCCCCCGGCCTTGATGGGCTGGGCTCAGATTTCACCGGGCAAACGAAGTTCCAGCAGCGTTTGTGCTTCTGTTTGTGTTTTCCCAATACAAAACTGCCTGTTGACAGGATGAGAGCCTTGCCACCCTGCACGGGCCCGCAGCTCCTGCGACAGAACCCCACGGGCTGGCACGGATCGCACGGGAAACGTTTTCCAACTCGTTCCGTGCATTGTACAGCGGAATACTGAACACCCTAACTTCTGCATTTTAACGCCTTGCTCTTTTTCACTCGTGAGACGCAGCAAAGTGAAAAGAGAGCGAAGGCTACACATGCAAAACACGCTTCCAAGTGAAAGAGTTCCAAGGCTTTCCCTGAAAGAACCCTAAGAGGAAGCTTAAGCCGCTAAAGGAAGGAATTTCCATACTGGCATGTTTTATGTAAAAACAATTCCGGACGCCAGCTCCCCGGCCAAAGTTTATTTGCTGTAAAGAAGGTGTGCAGGTACCGCTGTGCCGGAGCCAGCCCCTGCTGCCACCCTCGCACCCGCCGCACTCCCGGAGCTTTTCCTTTCGGCGTGTGCGGCTCCCCGGCGGTGCCTGGAGCTGCAGCCGCCACTTGGGATCTATAAATGGTCCCGTTTGCGGCGGGCGAGCCCCCGCAGCCCGGGCCGGGGGTCTCTCTGCGCCCACCGCGCTGCCCGAGCACATGCGGGGCTGGGGGGGCACCTGGGGCGCTCCCCCGCGCCGTTCCCGGCCTGAATTTCGGGTTCAAAGTGACAGCTCTCTGCTATTTCTCTCGGGTTTCTCTGCTGCCTTTTGCTTTAATGCTTTCGCCACGGCTCCAGAGCGAAGCGACCCGGCTCCGGCGGCCGCGCTCGCCCGGCCCTGCCGCTTTCCAAGATTTTTCGCTCCAAGAATGGGAAAAGGCGGAAACTATCGAGAAACCGCGGGGCAGCCCCCAAAAAATCACCCCGCGGCTCCCGGCCCGGCCAGCGCTGCGCTGCCCGCGGGGTCCCCAGGAGGGATGGAGGGGGGGGGATACGGGGATGGAAGGATGGGGGGATCGGGGGACGGGGGGAAAGAGGGATGGAGAGCGGAGGGATGCGGGCATGGGGGGAAGGGTGGAGGGGGGCAGGGACCCGGGCGCTGCGGCGGCGGCGACTTTGCTCTTTAAATCGCTCTCCAAAGCGGATTTACGGCTGATCCCCCCCCCCCCCACGTCAGCGCCCGGGGGGCCGCTCGCCGGCGGCGGCGGTGCCTGGGGCGGTGGGAGGCGGCGCGGGGCGGGGCGGGGCGGGGGCCGGGGGACACTCGGGCGGGGCGCGGGGCCGGGGCCGCCCCGTCGGTGCGTGCCGGAGCCCATGAATTGCTCCGGGAGCGCCCGGCGAGGCTGCGCCGCGGCCGCGGGCTCCGGGCACGATGCAGAAGAGCGTGCGGTACAACGAGGGGCACGCCCTGTACCTGGCGCTGCTGGCCCGCAAGGAGGGCACCAAGCGCGGCTACCTCAGCAAGAAGACGGCGGAGACCAACCGCTGGCACGAGAAGTGGTTCGCCCTCTACCAGAACGTGCTCTTCTACTTCGAGGGCGAGCAGAGCGCCCGCCCCGCCGGCATGTACATGCTGGAGGGCTGCAACTGCGAGCGGGTGCCCGCTCCCAAGGGATGCGCGGCGGGCAGCGCCAAGGATGCCGCGCTGGACAAGCAGGTACCGCCCCGCGGGTGGAGGGCAGGCGGGGAGGGAGCGCTCGGGGCCGCCCCCAAGCCCCCCCCGGCGGTGCCGCCCCCGGCCCGGCCCCGCCGGCGGCTCCCGCTCGGGCTGGCAGAGCGGCGGGGCCGCCGGTGCTGGAGTCCTGGCTGGTGGCTCTTGGTTCCTCCCCGAGCCCTGTCACCCTTGTCAGCCGCGGTGACGGCGCGCCGAGTTTCGGTGGGCTGCCCGGAGAGCGGCGTTTCGCCAAGCAGGTGTTCAGGGGTCTCGGTGCCAGCGCTTGTGCAGCTGTGCGTTTCTCAGCGAACTCGGCGCGGCCAGGCTGCCGGGGCCAAAGTCCCCAAAGCAGCACGGGGGCCACTCTGAGGGAGTCCCTGCGCCCTTCCCTGCGGGGCTGCCGCCTCGCCCAAGGGTGCTCCGGGGGGAACACAGCCGCTCGGCTCCCCCGGCGACGCGGGTGGCGGCCGGGCAGGGGGCTGCGCAGCCGGGGTGAGCCCCTGCCCTGCTTGCAGCCTGCCCCATCCCGCGGGACAGGGACGGCTCCTGGCCAGGCAGGTGTGGCGAGGCCGGCAGGGCTCGGGTGGGAGCGGTGGCACAGCGCCCGACCCGGCTCCGGGGGGCTCGGACCGCGCAGGGCTCGGCTGGGATTCCTTCCCCGGGGGGCGACCCCGAATGCCAAATTCCTGCCCTGCCGCTGCCCCTGGCGGGCCGGCTGATCCCGCCCGAGGCTGATCTGGGTGACAGGCGTGTGTCAGAGCAGCAGTGGTTAAATACTCGCGTGTATTACATAACCGGGGAGGGAAGGACGCCGTGGCTGTTCGGCGTGGATGGGGATCGGGTGTCTTACCCACACGCCTCCTGTTGCCTCATGCGAATCGCTGATCTTGTCTGAAAGGTGCTCGAGGCTGGTGCTGGCGTGCCCCGGTGCCTTTCTGCCGCGCCGGACGGGTTTGGGGAAGTTTGGGTGGCTGCAGGTGTTTCCTGACGCCTGTGAGAGAGCGACAGGGACCGCAGCCGCTGGTCCTGAAACCCAGCACACCTCTGCAGCCGTAACTTTGCAAGGAGAGCTCAGAGATTCGTGTTATGTTCGTGCTTTTTTTTTTTTTTTTCCCCCACCTGTAAATAATCCCGGCGTGCTCCGGCAGCCTCCGGGTGTCTCGTGGTGAAGCCAACAAACTTTGGGGGAGCTGGGATGGTTGCAGTTATGTCATATTCGCCCTCCAATCCCCGCTTACTGCTCTGAGGCACGCTTCCGTAGCGTTACAAATGGAGCGCTGGAGGATCCCCAGATGATATTAAACATGGATGTTGCCCTGCCTCCTTTACATTGGCTTACTACGCTTGTTTATCAGCGGTGTTGTTAAATTACAGCCTGACTGAGAGAGCTGCCTGAAAACAAATCCCTTCCATGTCTGTTCTCTGGGAGCCTTAAGTTGTGCTTTTATAGTGATGAATGAGTTGCTCATAATTACATCTAGTAATAATTACAGGGCAGGAAGCTGAGCTTTTATGGCTTCAGACATCGGCTATGTTGGTGCTCTCAAGAATAGCAGACTGCTATTCAAGAGGCAGAAGAAATTTTTTTTTTTTTTCTTTTTTTTTCATGGGATGCTAGTTTGAATTTTCAAGAGATATCATCAGGAAACATCCTTTTCTGGTCGCCTTTTGGTTGATCCCCAGCTGTATTCAAAGCTTTTGGGTGTTAGTAGCTTTTACAGGTGCTTGTACACACACACACGCAGACACAAACCTTTGCTAAGGTGTACAGGAAATTCCCTCAGTGGCCAAAACCGATCCATTGCAAGAAAAAAAGATAAAAAAAAAGGTTTGAAAATTAAGCAGTCTCTTTCATTTAGAAAACTTGCTCGCATTCTTAAAGGTGTAAAGCAATGAGCCACGAACCTTCAGTTTATTAACAGAGGCAGGCAAACTTTAATCAGATGATAATGAAAAGTCGATATTGCACATGCTAACTCCTGGCAGTGAAAAAATACTGCGCAGATTTAATTTGCTTTGATTTCACCACACCAATGTATTAATGGAATGGAAAAGAAAAAAGCTCTGTGGCAGTTTTTGAAGAATCAGATCTCTATTCTCCAAAGGAGGGACAAAATACAAAAGTTTTCTGCTTTAGTTTGGGTTTTATTTACCTGAGTAACTTAGACATTGGAGTGATATGTGCTATAGAATTACACAGATGAGGGAGAGAAAGTGGAATTAATCACACCAGAGAGCTTCACCAGTAAACCTTGAGTGGATATTTGAAAAAGCAACGTGTTTTGTCCGAGTTACATAATAAAGATTATGGAAAATGCTTGTTGGACAAACAGATTTCGTTTTCCTTACCTTGCAGATCCTTTCAGGGTTGGTTTCCAGTTGTTTGGGCATTGGCTGTCGGGTCATGTGCCAGCTGAAACTCTGTAAATTGCCAGATCTGAGTGGGACGAGTGCTGGGCTGTGCTGTCCTGCTCAGGACGCGGAATTTTGGCTGCCAGATGTGTCCAGGTGTGGTGTCCATCTCCCAGGGACACGTTCCACCCTGCTGGGGCTGCTGGGGACGTTCAGGTGGGACAGGAACCACCATTCTGAGCAAGATCCCAAATGCCTTCATGAGACTTGCTCTGTTATTTTCACCATTAAGGCCTTGAGAAACAATTCCCGTGGCAGAATGTGCTTATTTTGCCTTTTCCATTAGCATATTGGTATTTTGGGGTTTTTTTTCCCCTTTCAGAGGGATATTTGCTTCAAAGGAAAACCTGTTAAAAGCACAGAACCTGTCTTGATAATGACTGCATAAAGAGTGAATCAACTGATGCCCTGGAAATGTGTGATCACATTGAGCGTGCTGCATGCCCTGAATGATCTGCAGGGGGAATTCCTGTTTTTTAGAGAAAAGGGTTTTGATCTCCCTCAGGTTTTAGAGGAGTTTTCCCGAGCGCCAAGCAGGTGTTGCTGTACACTCTGATTTCACATCTCAGGGCGAAAAATGAGGATATGGATTTATTGGGAGAACAGCAGTGTGGGAGAGGCTGGGTTTCAAATCAGCAAATTAGGGCACGTATATACCACGGGCAGATAGGTCCTGGTTTTAGTTAAACTGCTTCTTCCCAGGGGAACCGAGGGCTGTAAACAGGTGCAGCTCCCAGCAAGTTTGGTCTTGATGAGAACACATTTCTGCTTTTCTTTCAAAACCTGTGGAAAGAGAATGGCTGGCTCTGTCTCAGCAAGGGGTCAGTCTCTTTCAAAAGTAAAGCAAAATGCCCCAAACCATCCGTTTTTGCAGACCTTCACAGAAGGCTGGCGCTTGTTACCCAGCAAGTTCACCAACACTTATTTTAAAAATACTACTGGAAACAAGTGACCAGGGGAATGTAAATATTGACATTACAATTATTGTCCGCGTTGGGAGGAGGCCTGTGTGTTTAGCTTCTTTCATAACTATGCATTGAATACATGGAAATGTTCTGATACTGTCATTAATAGCTGTCTCGGAGTATTTAAGGTTGCAAATGTTACATGATTGGGGCAGAGATATTCTTTGTATCTTGCCTGCAATAATCTTCCTCCCACTTAGCAAAATTAAATGCAGTATTAGGTCCGTGTCCCCACAGATTAACAGAATCCAATCATTTGAATTTTTTTTCCTGCCTGCTGCAGCTCTGGTTTTGTAGAGGACACTGATTTTTGTGGATCCTCTCTGTTTTACACTTACTGCTTGGCACATGCCACCAACAGCTTTGCTGTACCTTCAGCTAATTTAATGTTTAACAAAGCAACAGCACTTAAAGGGCATTTTTTAATGAAGATGAAATTAATTGAAAGTTACTCAGTTTTTTTTGGGCAACCCCCCCAGTGTTGCTCAGCATCCTGTGCGTGTTTAATGCTGCAGATGGCTGAGGAGTGCTGGGGGTTTTTTTGGCACCCTCAGGATTTGTATTGTCCATAAATCTCACTGCTCTCATGTGGGCAGGGAATTCCCCTTGGTGTTCCAGTGAAAGATAGGCCAGAGACCACCGTGCTTCAAAAATTTTCAGGAGAAATTAAAAAAATAATAGATGAGTTTTTCTCCTCATCATCTGAGAAGAAATAAAAAGTTGTGTTGTGCTTTTTTGTTTTCTTTTCTCCAAGTTTTGTTTTCTCCAAACTTTTTTTTTTTTAATGGATTACCTTCAACAGAAGGAGTTAATTAAAAAATGTGGTTATCAGTGCTCTTGGGGTTAATGTTTTTGTAAGATCTTCTCATGACACAGTCCCTAAATTGTGTGAAGACAGCTGTGGGGTCCCCTGCTCTTGGTCACTTTCCCAGGTTGTCCCTGTCCCCCAGTCCCTGTGGAGGGACATCAGGGCTCGTGGGCACATTCCCCAGATCCTTCAGACTCCTCTGGGTCTGTGTTTGAGGGGCAGCAGAGCAGGAGCCACTGTCACTGTGCCTCCAAGGGGCTGCCCCTTCCTCCTCGTGAAGAGATGAAAAGTGAATTTACATCCTCCCCTGTCACCTGAGGCAACAGGTGGGAAATAAATACAAAAAAAAAAAAATAAAATTAATGAAACCCCCAAACAAACAAATGGAAAAGAACCCAACCCAAACCAGCAATCAAACAAACAAGCAAAAACCCCCCTGTGGTCTGTCCAGGGACTGAGATCTGCTCTTTGATGAACGTTTTGTGTTTGTTCAGCAGTGAGCTCCTTTTGTGAATAAGGAGAAGGACAGGAGAAGCTCACAGCCATATTTATTTGCAGATTTGCCAAAAGTTAGGCATTTCCTCCCAACTCTTCAAGATGCGTGTTTCTTCTGTGGTGTTACCAGGTGGGTTGTTTGTAACTGGGCGTGTGTGGGGGTAATAAGATCAGATTTTGGTGGGACAAAGTTTTATTGGATAGAAAGCACGGACTGAGGTCCTCAGCTTTCCCCTGCAGGGCTTTGTAAGGTCCTGAAATATTACAGTGTGCTCCAACAGAAGTGCGCAACGCCTAATTAAGTTATTGGATGATAATTAGATCCCAAGACAAACGACATTTGGCAGGGGCTGGTTTGTGGGGCTGCTGGGAAATGCTCTGGGCCAACAGGTGAAATGTCAGCGGCTGGAAGCACAGGTTAGACCTCACTTGGAAGTGCAAAATCCCGGAGCCTGGAGACCAGAAATGTGACTGAGTCCTGTAAGAGCGATGTGAGCCCCAGCCCCAGCCTCAAACCTGCCAGGGGTGGCCAGCAGCTCCTGGTGGGGGTGAGAACGCTCAAATGAAGTTCAGATGAGGCACTCCAACAGTTTAATGTGAATTTCATTCTCCCACCTGCCTGACAGCCAGCGCTGCTGCTCGTTTCATTTCGTCTCCCTTGTTGATGGAGTTGCATTGATTCCTCAGACGTACCAGGAGATCTGCAGGAAAGCAGATTCTGAGCACAGAAACAGCAGCTCAGTCCCCAACTTACTGCATGATTGTGCTTCATTTATCTTCATTTGCCTTGATTTAACTTTTAAACTTGATCTTTTATTTTTTTCACTGTTTTTTTTCCTTTTTTTGGGGCAGGGTGGAGAACAGTGCTGGTGGGGCTGTGGGTCAGCAGCTGCCTGTCCCCGCAGGAACGTGAGATTTGGGGGAGCACCTCTTCCCAGTTCTTTCTCTGTACCAGTCATTACTGATTGAGGGATGGGTTTTTTTAGCACTAAATGTGTAGGAACATATGCTTCCAATTGAGCTTCCAATTTTTTTTTTTTTTTTGATTTACCAATCCCGGTGTGATTTTCTGTTTGAGCTACAGGATCAGTATTTATAGAAGCAGAGGCTTCCCCAAGTCAGTCCAGCCATTTCAGTTTCTTTTGGTGCTTGCCATGAGCTCAGAACCAGCTGAGGTTTTTTTAGCAAGTGTTATAAACTGCCAATTCTGAAAAGAGCTATATTATCATTTTGAATTTTACTTCTGGAAGTTGTTTGTGGTTTTTTTTTTTTAAATTTTTTTTAAAATTTTTTTTGTAGATCTGATCATCTCCACTGCATCTTTAAAAAAATTAAGAAAGGTTGTGTTTTAGGAGGTAAATGCTGTAACTATTGGAAAAAAATTTGAATTATATTATCTCCTTTTTGCTCATGGTGCTGTGGAACTGTGACTTTTGCCCATTTTTTTGCCTTCTGAGGTTTCTGAGCGTGATATAATGTCTGAGCAACAGAAATTATCTGATTAATTATTCTGCAGGCTTGAACTAGTGTGATTCAAGTTCTTGAGTTACTGCAAGGTTTCCATTGCACCGCAGCGTGCCCTTTGCAATCTTTCAAACTCAGCAGCCTCCCTGCATTGCTGGGGAATCGGTCACCCCACCCCAAACTGGGTGTTTGCCTCTGTTCTGGCAATTCCCATGCTGGATCCTGAACCTCACCCCCCTACTGGTGTTGTCTCTCCTGTCAGGAGCAAGCTTCACTACTCAAAAATTTTAAATGAAAGTTTATTATGGGATAAAAGGGACAATATCCAGTGCTTGCCAAAATGCCAGAAGCACACCATGAGCTTGAAACAATTTTCCTGTGTACTTCTCATGACAGTGGTGAAATGCATCTTGATGAGAGTTATGCATATTCAAACATTTGTGTGACTTTGGATATTCCAGGAATATCTTTTGCTTGGTTTTACCCTCTGACTCGTCTGCATGCCGTCCTGTAGATTAAATCAATATATTTTATTTCCTCTCGAGGCTCCATTCTGTTGTTTTGACACTGCTTGCTAACTGGAGGGTCAGTAGTAAATTTTTCCCCTTGGTGTCCTGGTTTCTGCCACCGTAATCTTATCATTCAGATAATGTGGTCTACAAATGTGAGAGCTGTTTCACACGATTGTTTGAGTTAGTTACACAAATAAAGGCATTTCAACATTACATGGTGTCTATTTTAATATTATGCTAAGGCCTAAGATATATTTATCACTCTACTATTTCTATAAGCCATGCAGTGCACAAATAAGCTGACAGATCACACTAGACCAAAAAGCAGTTTAAAGGAATTACAAACAGCACTGTATCAGAATATTTGTGATCAACTGTAACTTGCAAAAGCCAACCCATAATTGTGAAAGCCGATAACTACATTTTCCATTTACAACAAATTTACAACTCATTTACAGCTCTGATGTCTCAGGACTAGGCCGGGGCCCCACCTGTTGGAAATTTAGGATGGCTGTTTCTGTTTCTCTCTGATTTCACTTCCTCTGCCTTACAAGGCTTGTTTCTCCAGTTTCGGCAAATGCCAAAGATTTTGTGTTCTTCTCTGGAGCTGTGGGGATCGTGCCCAACACCTTTGACAGGATGTCTCTGCTGTCCTCCAGAGCCAGAGTTTATTTTTAACCCTGTGCGTTCATGGAGGATCAGGCGTGACAAGAAAATTGCAACCTCCTTTTTGCACCAGTCTTGCTCTCTTCAACGTGGCTCTCACGGAGCAATTTCAGTGAGCTATTAAAAATCCTTCCTCCTAATAAATCTGCTGGGGAGATCTGAAATTGTGCAGGGCAAAGCTCTCTTGAGAGAATGGTGGAGAAGAAGTGGTGGAGGAGTGGGGGGCTCCAGCAGGCACACCCGCGCAGCATCACCTCTGTCATGCAGGTGTTTGTGTGCAGGTGATGGCTGATAAACGATTGATAATCAACTGCATTTGACTTCTGCAGCATTGTCTCCTGCTCTGAGGGCTTGGTCAGGAGCAGCAGGCGAGGGAGGGCTGCTGGGGCAGAACTGAGCCCTGTGTGTGTGATTTTCCAGGTTTTTTTACGTTGATTTTGTGTCGCTGAGGTCTTGCGGTTCTGCTTTCTTGGCCCAACGGGTACCTGATGGCTGAGAGAAATAGCAGGGCCTCCTTTCTTGTTGAGCACTCAGGAAGGAGTTGTGGTTGTGGTTGATAAAGGTAATTAATCCTTGTTTTGGGGGCCCAGCTTGGCTCAGGGGGGAGGCATGCTGGGAGGCAGAGCCAGCCTCTGTGAACGCAGCAGCTAAAATAGAAAAGTGCCACTTAAACACCAAAGATCAACGGCTGTGTCTCACCAGGCGTCCGAAATGAGCTGCATCAGACCTGCTGGGGTTTGTGCTGACCTCTGCTGCAGTAATTCCTTCTTGCCTCACTGGCTGCCGTGGAGACAGACGTGTCGGTGGCAGGGGAGTGATGGATGATGAAATGATGTAATGAGAGGTGCCCCAGGACGTGGTGTGTGTAAGCATTTCTGACCTCTGCAGATCAGAGGGCAGGAGATGTGCATGGGCATCACAACAGGTCTCACCTGTGCGTGGTGGCTGGGCCAGGGTCTGCTGAGGGGAGAAAGCTCCCAGCAAGGGCTGCATCACTGTGTTTGCACACTGGCACTGCGTTCACTGCACCAGGCAGCCTCAAACACAGTGCTCCTCTACCTGCCTAATGCCAAAAACTAAAAAAAAAAAAAAAGAGCCCCCAAGACAGAACCAACCACTAGAAACCCCAAACTGAGCGTGAAAATGACAGACAAAACTTTTGAGAAACGGAGTCTTCGACCCAGGGCTTCGGTTGTGGGAACAACCACACAGAGGCAATTGGGGTGCAGATCTCCTGCAGTGATGGGGGCACGCTTGCAGGCCCTGAGTGGGGGGTTTTGCTCATGTCCTGGGTGCCTGCTGCAGATGGGAGCATCACCTGCTGGCAGGAGCATCACCTGCTTGCAGATCTCTCTAAATTGTGTGGATGTCCACAATTGTATCAACCTTAAAACCATGTTCTAGTTTACCCCTCCCCTCCCGATATCCCCCCAGTAAGGGACAGAGGTACCCCAGTCACCAGGCCAGTTTGCAGCTCACCACTCCGACATAAGCTACTCAACAGACTCTATCCCTAATCATTATATTTCAGTGAAAACATTTTTCTGTGAGCTTTCTGTCTTGTTAGTAGAAGGTGATTTCAGTAAAGCATTTGGAGATTGCTTTATAGTGAACTTTCAAATAAAAATTGGTCTATCTCTTATGAATGAATATATCCTGACGTGCAGTGACCTGTGTGGCAAATGAGGGATGCCATGGTTGGCTCTCAGCAATTAACAGACAGATTAATTAACAGAGAATTAGCAGACATATATAATGTGTGCAGGTTAAGAGAAGTGTTACAGATTTATGGTTATGTTTTACCCCCCTTGTGTTGTTCTCAGGGGACGGCCTGGGTTTGGGATATTTGGCTTTTGGGATATTGTCACTGTGGTGACATCTGACCTCCAGTCTGGATTTGAGGAGGTAAACTCCACCACTGGGCAGTGAAGGAGGAGTCAATGGGCAGAAGTTTGAGAGGGGCCAAAGGGTTAAAAGGCAAAATCTCCATTGTGTGGATGAACACATGGTGGGGAAAATCCTCTGCTCTTGGTGCCGTAATATTTTCTCTACTCAGTCTTCTGTCGTGTTTTTGATAAGGTTTAATAAACTTCTCTAAATGTATGAGGAGTGAGTAGCTGTTTCTCACACCTGGGAGAGCCCTGCTGTCAACAGGGCCACCCTGCCACAGGGCTGCAGACCTGCCAGAGCTCTGTCTGCACCCCTGGGATGATGCTGGAGTTGATTACAGCCAGAGGATCTTGCCTGGGTGCTGCTCTGCATCCCTGTGGCTCTGACTGATGAGACACCCTGATGCCTTAGGAAATTAATTCTGTGTTTTCCATACATTTGTGGTCCTGCAGTTCTTGAGTGTGTAACTCTGAACTCCATACTCAGTGTCAGCTGCTGCTGCCCCGTTTTGGGCAATTCCTCTCCAGGCCTGGCAGTCAGGGGCACCTCACAGCCCCAGGGCCAGAAATGTAGATAAAAGCGAGTTGGGGGCAGCAAACTTGGGCTAAATGACTTCATTAGCTGAAGCTGGGATTGGAACAGATTAACCCCCAATCTGCAAATGCACCAAACTTACAGAAGTGTGCAAACCCATGGCCCATGGTCCATTTTTGGATGTAGCCCCTGGGGGGCTTTGTCTGCCCAAAATGTACCTGAAGGCCCTTCAATAATGTAATCACTTTTTATTCTCTTAATTTTGTCTGGGCTCTGTTTTCAGGTAGCCCAAAAAGGCATCAACCTGACAAACTGAGAGGGGTGCCAGGTGGTTCTGCATGAGACAAATAAATATATTTGAAAAGGACGGGGGAGAAAGAAAACTATCTTCCCAGCACTGTTTCAGACAGGTTTTCCTAAAGACCATGGGCTTTCTGCAAATGTGTCTTTGATTTTTAACATTTAGTTTTGCTTTTTTTGAGGGTGTTTGAATGCATGTCTTGGGTGTGTTCATTACCTGGATGGTCCAGAGCAGAAGGTGCTTGCCTGGGCTGTGTCCTGCCCCTCTCACCCCGTGGGCTCCTGGTGAATCAGTTTTGTGTCGCTGCTGCGACTTCTGCAGACACAAACAAGCCTAAAATGCGGAATCCCATCCCATCTGCTGGCATATGGGTGGCACCATCTGCATGGGGATGTTTGTCTATCCCCGCAGCCTTCCCCGTGCTCAGCGGTGGCTGTGCGGGTGACACAGGAGTGGCTCCCACGAGCTGTCACCTGCAAGTCTCTGCAGACTGCAACACCTGAGGAGGGTAAAGGCCCCTGTCCTGTGTCCGGGCTGCTCCTCCTCTAATTCGTGGCTTCATTTTCCTCTGGGACCTGTTGGGTGCACCTGGCAGGTTTGTCCTTCCAGGCAAGAGGCTCTCCCTGGTCCTGCTGATCTCAGTTGTTCACATTGTTTCAGGCAGTTGGGGTTTGATGCACTTGGGCTGAAATTGGTAAGAGCTTTTATTCCTAATATTTGTTTTGTAAGTTATTTGTAATTGTAGCAGGTTCCCCTTAATACCACTTGCATTAGAAAGGTGAATGTATGAGTTTTGTAATAATTGGCATTCATTGCCAGGGTAATATCAAATGTTTGTTCACACTTTTCCTCCCTCTTTGTGGCGTCCCCCTCTTTGACCCTTTCCCTCCCGCATTTGTTTTGCCTCGTGTGAATTTCAAACTGCTTTTGGTGCACATTCCTGGCCTGGTTTGTGCCCCACAAATGGTAATGTGGTGCTTCCAGGCTGTGCCACGGGCAGTGCTGGGAGCTCTGGCTCAGCCCCTGTGCTGCTCTCACCAGGACCAGGCCAGAAGGTGACTCCAGCTGTGAGCAGGAGCAGAGCAAGAACCTGTGCAGGGCTTTGTTCATCATTTGTGTCCTTTCCCATGGATTCTCCAACTCACTGTGTCCTGCTTGTGCAGCTCCTTCAGCAGCTTTATTTCTTGCTGCGGGCATCTCTCCCACTCCTGGCTGAGAGATCCTGACTTTCTGCTGCTGTTTTTAGGGTGGGTGGAGAACTGTAAGCAACCCAGTCCTCTTATTCTGAGCAGTGTAAGGCACCTCGTCCTTTTGAATTGTGTTTCTCATCTTTGCTAATAAGTTTTGATATTTATACTTTCCCACCTTACTGTAATGTCAGCATTTGACAGTTACATGCAGTAAAAACAGACAATTCCCCCCCCCCCCCCCCCATAAATTACTGTGGTGTAATACAAAAATTCTGAATTTTCTAAATTCTTGAGTGAGTCAGGAACACAAACCTGAGTGACTTTGAATTCACCCATGTTCTTCAATCGTTTCCTAGTGCAGTCCAGTGGCAGCCAGACTTTTTGCTTGAGTGAACGTTGAAAAGTGTGGAGTGGTCACAGTGGCTGGGATGGGAGAAGCTGCTGGGGACTGGGAGAGAGCAGGTATCTCCAGATATCATCCCTCACATCTCCAAGGATGGCCAGGACAGGGCAGGACTATTGTATTTGCAGGGATGCCCCGACGAAGGCAGGAATGATGCATCTGACTCCATCTTGTCAGAAGGCCAATTTATTTCTTTATAATGCTATATTATATTGAAGAATACAACAAGGATACTTACAGAATGCTAAAAAGATAATACTGAAAACTCGTGGCTCTCTCCAGAGCCCTGACACAGCTTGGCACTGATTGGCCAAAGAGTGAAACAACTCACAGCAGAATCCACTGAAACAATCACCTGTGAAACAAACACATTCCACACGAGCACAACACAGGGGAAGCAAATGAGATGAGAATTGTTTTCCTTTTTCTCTGAGGCCTCTCAGCTTCCCAGGAGAACAAACCTGGGCGAAGGGATTTTTCAGGGAATATGAACGCCACACAGGACCATCAGTCTCACCGCAGCCCCTGGGAAGGTGATGAGGGAAATCCTCTTGGGAAGCATTTCCACAGACAAGGGGGCACGGAGGGGATTTAGGGTGGTCAGTGGGATCCACAAAGGGGAAATCACACCTGACCAGCCTGATAGCCTCCAACATGTGGATTAAAACCCTCTGACTGACCAGGCCCCGAGGACAAGGGAAAGATGATACTGAACCTTCACCCAGGACGTTCAGTTCTAGGATGGGACTGTTGGCCCAAATAGTAGGAATTTTTTTTTTTTTTTTTTTGGTAAGGAAAACCAGCAAGGCTTCCCACTCTGCCTTCTTAAATTTTCCTCTCTGCTTGTTGTCAGGAAGTGGAATCACGTGTGAAAAGAAATAGATATGCCAGGACATTGTTTCAAGTTGCTGTACAGTGATCGGTCTCGTCTTCTTTCTGGAAGAAATTTACTGTTGGCTCAGAACCATAACGAAAAAATTCAGAGTTCTTACGAGTTTATTGCAAAATAAAAAGATGAAAACTCTTTCTGTCTTCCTGGGCCTTTGACATGCTTTTTTTTCTTTAATGCACATGTTAATGCACCATGTCTGTGGCATGTATTTTCTATTTCACTTTTTTTTTTTTTTCTGGGATAGTAAAAGAGTTTGTTTTCTTTTTTAATCGCTTCCCATCTGATTTAAATTTGAAGTAGTCATTCTGGCTTGGCTCAGGTTTAAGTTGTAGCAGGAAAAAATTGTGCAACTAGAATAAACTTAACTTTAAACTTTTATGCACTAATGAACAGAATGTGATATAACTGCTGCTAACTCGAGTTGAAGCCTTTTTTCCTTGTCTGGAGTTACTTGGAATATATCTGTAATTCAGTGTTTTCCTGCCTTTTGTACTCTCCTTGTGCTGAGCAGTAACAGTATTTTAAAAAATACCAAGTTTTGCTGCCCTGGGGGATGTAAAATAAATTCTTTGGGCTGTGTTGTTGCAGAGGTGGAAGCACAGAGGGGGACGTGGTTGTTCAGCTTCACCACATTCACACAGTGCCAGGACTCACCTTGGCTTCAGTGTGTGTCACTTCTTTGCCCATTTTCTTTCTGATTTTTCCCTTACCCTCTCCTTGTCCCTGCTGTTCACTCAGGTGGCTTTTTATTTAATCTCCTCCCCCTGGGGTGTATTTGGGGAATCCCTGCCTGGTACTGAAGGTGCATCACGTGTAAAGCTGGGACACCCCCCAGCACAGCCCAGCACGGTGAAGATTTGTTTATTCCTACTCCACTTACTTTCATAAAAACACATAAATGGTGCTTCTTACATCAAAGACATGAATTAAATGTCTGTCCTTTACCTGGTGCAGTTTCACAGCGGTGGATTATTTAATCTAAGTGACTTCAGCAGACTTTTCTAAATATATCAAGTGAGACCAGGTGCCTGATCTGCTTTAATACCATGTACCTTTTATTAAGGGTTGATCAGCTGCCATTTCCATTTATATTTCCTGATGTTCTTTCTTGATTCAAGGTTATTTTTAAGTCACCCAGGTCAGGAAGGATATGAGTGGGGTGGAGTGCTGAGGGAAGTGTGGATAATTAATGGAAAACATATTTGAAATGGGAGTTTTGAAAGCTTCCAAAGAACACTATTCAAATGTAATTGACTCATTTGATTAAAAACACTTACTAGATTCAGGCTGTTCCCTTTGCCCTCTTCAAACCCCCTGAATTATGAACCCATCAAATTAATTATTACTAAGGAGTACTTACATCAATAATGGTATCCAGTTCTGCATGTATTTTATGTATAACCTGCAGCTTCCATTGTAGATTACTCATGCCATGTTCATTTTTGGTTGTTATTTGGAAACTGGAGTGTGTTAAATGTGCTTAGAGTACCAGCACTTTTCCATGAGCTGTTTGAGACAAGCAAAGGGCTGCTAAGGTAAAATCATGGAAAGTTTCAGCCTGGAGTTACTGGCACCCTGTCTTGTTTTCAATGTTGGGATCACAGTGTGGCACAATAGAGTATGTCATACATTGTTTCTTGGGTTGATTTTTAAATTTTTTTTTTTTTTAAAGTAAGGACTTAAAGGGCAACAACTAATTTAGTGAGATACTGGAAGCTCACTTTGTCAGTGAGGGCAGGCTTGGTTGTGGAGAGTGTTTATACTGAACAAGAGCTGTCTCGTGGAATAAATTCTTATGGCTATAACTGCCAGTAGGCTACAACATCCTTCTCTACCAGCAAAGAGTCTCAATACCTCTCCTGTTTTCCTTCTGTGCCCCTTGTCCCCTGTCAGGTGGCTTTGCTGGAAATCTTTGGCCTCTCTCTGCCTCAGTAAAGTCCTCCTTCGCAGGCAGGAGTAGCTGCAGGTTTTATTTATGCAGCTGGCATTGGGTGTTCCTGGAGCTGCCTGGCCCGGTGAGAGGGGAAATTTGGGGTGCTGTGAACTCCCTGCAGTGAGTGGGGCTGTGTGTGGGTCACAGCTGGGCCACCCTGTGCTGCTGTGATATCCCTGGGGCAGCTGTCAGCTCAGCCCTGCTGCTGACACAGGGCTGCTCTTCGTATTTATTTGTGTCACCAGAAGTGCCCGAGCAGCAAACCTCTCTGCCACACGGTAGTAACAGATCCATCACCCATCCATCATCCATCATCCATCATCCATCCATCATCCATCCATCATCCATCCATCCATCCATCGTCCATCCGTCATCCATCCATCCATCATCCATCCATCATCCATCCATCATCCATCCATCATCCATCCATCCATCATCCATCATCCATCCATCCATCCATCATCCATCCATCAGTCATCCATCATCCATCCATCGTCCATCCATCATCCATCCATCCATCCATCCATCATCCATCCATCCATCATCCATCATCCATCATCCATCCATCCATCATCCATCCATCCATCATCCATCCATCATCCATCCATCCATCCATCCCTCATCCATCCATCCATCATCCATCCATCCATCATCCATCCATCCATCATCCATCCATCATCCATCCATCATCCATCCATCATCCATCATCCATCATCCATCATCCATCATCCATCCATCATCCATCCATCCATCATCCATCATCCATCATCCATCATCCATCCATCATCCTTCTATCATCCATCCTCCATCATCCGTCATCCATCCATCATCCATCCATCCATCATCCATCCATCCATCATCCATCCATCCATCATCCATCATCCATCATCCGTCATCCGTCATCCATCCATCCATCATCCATCCATCCATCCATCCATCATCCATCCATCATCCATCATCCATCCCTCATCCATCCATCCATCCATCATCCATCCATCCCTCATCCATCCATCCATCATCCATCCATCCATCCATCATCCATCCATCCATCATCCATCCATCCATCATCCCTCATCCATCCATCCATCCATCATCCATCCATCCATCATCCATCCATCCATCATCCATCATCCATCCATCCATCCATCCATTCCTCATCCATCCATCCATCCATCATCCATCCATCCATCATTCATCCATCATCCATCCATCATCCATCCATCCATCATCCATCCATCATCCTTCTATCATCCATCCTTCATCCATCCATCCATCCATCATCCATCATCCATCATCCATCATCCATCATCCATCCATCCATCCATCCATCCATCCATCATCCATCCATCCATCATCCATCATCCATCCATCATCCGTCATCCATCCATCATCCATCCATCCATCATCCATCCATCATCCATCCATCATCCATCATCCATCCATCCATCCATCATCCATCCATCCATCCATCATCCATCCATCCATCATCCATCATCCATCCATCATCCGTCATCCATCCATCATCCATCCATCCATCATCCATCCATCATCCATCCATCATCCATCATCCATCATCCATCATCCATCCATCCATCCATCCATCATCCATCATCCATCATCCGTCATCCGTCATCCATCCATCCATCATCCATCCATCATCCACCCACCAGGCTGGCTGTGCTCCAACTGTGTGGTGGTCCCAGTTGTGGGTTTCTCTGCGTCTTGATTGAAGGCACTTGAGATGATATTTCATGTTCAGACTCAGATGTTTATTATTTCTTATTAAAATGGCAAAACCATTATCTTTTATCTTTTATCATCTTTTATCTTTTATCTTTTATCATATTATTTCTTAGCAGAAAGGTAAAACACTCTCACTGCTGTGAGTTCTGCAGCTGCTCATTAGAAGGCACGAAATGGCTAACTATCTCTTGTTACAAGGTCTTTTAATGCTAAACTATCCATTTTAAGAGCTGACACCTGGATTATTTCCCCTTTTAACCCAATAACTGATCCCACAGAGCCCCAATGCAGATTTTTCTGCCCAATTACAAAACGCCACCCAAACCCATGGAGAAGGAGGAAGAAGAAGCATGAAGAAGAAACTCAGGGTGACACCCTGTGCCCTCCATCTTGCTCCCATCCACAGCACACTAAAAACCCCAAAACCTAAATCTCTCACCAAGTGATACGCCTACACTACTCTCTGTAATCTGTTTCAGACTTTTGTGGACTCTAGTCTGTCTTGAAGTCTAGGAAACTTTCTCCGTGAATGAGGGTCAGAGGCAGTGCTGCCCTGGGGGTCAGGGCACCCCAGAGCAGACAGAGAAACACTCCCTGTGCCCTGGGTTTCCACACAGCCCCAAGAGCCATTTGGGTGTACAAAAAGCCTTAGCCTGTCTCAGTTTCCCCTGCTCCACGCTCGGGGAGGTTAAATCAGAAGATGCTGCTCGTGCAGAGGGTTGTGGAGGAGCCAGAGCTGTGTGGCCGTGGCCGTCCTGGAGCTGGGCATGCTCATCTGGCCATCCACAGGCACATGGAGAAACAGCAGACATTCCAGATTGGACTAAAGGGAAGCGTTGGCACCTGCTAGCAGAACAAACACGGAGCAGACAGCACCAGTCCCGCCATCACCAGCCCAGGGCACACAACACAGGCTTGGGAGGGTGGGGAGATGCACATTTTCTGTTGTGGGTGTTGATACTGAAAGCTGCTCTCGGGGTGTCCTCAGGCTTGGCAGTTGAAGTGTTTGTTTTAAAAACTTACGTTGGATTATTTTCTTACGTGCTGGATGAGCAGCATTGGCTTGATTTTTTTGGCATGGTTTGCTGATGCTCACTGGAGGGTGTTTGTGGAGCTGGAACGTGCTGGGGTCTGCAGGTGAACAGAAGTGTTCTAAAAAATGGTATATCTAGTGTTATTAAATAATACATAAAATTGAATGTATTTTGTGTTGGTAAATATTAAATTTATTGCCCTTTATAGTGTGGCGGAGTATCCCAGAGCTTTGGAAGATTTAGTTGTTTGTTCCAAAACAAAACTTAGGAAAGTTTAGTTTAAGTTAGGTTTCCAAAGTAAACCCGTTTAACCCTCTCTCATCACCTGGAAGAGCTCCTTCTTGCAGTCCTGAAATCTGCTTCCTAAATGTACTTAGTTAAATGCACTTTTTGAGGTATGCCTACATAACTCCTGTCATCAAGGTCCTCCAAATGTGGCAGGAACAATTCTTTCCTACTGTACTTGGCACCCACCACACACTTAGTGTTGGCCTGAGTTTTTTTTTAATTTTTATGTAACTGCCATGTCCCTGCCACGGGCTGTGTTTTAAAAATAAATAATGCTTGCACATCTCCTGTAGGGTTAGCCACATCACCAGCAGGCCAGAATTTCAGGTTTTCCAGAATCAGCTGACAGCCAGCAGGAAAAATATCTTTGTTTTAAGTATATACTGTCATACAATGTAATAAGAAAACCTAAAAAAACCTAAAAAAACCCCAAACAAAAACCAAACTGAAGAAAAAAAAAAAAAAGCTGCTGAAGACTAGCAGTACAATTGGTCTCCTAGTCAGACACCCACACTCAGATCTGGAAACTGATGCCTGGTGTGTGGTCTGAGCTGTTCTGATGGCTGCAGAACAGGACATCACTGGCAGTTACGGCCCCGTTGCCTCGCTCAGCATGTCACCAGGAGCACCAAACCCCAGTTTATTTTCTCTGAAACCCCAGTTTATTTTCTCCACCGCTGCACCCCTGCCTTTGTGCAGAGGAGCTCTGCTGCCTTAGCTGAGTGCGGGCCCTTGGGGCAGTGCTGATGTCCAGGGCACGGAGGGTTGAGCCTGCAATTTGTTTGAGAGCCTCTGGACGCTCGTGTGTGGCTGCAGACCTTTCACGTAGGGCATTTTTTTTTTTGGTCGAATGAAAGAAAAAGGGATTGCGGTGCTCCTGTAGCGATGCCGTGCGTTGCAGCTTTTTCGTCAGCAGACGATGCTTGCCTCCCGATGGCCTGCCCTGAGAGATGAGCCGAGGCCAAAAATACACCAGCTTTTGAGGCCAGGAAAGCTCAGTGGTGTTTGCAGAGCCCCAGGCAGAGCAGCCCGGCCTGGCTGAGGGCTGTGGGTTGGTGTGGTGGGGCACAGAGCACCCCTGAGAGGACATTTAGGGACAGAGAGCACGAGACAACCTCTGCAGAGGTGGCACCAGCCCTTGGAGTGTCAGCCCTGAGCTGGAAGGCATTAATTACCCGCCATTCATAATTGTTATGCAGTTAATGTGGGGTGGTTCCAGCCTGGCTCCTGTGGCAGACTGAGCGTGGATTATGTCAAAGCAGCTTCACCACCACACACCAAGAGTTTGATCTCCACTCTCTCCTGGGCTCAGCAGCTGATGGCTGGGTAGAGTTTTCCAGGGAATTACATGAGTTGGAGACGTTGCATCTGATGGAAATATGCTGGTTTTATAAGCAATTATTGTCCCGCACCGTGCCTTAAATACGCAGTAATTTCACAACAAAAGAGGACAATCATTTCTGGTGGAAAATCAGTTTCTCTGGGTATGTGTATGATACGTTTAGCCTTCCTTTCACTTAAAAAATCGATGGGAAACTACATGGTAGCAGCCTTCCTATTTAGCAGTGAGAGCTTTCTTTTGTGGTTCAGGAAATTTTCACATTGGGCTTCTGCCAAATTTCGTTATACACCTTAGATATATGAAATATTTGGAATGGCCACCTGTAATGAAAGTAAGCAAGTGTAAATTGGCTATGAATGACTTCCCAGGCAGTTAGGCACACAAAATCCAGTGATTTTTTTGGACTGGGTTGCCAGCTGAACTAGAATTAGCAGAAGTCAGGAAAAGGGCTTGAGGTCAGCTGGAGGCTGAGCACTGGTTGTGGGAAGCAGGGAAGAGCTTTTGGGACTGCACAGCTCTTGCTGTGGGATGACTCCAGGAGGAGCCTAAGGCAGGGAAACGGATGAGTACACGTGCAGAAATAATGGAATAAGCTAATTAAGGAGACCAGTCTGGCCTGCCCAGGTGTGTGATCACCACAGCGTGTCCTGCCCTTGCCCTGAGCTCCGAGGTGCAGGGCATGATCAGCCCTGAGCAGCACAACGCTGAGGTGCTGAGCAAAAACCAAAAGCTGTTGGTTTTTGTTGTTGTTGTTGTTGTTGTTGTTGTTGTTGTTTTTGTTGTTGTTGTTGGTTTTTTTTTTTTTTTTTTGTGATAGTGATGCCTCCAAATTGTAGCTTTTATAATTTTCATCTGTTCGTGGTCCTGCAGTTCTTGAGTGTGTAACTCTGAACTCCATACTCAGTGTCAGCTGCTGCTGCCCCGTTTTGGGCAGACACAGCAATTCCTCTCCAGGCCTGGCAGTCAAGGGCACCTCACAGCCCCAGGGCCCAGAAATGTAAATAAAAGCGAGTTGGGGGCAGCAAACTTGGGCTAAATGACTTCATTAGCTGAAGCTGTGATTGGAACAGATTAACCCCCAATCTGCAAATGCACCAAACTTACAGAAGTGTGCAAACCCATGGCCCGTGGTCCATTTTTGGGTGCAGCCCCTGAGGGAGGGTTTTGTCGGCCCAAAATGTACCTGAAGGCCCTTCAATAAATGTAACTGCTTTTTACTCTCTTAACTTTGTCTGGGCCCTGTTTTTAGGCAGCCCAAAAAGCATCACTAGCATGGAGTGATCCCTGAAATGCTGGCAGCAGCCCCTGGGGACTGCTGAGGCTGGTGGGTCAGGAGGCAAGAAAAAGCATCTGGCAAGGTCTGAGGAGGAAAATGGCTATGAACAGCTTTTTAGAAGTGTGTCTGAATTGCAGAAATCACTGTGAAACCTCTTCCCGTGTCACTGCAGCTCTGACCCCCACACTGAGCTGTGCAAATGTCCCTGGTGCACCTCAGCACAGGGGCAGCAAGGCCCTTTCTGGGGTGAATAGTGAGGAACGTGGGCAAAGTGCAGCTGTGGTGGTTCAGCTCTCAATGTAAGAGAGTTTAATACCTGGAGTATCAGTATTACTATCAAGATAGTTTACCTCAGGACCAGATTCTTTTTGTTGTTGCTTCACTGACTTGCTGTAAGAATTCTATGCTCTGCTCACCTGAAACCAGATTTTTTCCATCCTGGCTTTGGTGTGAAGGTGGAGGGACAAGATTTTGCTACGCCAGCATTACAATCTGTGCCCGTGGCCCAGAAATAGGTTTTGTTTTCTTGAATTGTGGGAATTTCCCACATTACATTAAAAATAAATTCCTACTACTGTTTGTGCCTATAAAAATCTTCAAAAAGGGATACTAATTATTATTTTCCATCTCTTTGATTTGTTTTCTGTAGCATGTAGTATTTATTTTCCTCAACATCCAAGGATGGAAAAGAATTAGGATAGCAGAAAGAAAAATGCAAATTTTCTATTCCTAAGGTACCTGCATCATAATGATAACGTGTTTGTTGATCTGTGCTTGTGTCTGGTTTATGCCTTGTGGGTTCCTTTCTTTCAGAGGTAATAGATAAAAAACTTCAGTACGTTGTAATAACGTGTTATCTCTTCCTTGTACTGAGTAAATAATGGCTGGTAGGTTTTGGTTGTCTCTGCAGAGTTTTTTAAGTGAGCAGGTGAGGTGACCTGCTGCTCCTCACGCCTGCACTCAGGACAGGGAAAACTCACTGGGCAGTGGAGGCGGAACAAAAAGCTGAGCAAAAACCATTTATTCCTGTAAGGGCCTTCAGCATGTGGTTTATTTTCAGTGCCTAGAAACTTGTTTGGGAGTTGGTGCAGGAGGGAGAGGTGCTGGGAGTGGAGTTGCACCTTTTTAACCTCAGTGACACCACAGTCAGACGTGAAGGCCCCAGAGTTCTCTGCATTCAGGTGGAGCTTTCCACTTGCTTTGGTGATTGTAAGGTTTCAGCGTGGTGTTCCTAATTCAGCCAGCTCAATCAGAGGACACATTGCTGGGAGTTAAACACCCACCATCCTTAATTATTCCGGTGCCGTTGGATGAGTGGTTGGCGGAAGCACGCTGAAAATCTTCATCCCAACTCCCCACCCAGCAGTGTAAATAGCTGTATTTGGATGACTGACCTTCTTAGCAGGACGTGGTGTTTTCCCTGTACACAGGCCCCACATTATACTGGGACATCTGTCACTTTGCTGGGCTGCAGAATCGCCTGCAGCTGGTTTTTATTAGGACTCTGCTTCATAACCCCTTTAGCTGAATGGCATTATCACTGCCCTGCTCTGTGCTTCAGAGGAATTGTGAGCAAGCTGCTGTTCAGCGTGTCACCTTTAAATGGTAGTCATTTAGCTGGAGCAGTGGCACAGACCAGCACTTGTGGAAATTTAAAGATTTATCTGATATAAATATTTACAAGACATGGGTTTCCCTGGTAACTTGAAATATCTAAAAGGCAAACCTGTAAAAATGTAGGGAGCCATGGCATGTCTTTTAGTGTTAAGATTTGTTCAGCTATTCAAGCTGTTGTACTAGAAAACCATCTTTTTTTTTTTTTTTTTGGAAAAGCAAACTTATTTAGTTGTACTGCAAGACAAAATTAGGTTCATATCTCATATGAAAAGATTAAGAGATGTGCAGCACTGATAGCAAGTAAAGCATTTGCCTGCTGTGTTTTGTAATAGCATATGCCTTCATTTAAAAATTATTAGAAAGAGAAGTAACTCTGGCATCTCAATCACTGGGTAGCCACTGAAAGCAGCCCCTGAAAGTTGTTTTTTCGTGATTTTATGGCCCATTTTTGGGAACACTCTGCTGTTCCCCCATTCTCTGGATCATTTAAGGACTAGCAAGTGGCAGTGGCCACTGAGAGGTGGCTAATTTGAGCCAGGACAGCAAGACCTGCAACCACAGCTTGTGGCTACCTGTCACACCTCTGCGCTGCATTCTGTTTGTACACAAATTATTTTATAACTCTGTTATATATGTGGTTTTACTCAGCAGCTCTTGAGACAGCTGTAGCTTGTGTTCTTGGAGCCAACAATGTTCTGTTGTAAGGAAAAAGGTGTGGGAGGAGAATAAAAACGATCCCGTGGGTCTTGTCAACGGGGTTTGAAGTGGTTTTTGTGCTTTTTGATTGCACTTGGAGTTCCTCGGAGGAGGAGGAGGAGGAGGATGAGAAAGAAGCCCTCACACGTCACAGTGACACAGGAGCTGCTTGCTGGGAGTCACACAGGGCTTGGGACCCTGGGTCTGCGCCCAGAGTTTGGGTTGAAGGTTGGGCTTGGTGATCCTGGGGGTCATTTCCAGCCCCGTTGGCTCTGTGGTTCCCTGTGTGCCACCCCTGCCTCCTCCACGGCAGCCAGGAACTGGTGCATCACTGAAGGTTTCACTCCCAAATGGCCAAAATCAGGGCAGCACCTTTGCTCTGGGTGGGTGCTGTGTGGCTGGACCCCACAGAGCTCCCCCAAAACTTCCTGGTGGAAATGTGTCTGCATGTGATGACAGTGATGCCACTTGGCAGCTACAACTTGGTTGAACAGTATTCTTCCTCCTCTCATTTGTCTCTCTTATTGCACCTGGCTACTTCAGTTGTGTTTTTACAGCAAGCATGTAAATTCACGTGCTTTTTATGCTTTTTTTTTCTTTTTTTTGAACAAGACAGTGTCTTTCCCCAGTTGTGTTAAAAAATGTGAACTTCGAAACGTCTTCCTTTAGTCATCAAAAGCACTTCTGCATTGTTTTGTCTTCAGAAAAGATAATTTAAAAGGCTTGATAGAGATTGCTTTGTGGGTTTCCTTCTCCTAAGAAACCTGAACTAACCTGGTTATCTTTCTGACACCATGTCAGGCAGTAGGATGGCAATCTCCATAATTACTACAACTCCTGCAGTAGTAGCAGTGGTATCCCATTTTATGCAAGTGATAGAACAAAGGAGTTTATTAATGTTTTACATTACAAAAGTTAGAGTGGAGGTGTCAGATAGAGAATTCTAGGAATGAAAGCAAGAAGTGGGGGAATCCAGGGAGGGTGTCCCGGGCTTGCTGCTCTTCACCTTTTTGTCAGAATTATTTAGCATGGAAATAAGAGTTTCAAAAAAACTTGGAAAAAGAAGTAATTGGTTCAATCAACACAAAGTGCTTTTTTTTTTTTTCCCCATTGATTTTGTGTTTCTAAACAACTGTTGATACAGAGAAGCATCTAAATTTCCTTTAGGACAGAAAGGTGTGGGCTTTTTAAACTGCTGTTACCCCCTACCCATCCCTTGCCCAACTCTGGTGTAAATCAGAGCAGAAGACTCCAGTAGTATTTTTTCCTCTTGTTAGTCTTTCAAGAAAAGATGACTTAAGGAATATTTGTTGCTGCAGAAAAAAACCCCCACATTTTCAGCAAGAAAGTGATCGAGGCATTTAACTGACCTGAAGGCTGTAGCTGAATTCCTACTGTATTTTTTACATTATGCCCTGTATGCCTGCTAATGCAGAAAATTATGTTTTCTTTTGGTTTCCCTTTCTTGTTATCAGCAGCAAAAATGGATGGCTTTTCCATCCTTACACACTGCTGTGTGTTTCTCTGCCTTTGAAAAGGGTAATATTCATGTGGGCTCTGAAAAATGAGAGGATTTTGAGAGGAGAAATTGAATTTCTGACATAGTCTTCCCACAATACATTCCAGTGAGTTAAGAACAAAAAAACAACAGAAACTGTTTGTATTTAGATGCAGCTCTGAGTGATAAACTGCTTCTCAGACATTTTGGTGGGAAATGATGGGGTGTTTTTCTGTATTTAAGAAAAAGAAAAAAAAGATTTCAGTTTTGGTTACGATTAAAAGAAAAAACAGGCAATGTCCTCTGCTTGACAGGAAGAGGGATTTCAGCTAAAACCAAGACTTTTATGTGCAAATGGAAAAAAAAAAAAAGAAATGAGAAGCAAATTGAGTTTCAGCGTTTGCCACGTGGATACTTCTTTGATCATTCAGGCTGATGATTACATTATATTCATGTAATCACATATTATTACATGATATAAGATACGTGGATCTTTAGTAGAGCTTATCAAAACTCCAGCTGAAGGGCAGAAATCACAACTAAAACTCAGTATTGGCACCACTAAAAGAAAGTGCAGTAACATCCCCCAAAATAATTCTGTTTGCCTCCAAGCTGAAGCTGGTTTTGCCACTCTGCTTCCTTTCCTTTTCCAGATTTTTTCAGCAATTTGTTATGAAAAGCACTGTGAAACAAACACAGTGGAAAGCAGAGCTTTACTCAAAAGTTTCTTTGATTGTATGGCAAGTTCAAGACTTAATGAGCTGCAGCTATCAAGCAGGCAAGAAATAGTAAATTTGGCCTTTCTCCTGCCACGGAGGAGAGATGAAGATGCTGTTCTGCACCTCTCAAGCCAGGGCTTCACAGGATTTATTGTGGAAGAGCAACAATGGGAAGGCTTTCCTGCTCAGAGATGATGTCCCCTGGGAGCCCAAAATCTCTGTGTTTATTCAGGTTAGCCTGAGAAAGCTCTTGCTGCTGGGGATGTGTAATTGACACAGAAAGCAGAATTTGAGGTTGCATAAGAAGGAGGAGGATAAAATATTCTCTTTGTGGAAAATGAACAGAAAATCCCATTGTTCTGCAGACAATTTGCTCTCTTCTGGCAGAGAGAAAGTGATGCCTGTGCTTCTCTGCCCCTCTTTTCAGCCCTTCGGTAACTCTGTCCTCTCCAGGATGGTGCTGCCTGCTTGGGATTGCCCTTGGTTGCCACTGCCACCTGTGCCTTGCACCGAGGTGACTCCCGGATGAATTCTCCAGATGAATCCCCAGATGCATTCCCAGATGAATTCCCCAGCTCTCAGATCCGTGGGATCTGAGATTCCCAAATCCCCTGCGTGTGCACAGCAGGGTCAGGCTCTGCTCTGCCCGGGATGTTAGAACCCTGACCACTGGGAATTTGAAACTTCCTGTGCTGACAGACGCTGACCCCCCACAAAAAAAACCACTATATTTGACCCGAGGCTGTATAGAAGGCCCCTGAAATTAAATGACAAAACTGAGATTGTGAGTGTATCATTTAAATAAAAGTAGATATTATCACATAGTGGAAAACTTAGAATTTAATGTTCTAGAATATAATAATATATAATAATAATATTATTATATATTATATATAATACATATTATTTTTATATTATTTATAATAGATATAATATATAATATATAATATATTATATATTATATATTATATATTATATATTATATATATTATATCATATATAATATAATATAATATATATTATATTATATTATATATAGTATTTACAATATATACAAATAATATATATTCACAATATATAAATATAATATGTATAGTATTTACAATATATAAAACAAGGTGGAAGTTTTAAAATGAAGGCTAGTCCTCCTTCTTCACAAATTTGAGTAATATTGTGTAATTATATTAAAAAGTCCACATGCTGAGCCACAAATAGTTAGTTAGTTAAAAAATTATTTGTGTAGTTTCTTAATTAAGCAGTTTTATTTTAAAAAAATCGTATAAGAAGAGAAATACTACTCTGCTTTAAATTTGTTAGAGTGAAGTACTACAGAACTCACACTTTGTGAGAGAGTAATATAAATAAGAACTAATAAATGTATGTGTTATAGTTATAAGTTATACATATAACATCTGATATATAATATATAATATATAATATATAATATATAATATAATTTATAATAAAATATATTATAAAATATATAATAAAATATAAAATACATATAATATAATATAATATAATATAATATAATATAATATAATATAATATAATATAATATAATATAATATAATATAATATAATATATAATATATATTATATATTATATAATATGTAAATATAATAAATAAATAAGAGAGTGTAATATAAATAAGAACTAATAAAGAACTAAAAATAATCTAAATTCAAAGGTAAAATACCATCTCACACATTTAATCCCGAGAGCAGAGTGGCCTGTGGGGGGACAGGAGCACGGTCCCAGAGCCTGGGGACACCCAGGGCCCTTGGGCACAGAGCTGTGCTTTGCTCTGCTCAGCTCTGGGGTGGGTCTGCACCAAGAAGTGGCTGGTGCACTGCAGGAAGTGTTATGGATGTGTCAAAATTACTGAGAAAATAGAATTATATAATGAATGTAATGTAGTCATAGATGTGAAAAATAATAGAACAGGTTAAGAGCAGCTATGGAAAATTAAGGGTCTATTTTTCTACCACAGGAGGTAGAAAAATAGACCCTTAACAGGAGGCTTGCCCAGGCAAGTTCCCAAAAAGCTGAGGGAGACGGCTTGCAGGGGTTGGGAAACCTGCTGCCATACACGTACCACACACAGCCTGGCCACACTTACATGTGAAGGAGAGGAGAGCAGCACAGGATCTCAGAAATTTTAACTAAGAGTAAGCCATCAGTGGCACACCTGGCTGCAGGTAGCCAGGGGAGATGGCATATCCCATGGTAATCCACTCAGACCTGTGGTCTGCTCCTGGGAAATCCCTTAATATGCACAGGACTGCCAGTAAGGGACTGCTTAGCTTGTGTATCTTCCCAGATGCGGGTTTTGTGTATTGTAAACGGGCTCAGGTTCTGTCTAGCAAGAGACAAGAAGCCTGTGAATTATTCCCAAGACATTTTTCAGAACCCAGGACATCCCTCTGGGTGCCCTGGATGGGCAGAGCCGCGGGCAGGGGGCTCTGAGACCCTGGCAGCAGCCAAGGACACACGTGGGGTTTTGATCTTAGCCCGTGGAGCAAATCACCAACTCTGTGTGGAGAATTACAAGCCACACACACAAGTTTAGGTGTTGTAGTAGAAGCAGTCACAAAGTGAAAGGAAGGATTTCTGAGTGCTGTACAGGGGGGTTTAAGCCTTGCACGCAGGGGTACAAGTTTTGTCCATGGGGGTCAGGAGATCTAAGATGGAGGGATTTGGGTGTGCCCTGTGCTCCTTCTTTCTCCTTCCCAGCCTCCATGTCTTTGGTGATGTTGGCACTCACAGATTGGTTTAGAGTAGAAAGTCACCATTCAATATAGATAGCAGGCACTGGGGAAAAAGTATAAACATGTAACAGGTAATGTGTGATATAAAAGATGGCAGCAGCCCCTGGGAGGGCAGTGTGCCTTTGTCTGACCTGCTGAACAGCAGCTCAGGAGAAGAATCTTTAGATAACCAACAATAAACAACCTTGAGACCAGACAACAGAGGACTGCTGAGTCTTTCTTTGAAGGCACGGGTTGGAGCAGAGACTTTTCCATCTTTTGGGGTCACCCCAATCCAGGGGGGAGACCCCACAGACATTGAGAGCTGGACCATCTTCCATCTGATAGCATTATCCTGAGACCAGAGAAGCTTTGGGACTTACCTAAGAAAAGGACAAAGGACATCCTGGCCTGTGGCGAGAAAAAGAGTATAAGAACCAGACTCGGACACAGCTATGGTGTGCCACTCCACTCTGGTGCACACAGGGGCTCAGAGCTGTGTACGTGTGTCACCCAGAGCCTAAGTCCTGAGCTAGACTCTGTCCAGTTCGTGGCTGACCCAGATTCTGTCCTTTGAACGCGAAATAAATTTTGTACTTTGTTATTTTATCATAATTTGGCTCTCGCAAATTACTGATTCGATTTGATTGGCAATTTCGTACATAACAGAAGCATTCCAGAAAACCCGTGGAAGAAAGTGGCACTAAGTAACAGCAATCCAGCAGCGTTTTTGTGACATGAAACGTGCCAGGGAAGGGCACTGCTGAGAGACCCAGAGCCTGCTGCACTCGCCTGCGCTCAGGGACAGAGCCCAGCACGAGCCCAGGGCTGGCAGGGACAAGGGCTGCTGTCACACAGGGGCTGTGCCACATCTGGAAACCTCTGCTTCCAGAGATCAGGACCAGCCAGCAGTGCCAGAACATGCCTGGCAGATGGAAATCGGGCTAACGCGTCGACAAGGAGGTTCTTCAACTTTTCTCTCGCAAATCCCTCTGTAAATTCTGTGAAAAAAAAAAAAAAAAAAAAGAGCACTTCTTTGCTCGACACCCAGAATTGCAACAGCTCTCTGGGGGAAGGAGCTGATGGAAGGGCATCCTCAGCTGCTGGGTGTTGGAAAGGAGCTCAGCAGTGGAGCTGGGAAGGGGCTGGAGCCCCAGGAGAGGCTGAGGGAGCTGGGAAGGGGCTCAGCCTGGAGAAAAGGGGGATCAGGGGGGACCTTGTGGCTCTGCACAGCTCCTGCCAGGAGGGGACAGCCGGGGGGTCGGGCTGTGCTCCAGGGAACAGGGACAGGAGCAGAGGGAACTGCCTTAGGGGAGCCTCAGGGTGGATTTTGGGAAAACTCCTTCCTAAAAAGGGCTGTCCAACCTGGCACAGCTGCCCGGGGCCGGGGTGGAGTCCCCATTCCCGGGGGGATTTCAAAGCTCTGTGGATGTGGCACTTGGGGACAGGGGTCAGTGGTAGGGAAGGGCTGGGCTCTGATCTTTGAGGGCTTTTGCAGCCTAAGCAATTCCACGATTCCGTGATTTCTCTGACTCTGTGGCTCCTTGTGGTCTGTTTGGTTTAAGCCCCTTCCCCTCTCTCTCGGGGGTTCAGAGTTTGGGTGGTGGGAGGTTCTGCCACGGGGTGACAGCAGTGCAAAATGAGGGCAGTGAGTGAGGAAGGGATTAAACTTCCTACCTGAGTAATTCACCTCTAGTGCAAACCTTGCTGCTTGATTAAAAGTGCTGGGATGACCGGCGTGGCTGAAACCACAGTTTGTGGGGGAACAGAAATCCAGGCCTTCTCTGCAAGATGTGAGGAGTTTCTATCCTGTTGTCAGAGAATATGAGTAACTGTTGAATGACTTAAAAAGCAAACTTCAACATGTCCCTTGGTGTACCATGACACTAATTTGGGTGAGTACTAGGTATATTGTCTCTGTGTTTTAAGTACTCCACACTGAAAAACCTTCACACTGAATCAGCTCCCAAATCTCTGTTACTGAGCTGTTGAGTGTAGCACAGTTAATATGATTGGGGACATAGTAGTAAAAACCTGAAAAAAACCCCATGTGCTGTAGTTCCAGCCAGGTAAATTGTTAAAAACTGAACGTGTGCTCAAGTGGGTCTTTGACAGTCAATATTATAAAATGTGGATTCTGTCTATAAAGCCATTGGTTTTACAGCCTGAGCATAATTTTATTTGGCATAAAGCCTGAACACATTATAGCAATCTCCAGCCAAATTCTGAAACCTTAATTTTCAGCTCACAATTGGCATAGAGCAACTCAGTTCTTACCCTTCTTACAGAATATTGGTGGCTGTGACCCTTGTCAGTGTGAGATTTTTTTTTCCTATATTTGCAAGGTGGAGTACTGGAGTATTTACTGTTGCATCGTGTCCAGATAATGTCAGCAGTCAAGGAAATTTCAGACAATCCTTGTGCAGAACCAGAAATTGAAAACGGACAGTCAGAAGTCCTGGGGATTAGGGAAGGATTGTCATGTGATGGAATCATCTGAACTGTTGCTTGCCCAAGGTGAGGTGCATCATTGGTTTGTGTTTGTTTGGGTTTTTGTTTTTGGGGGTTTTTTTTGTGTGCGTGTGTGTGTGTGTGTGGTGCTTTTTGTTTTGTTTTGCTTTTTTGTTGTTATTGTTTTTTTGTTGTTTTGCCTTTTTGTTGTTTGTTTTGTTTTTTTGCTTTGCTTTTTATTTGTTAGTTTTGTTAGTTAGTTTTTTTTTTCATTGCAAATTTGGAGAATTCAAAGGTCAGTAGGTTGACGAATCTGCGTAGAAATGTCCTGGCAATTTCATCCACATTTCTTGGTGGCTGAGGCAGGACAGGACTCAGTCAGTGGGTCTTTGCTGTGCTGAGGTGAGGCCAGCGTTTTATCTCCACGTCCCTCTGAGTGAGCCCCATCTGCTCACGGGGTTGGTGCAGTCCAGACCATCCCCTGGGGGTCTGGAGTGTCCAGATGTGCTGGGACTTCCAGATATTCTCTCATCCAGATGCTGAGAGAGGCAGTTCCACCTTCCCTAAACGGGAACTTCCCTACTCGCAGTCCTTGGGGCGAGGCTGGGGAGTGTAATTTTCATGAAGACCCTGTTCCTCTGAGAGCTGTGGTTGGAGCAGCTCCGTGCTCTGCCCTGTGGCCCCTGGGATGTCCTTCCCTGCCCTCCTGGCTTGGATCCACGTGGCCAGAGCAGCCACTGCTCCTCCGGTGGGCTGTGAGTACCTGCAAGGTGGAGGTCGAGGCTCTGCTGTTGCAATTACCTTTTCCTGCTCAAAACCAGAGTCTGTCACTGTTCCTGCCAGTTTTTTTTACGAGGTTATAATGAGGCTGTGACCCCTCAGGGCTGCTTAACCACAGGTTGTGGCTGTCAGGGAGCACAATGCCGACAAAAAGGTGTTTTCCCGTGCAATAAAATCATTCAGGAGTCATGAAAACCTTGTGTTTGGCTCATTGCAGTGGTCTTTGATTTTCCATCAGAGCCCTGCCAGCCTCTGGCGTTGCTGTGTGTCTGTACCAGCCTTGTCCCTCATCTCACACAAAACTGCAGTGGCTTGAAATTTTTCAAGTGTTTGGTTTTATTCCTTGAAAATGTTTATAGATAGAAATTATTATATATAACAGGGGTGTAACAAGGTCTGAGATGTGCTGACTTCTTATTCTTGCCTGCCTATCGTGTGCTGGCTCACTTCAGGGAGAGAAGCTCTGTTTATAGCAGTCTTGAGTTGAACTCTTCTACAGCAGATCTATATTTGGGCATCTTTGCACATATCCTGGTGTCTAAAATGGGCACCATAATTCTTACCTTGTAGAGGAGTTCAGAGATTAGTTACTGTCTGTAAAGAGCTTTGAAAATGTCAAATGCTGTGTTTGCATATTTTGAGAATATAATTAGAAGACAGTCAATTAATCTGCTTTCTGTAAATTAATGCATCCAAATTGTTTGCTCTGTGGAAATTGTTTGTGTGAATGCTTTGGGGTGGATTTATCTTTGTTCCTTTTTATTTTTGGTACATATGTGATGGTGTTTGCTGAGGAAGCCAGGCTTCACTTTTGCAGAGCCCAGTATAGGAGGGCAATCTTCAAAATCCAGGCTGTTCATATAATTTCATTATTTACCTGCCTGCTCATTCTTTAAAATGAAGCCGCGTGTTTTCAGCAGTGAGGGTAATTTATTACCCAGAAATTTTTAACCTGGGCTCAGGAGGGTTTTTCATTATTTTCTGTGTTTATTTTCTGTGTTAGGATGGATGAAGGAGGGTGTGTGTCTCATCTTGATCCTGTATGTTTGATGCAGGAGCTCTCTGGAGAGATTTTTCTGGCCTGTATTACATAAGTAATCTGAATAGAAGGTTATAAATGTTCGTTCTGGCCTTTAAAGTCTGATCTTTTAATTAAAACACAGGGATGTCTTCTGCAGGGCAAACCAGGTGCTGAGGTTTGTGTAGAATTGGTGTGGAGGAGCTCTCAGCACTGTCAGGTTTCAGAGGAAAGGGCTGGAGAGCTCTGGCTGCTGTTTGGACAAGGAGGGGAAGGCTGTCAGTACAAGGAGAAAGGTTAAGGTTGTGACAACTGGTGAACAAATGAGACAGTGTGGAAAAAAAAAAAAAGGAGCAAAACACGGAAAGCTTTGAGTCCTGAAAAATGTTTAACACTGAAGATGATTACAGTACTCCCTTCGGTCTGTTTCTGTCTGTTTTCCCCATCTGTCCTTTCTGTGTCAGCCTGAGCATCACATTTTCTATTGATGCAGCTACATTCCTACTGATACAGCTCTATTTCTGCTAATTTAGTTGGATTTCTACCAAGTTACTTGTATTGTGCTTAGTTCTGTGGTAGGGCTGCAGTTCTGGCTCACTTCAGCTGTGCCACGCTTGAGGAGGGACCAAAACTTGGAGCGAGCTGAGTGTTCATTCCCTCCAGTCTGGGCCAGATGGAAGCTGCTGAAACCCTGAAATGGGGCGGGGAAAATGGGATTTCTGTGCTCCCTCTCCATCACTCGCGCTGCAAACATTTCACTGGCGCGCTCCCCACAGGTGCCTGCTCATTTGCTGAGCTCCCCACATGAGCGTGTGTGTCCTGAAAACCTCTCAAATTACCGTTACAACCACCACCCTCCAAGAGAATGGTAGTTCCTTTGCCAGAAAACGAATTTTACCGAGAAACCAAAGGCTGGGAGGGGGCAGAGGCAACAAGTGGTGGCCGGAATATTTTTGCGTTTCAGTGTGAGCTGCAGCTCTGAGCGCTGTGTCCTCTCCCCGGTGCTTGGGAGGATCAGAATCCTGGGAGTGGGGTGAGCACAGGGCTGGGGCTGTGTCCCCCACCAGGACTTTGGAGCAGTTCTGTCTGTCTCTGGGCTGGGGCAGGCTGGATTTGGCCGCGCTTCGCAGGAATCGCCCTCCACTTTTCAGGAATGCAGCAGGAGCATCCTCAGGGCGCATCTCAGCATCAGCCACCTGGGGAAATGAGATGCAGAGATGTGTCAGTGGCAGCCCCAGGAGCCCTGGTGCACGTGGGAGGGAGGCAGCAGCCCTGGCAGGGCTGTGAGTGTTTACTAGACACTGTGCTGTCACTGCAAGGCAGCTCTCAGGTCCCTGGGAAGCAAGTGGCTTGTGGTTTCTGGCAGCAAATTCCCCCTGGACTGTGTCAAATGCACTTTGAGATGAAGGTACCCGTGTTCGCTTTATTATGAGTGAATAATTTAGCTGCACTCACTTGTTGTGCCCATTCCTGCAGGTTTTACTTGTTAAAATTTTCTTTTTTATGTGGCAGAATTTTCCCCTGTTGATAAACTGCTGCTGAAGTAGAAATGGTCTGCATTGAAAATAGAGCAGATGGGGCCATATTAGCCTAGTCCTCTCATCCATGAAAACAAGTGCTATAACCATTGTAATTTGGTGTAATTTCAATGCAAGTCAACAGAGTTGCAGGAGAATTTAGGTCCTCAGTGACCCGGGTGTATTCCTTGACTCCTGTTTTGTGTGCAAGTTGGTATTTTCTAATTGACAGAGTAACAGTTTATAACACAGGGTGCATTTATGTGTAATCTCCCTAACTGGAAAGCTGTTGATTGCATAATTACATATAATTACCTCAGTAGTTCTTGGCCTGACAATATTTGCAGGATGGCTCAGGAAGGCAGTTCACTGTCAGATGTCAGAATACATTTTATGGAGCAGGTTGGCACTCGATTAATCCAATATTGTCTGAAGAAAGGAGACATCAAGCCATCCCATCCCTCACCCAGCACAGGATATTTTGTATTTGTCCATTTTGAAGCTAAACCTGGAGAAGATACCACAGCCCATCTCTGAATATCCTCAGTGTGGGAGATACAAATCAGTATTTTCTAATGTGCTCTTGGCAGATAAAAGCCCTTTTCTCATTTACCTCTGGAATATTTTTCTCCCTAGTTCTGTTCAGTATCAGATGTCTACCTATCAGGGATGATGAAGTAACACTAAAATGGTAAAAAAAAACCAAAACAACCCTCTTTAATCCCCAGGTGTCACCAGAAAGAAACACAGAACCTGAAACACTCCAGTGTGTCTCTACCAGGTTTGCAAATTACTTCTTTATTTTTTTTAAAGGATCAAAACTGAACCCAAAACCAGCAAGAAAAACCCCAGGAAACTTGTTAGAGCCAGCACTTTATGAAGGCACCAGCACATCTCGTTTATAATCAGGTGCAGAGCAATCTGAAGGCTGTAGAAGACTCTCATGCCACCAAGGGAAGTTTTAATTAGCCCCTCTAGGACTATGAGAAAGGCTTCAACCAAAGGTCCAACTGCTCTAATTACCTGTGCCACGCGGTGGCTGTGAGGACATGCTGGGGAAGGCATGCATTTAATACTTATTTTACTTTTCCCTTTCCTCTGCTCTGAAATGACTTTGCAGTTATTTTCAGCTCCAGGACTGTTTGCATTACTAATAATGTGAATTCTGTGTGTTTGCCAGCCCAGGAATTCTGAGCAGTGAACCCTCTGCTCTCCCTGCACATCACTGCCACTGCATTTACCACCTCCTTTGTTACTGAGCTTCACCAGACTATCACCAGCTCTGTGAGCAGCCGCTGACTTCTGTTTGTTTTGGAGCTGTTTTCTCTGACCTTTGTTTCGTAGATTTTTTTTACTTTTAATTGCAAAAGAAGGAGACCTGTGACACCCTGTTCGTCCACTCTGTGCACCGCCTGGTTTCGCAGACTCCTCTTGCATCCCCAGAGTTGTTCCCTCCATAGAATTACAGAACGTTCTGGTTGGAAGGGGCTTTTTAAGAGCTTCCTAGTCCAACCCTCCCTGCAGTGAGCTGTGACTTCCTCACCTTGATCAGGTGGGTCAGAGCCCTGTGCAGCCACAGCTTGAATGCCTCCTCCTCCTGGGCAGCCTGTGCCAAGGCCCTCCTGGTAAAATATCCTCACATCCAGTCTGAAGTGGCCTCCTTTATCTCAAAACCATCATCCCTTGTCCTTTCTCTGCTCTGAAGAGTCCCAGATTAAGTTTTTTACTTATCCAGCCGGGACATACCCAACCCTTTCCACACAATTTTTTTTTTTTCCAGAACCTTTCCCAATTTATGTCTGTGTGAAAAGTCCAAAAGTGCCCGTGGCACTCAGGATGTTTCATAGTGTGACTCCCTTGTCCACTTTGTTCTCTTTCTTTCCCAGCCACCCCTGTAGTGTGATTTGCTTCTTTTGGCATGGCTGAGCATTGGGATGATGTTTTCATGGAACTGTTCCTGGGATCTTGCTCTGGAGTGGTGCTACCAAGCACAAAGCCCATCTTTCCCCGTGTGAAGCTTGGGATGTTTTTCCTCACATGTGTGCCTTTGTGTTTGTGACAATTAATTCTGTCTGCCCTCCTGCTGTCCAGTAACTCAGGCCTGTTGAAGTTCTTAATAATAGATTCTCATCATTATTATCTCAAATAATTTAAAAACTTTGTCATCCTTTGCAATGGCTGTCCCAGACCTCAACAGAATTCCCTGAGGAAGTCCTTTGATGACTTTGTTTCATTCTAAGAACTGACAGATGGCCCAATATTCCAATTGTTTCCTAGCTTTTGATCAGATATTTTTTATTATTTTTAAACTGTGGAGTGACCTTTTCCTTTTAAGTCTTACATGCCTAAGCATTTCCCTAAATATCTATTAAAAATCTCAGTGAAAACCGTTTCTGTTGCAATCCAGACACCAGTTGACCCTTCTGAGAGCTCCTCTGGGGTTTAGAGGAGGTGCCATCCTTGTACAAAAACCATCTGACTCTTCCCCAGTACATCGTGTTAATTCTGATGTCCACTGATCCTGTTCTCATTATAGCTTCTACTGATTGGTGTGATACGAGCATGAAATGTGTTGGCTCGGTGGATCTCCCTGGAAGCTTCAAAATGAATTCTCAGTCCTGTCATCATCCCGCTCTCATGCCAATTTAGCAGCCATGGGATGTGGATTTCCTGCCAGGAGTGGTGGCACAGCACTTCCCAGCATGGGGGAATCTTCCCTGGCAGAGAGGAACTCTCCTGCCCACCGTGCTGCTGGCATTACAGCCATGGAATTACAGGATGGTTTGGGTTGGAAGGGACCTTAAAGCCCATCCATCCCACCCCTGCCACGGCAGGGACGCCTCCCACTGTCCCAAGCTGCCCCAGCCTGGCTTTGGACAGTTCCAGGGATCCAGGGGCAGCCACGGCTGCTCTGGGAATTCCATCCCAGGGCCCCTGGGAACAATTCCTTCCTGATATCCCGTCTCACCCTCCTGTGGTTGAAAGCATTCCCTTGTCCTCACACCACACGTTGTTGTAAATGATCTCTCTCCGTGAGGGGTTGCTGCCTTCTCCCCTCAACATTTCCCTCACCTCCACACATTCATCCTTGCCCACTTATTCCCTCCTAGAGGTGCTGCCTTCTTCCCAGCATTTCCCCTTCTTTCCCTTCCCTCTCCCCAGGATGTGAGTAATAGAATAGAATGGACATTTTGAAAAGAAACAAACAAAAAAAAAAGAATAAATAGATTACACATTCTACACGCATTTTGAAAAAAATAGAATACACATTTTGCTCTGTGTTTCAGAATCTGGGCAAAATACTGTCAGTAGAACACATCTGAAAACTCCATGAGTTAATGTGTCCTTGGATAGCATAAGCTGCTTTGATTTAGACTGCAATTTGCTGCTTTTCCTTCTGGGACTACTGAGGAGTTTTCAGTTGCTGCAGTGATTGTTCTCTTTTGCTCAGTAATTTACTTGCATTTTCAGGTTGCACACAGGCTTCCAGGTTCTGAAATGGAAATGTCTTTAGAAGTCAAGAACAATAAATATTTTTAGCTTGTCACGTTAAATTTTAATTAATCACCTCTACCACCTTTTCCAGCATCAAAGGTTTGCAGCACACCCTTGCAAACATCAGGCAGTGAATGTAAGCCTTAAATACATGGCAAATGATTAAGCTTCCTCCTGCCTCACATTGAAGACAGGCTTTTGTTATGGTTCTTAATGTTTTGGTAGCAATCTTGGTACACAGACAAATTTTCCACCATTGTTTTTCACCTCTGGTTTCCATTCTTATCAATATTGACGCCTGTAATTTTCTTTTTAACTTACTCTCAATGTCCTGGCTTGAATAGTTAAGCCAGGACTGCAGTAAATCAGGGAAAAATCGGAAATAGCACCTGGCCAGATCGTGGCCCAACTAAGTTTTGAAAATGACAATTTCATTGTGCATTATTATAAATCGGTTTTATGTTTGGCAAGGAAATCTTAGGGAAGGGCAGTTGTCTGGGGCATCACCACCCACTGACCTCAGTGGTCTGAAAAGCAGTATTTCTGTTACAAGGCATGAATCATTTGGGTAATATATTTTTTTTTTACTATGGTTTTTTTTGGGGGGGGGGGTTGGCTTTTGGATTTTTGTTTTTGTGGGGCTGTTTTGTGTGTGTGGTTTTTGTTTGTTTGTTTGCTGTGTTGTTGTACACTTTTTTTTTTTCCCCCCGAGAGTTTGTCTGTTTGGTTGATTTTTTATTTTTATTTTTTTTTAGTCAGAACAGTGTTTTTTTTCCCCTCTGAAGGGAAATGTTTGATCTGCAGAGGTTCTGCTGCCTTGTTTTGAGCGCTGCCATCCCTTGGGCAGTTTTGCCAGGGCAGAGTTGTGCTGCGAGCTGCTGGGCAGCCCAGCTCTGGTGCAGGATTTCTGCACCCAGAGTCTGAGCCTGGCTCCAGGCTGGTCTCTGCAGCAGGCACCCATCAGCTCCTCCCTCACTGCTCCTTTCACTGCAGGGAGAAACTCTGGTTAGTTCCAGGTGGGAGCCAAGGAGCAACACACAGCAATGCTCTGATGTCCCAAAACTCCTTCCTTGGCTGTCAGTCATGCCTTCACACCTGTGCCACGTACCTGAAGCTTCCCCTCCTCTGATTTTCTCCAGCTTTACCTTCAAGAACTCTGCCAAAGGTGTTTATGTGCAAATGAAGCCTTGCCATGTCACCTGGGTGCACGGGAATACTGACACGGCACCTTGAAATGAAATTACTTCATTTGCTTTATGTCAAAACACAGGTTGTTCATATTACCCTCTATGATTCCAGTGGTTTTCAGAGTAAACATAAACAACAGAATTGTCTAGCTGAAGTTGAAACTCAAGTGTCTTCCTGATATCCAACAGACGGGATTAATGATGGTGATGAGGGTAGTTGATGTAAATATGTGCTGCAGTGCTTAAATATTTACTGTTTTCCCTTCATGAAAAGGATGGTGTGTATGCAGAAGAGGTTTTTTTTTTTTTACCTGTACTGTGCTGCAGTGATGTGCGAGCTGAACTGTTTGGCATTGAATGGCAGTGCTAAAATTATATTGTCTCAGTGTAATTATATATACAGGCCCACTCACATACATCACTTACTGAAGAATGTAATAGTGCATCACAGACACCATCTTATTTTCTTGTAGTAAATTAGTTTTTTAAATGAGCACCATTTACTTCAAAAAGAGATTTTAAAGATGACTTTGAGATTCCTTTTAGAGGCATGTTATGGTATTTTTCTTGCACTTTTCTTGCTCTAGAATTGACTGTTTCTGGATAAATGAAGTGAGAGCTGATGCTGATGCTTGAATGCAATATGCCTGTTTGGGGGGGGGCTGACAGATTTTGGTTGATTTCAGAAAAAATGCCTTCTGTAATGCAGCTGTAGTTGCCATTGGGTCCAGACCTGCTGTGGTTGCCCTCTAAGTTAGTTTAAATCCATGCATTTTCTTGGTCTAACTGTGTGTTTCTGGCGTGCCTGTCACCATGGTAACTGCACACCTCTGAGTTTAAATTCTGTGACATGAGATCACTGCGAGTCTTGCTTTAAAGAGGTCTGAGTTGCTGCACTTGGAAAGTAGGGAGGACTCTGATATTGTCTCTCCCTTTAACTTGAGTCCCCACACAATGGGATTAAATCCAGTGCTTGTCTGCACTTGTGTCTTTATTCTAATTTTATATGTAACAGCTTTATGAAACGCAAATAACTTGTTACATAATATGCAGTGCTGAACAGTGTGATTTATCTTTAAATATGCTTTTTAAAATAGACTATTCCACTCTATAAACAGAGCACATTCGTGTGTAATCTTGCTGCACTTTTCACTGTGCTGTAGGTTATTTTCAACGGCACTGTATTGTTGTAAAAGTTTTTATCTTTCACTGCTATGGAGAATCCTATGGGCCTGATTAAATGGGTTTTTCTTTCCTATTCATGGTATTCAGGTTTAAGTGATATGCTGTGTTGAAGCCCCACAGGTTACGAGATTGTCCTTGTACTCATTTATTATTCCTCGTTTGGGTTCTGGAGCTGTTGAATTTCTGAGACTGAAGTTCAGGTCTTAGCCTGAACATCATTTAGTTAAAACCTGTTAAATGTGAATGCTGCTTCTGATTTGGCCTCATTTCAGTTGTGGTTGTCTGTAATCCTGCAGTTCTGGTGCTCTTCTGCATGAGGAGTGCTTTTTATATGCATAGTGATGTTTAACAAACTAATACAATGCACAAGTGAATAATTTCTCCTCCCGGAATGCCTTTTTTTTTGTGCTCATGTTACCCAAAAGGAAGACAAATGTAGGAGCGCTCGAGTTTGGCTCTTGGAGCCCAGAAAGGAATTCCTGTTCCCTGTGCACAGGTGTGGAACAGGACGAGGGCTGGGGGAGCTCTGGGCAGTGAGGACAGTGGAGGGATCCAGACAGGTTCAGTCAGAATTGCTGCTGAGTGACCTCAGACCCAAACCCAGATGTTTTTGTGACCCTCACTCGTCCTCCTGCCTGTGAAACATCTGGATTTCTAAAGGGCGCGTTCAGGGCACCTGTGGAAATTAAAGGTGTGTTTAGGTAGAATATTTTCTGACCTGTGCTTATCTGAGCTGGAAGAAGCCTGTTTGCTGCCTGGCTGTAAGTTGGCACACAGGCTGTGCAAAATCAGCTTGTCAATATCCATCCCTGTGAAATGGGAGCTAAGGTGGCTCTCCCCTCCCCACCAGCTGAATCTGTTTTTGCTGCCTTCTGACAGCGGCAAAAACCTCCCTGAAAGTCCTGTGGAACACACCAGGGCAATGCCCTTCGTGCAAGAAATGCCAGGTTTTAGCTGAATAGCATTTTCTTGTGGAAACAAAAGGCAGCTGCCATATAGTTATGGGCGAGGCTTCTTGAGGGAGGGGAAAACAAATATATTTTGGCAGTGTCATGGATGAGAAGGGTCCCTGTTCTACTGGGAAGGTGGGGAATAAGCTGGAGCCAGTGCACAGTCTGCATTTTTGGGAGGAGGTGGGGGTGGTTCCAGGCGTGGGTCCCCACGCTGGCTTGTGAGGGAAGTTTTAAGTTAAAAACTGTGAGGGAGAACTGCAGACACCCCACTGTAGTTCTGTTATTGTACTTGGCTGTAGGAGGCCTTTAGGGAATTGTATTTTGTTGTCTTGGATGTGGAAGTTTAGGAACAATAACTTAGCATTAAGTACATGAAAGCTATTACCTTGGTACACAGGGGAATATTTTCAGAGTAGTTTTAACTTCAATCCATGTTTCAGGACTGAAACTTAAAACACATCTTCCTTGGGCTGGCAGCACACTGGGCTGAGTAGAGAAAGTCTTCTGATGGTTTTTATTTGCTGGGTGGGATGTTTGTGTTTTGCATTTTTTGTTTGGTCGTTTTTTATTTAAAAATTTTAATATATCTTTTAAATTTAGGAGTTTCTGAACCCTTTTTTCCTTTGCTCTAATTTGCAGCATTACTTTACTGTCCTCTTTGGCCATGAGGGGCAGAAGCCACTGGAGCTGCGTTGTGAGGATGAGGTTGATGGAGATGAGTGGGTAGAAGCTATTCACCAAGCAAGGTATGAAACTCGATTTGTGACCCTCTGATCCATTTTATTACAGATAAATGGATAATGCTTTGAGAACCTAAACCCACCTTCCAAACAGAAAGAAATGATTACATGTATTAGTTGGGTGTTGTTTGCAATTCATGACTACCTTATAGGAAAAAAAAACAACCTTTAACATCCAGTGCTTATTTCACTGCCTTTTATCTTTCATAAGCCATTGTGCTGCAGTTGAAATTAGTTCAGGAAGAATATTATTTTATTAAAAAGAACCCCTAGGATTAGTCTTCTGTTAGAGACAAGCGTGTCATGTGAATGAGGAAATTATTGATATGACAGATGAATAAATGAGTTTTTCCTTAAAAACTCTTACAGAGCAATAAATGTAAGAAAGAGGAGGTCAAGCCATTAGGACGATGAAGGGTGACAGATAAAATTTTGACCTCGATACTGAAATTCTGAACCACTTGAAGCACAGTTTTGTGAAAAGGGGCATGGTAGGACCTTGAGCCATGCGGTAGTTTGTGCCTGAGGAGAGGCCTGTGTGGCAAGTGGCCATGGTTTAGGTGTAATCTAAATTAAAGTCATCTCTGATTGGCCTGAGGAATGGTATGAGAAGCGATGCTCACTCTTCAAAATGTTAAAAAGTGTAATAAGGGATAAAATTCAGTGCTGGGGTGCGTGGCTATTTGCCAGAAGCACACTGGTAACTTAAACCATGTTCTCTATGTACTGTTGCATTAGAGGGGGAGCATGCATATTCTTAAGAGTGGGAGTTGAATATGTATATATTCAAACATTCCTTTGGGTTTAGATGTTCTTTTGCTGGGTTTTAACCTTTGACTTGTCTTCATGCCATCTTGTAAATTGAACCAATATATTTTATTTCTTCTTGTGGTTCCATCCTGTTGTTTTTACACTCCCTGGTAACGAGGAGTCAGTAAATTGGGTTCTGGTTTTTGTCACTCTTATTTTACCACTCAGATAGTCTACAAATGCAGGGAACCACATAATCATCTTACACCATTCTCTGAGTTAGTTACATAAAAGCCTGTTAACATCAGATAGTCTCTATTTTAATATTATGCTACAGCCTAAGATATAATATATTTATCAAATTACTATTTACTATTTATATAAGCTATGCCACGCATACATAAACTGACAGATTATACTATACCAAAAAAGCAGCTAAAAGGAGTTACAATTTGTACTATATCAGGATCTTTGTAATATATCTTTGTACTATATCAGGATCAATAACAACTTGCGAAACAAAGGCTAATACCTAAATGTGAAAGCCAGTAACTGTATTTGTCATTTATAACAGGAGGCAAAGCTGCTGCTGAAATGCACTTTCGGCAGCCTCCTCCCATCCACACTCACCTCAGCTAATCTGCAGTGCCATGGTAACGCACAAGGAGCCAGGCAGCTCCCGAATTGCTTAGGACATGAGCCATGTAAACAGAAGTGATTCTGCTCCAGGACTAAAATTGAACACGAGCAGCTCGTAGTTTTTAATTTAGGGCTTGTGAGGTGGGGCCCTGGGGCTGCAGGCCTTGTGTGCTGCCTGGGCAGCCAGCTTTGGGAGCTGTGTCCTCCTCGTGGTGCTGGTGATGCCTGGAGAGGCTGCCTAGAGCAGAGGCTGGACAGAGTTATAGGAATAAAGTGGGTATTTATTTATTAGAAGGCCTCAAAGGATGCAGCTTGGGCAGCACAAAAGCCTGGCTGTGGCTACACCCAAGATGGACCCTGAGTCACGAATTTTCACACTTTTATGAGTTTTGGTCCATTTCCAAATTGGGGTTCATTGTGCAATTCCAGCCCCAGGTGATGCAGTCCCACTCTCCCAGGCTGCTCTCCTCAATTCTCTGTTGTTTGCACATTTTGGGGCTGAAGCTGCAGCGGTGTCCTTGGTTCTGGGGCTGGAAAAGGATTGTTCTGTGTGACTGAGCTGGGAGGAGAGCTGCTGGCACTTTACATGGAGTTCAGGGTTACGTACTGATGCAGTGCAGAGTCTGGAAAATATGAAAGCTCAAACTTCAAGCATCAGTGGTGCCACTGAGCGAGGCCCTGTCCTCTCCCAGGACAGCCCTGCGGGGTGGGCAGTGGTGCAGCTCTGGGTGAGCACATTGTGAAAAATGCCAGTCACTTGGTTTTAAAAGTTTTAAAAGTTTCATAGTAATGAAATGGTTATAAAAGTAGCGATATAATTAGAGTAATAACAATTTGGACAATACGGGGCAATAAAAACAAAGAGTTACTGACAGTCCTGGTACCTTTCTGGGCAAAATAAGCCCGAAAAAGGACCCACGTTAACAGAGGATTAACCCTTAAAAGCAACAGCCTGTTGCAGATTCATACACCTCATCCATGATGCAGAAATTCCATCCAAACACAGGTTTCTGGCTGGGCAGTGTCAGCTTCTTCCTCTGAATCCTAAGAGGTGGGAAGAAGTTTATTTCTTCTGATAAGGGAGCAATAAATTCTCTTTCTCTGAAAGATTGAGGTGTCCTGTGGCTGCTGTCTGGTGCCAGTACCTCATTCCTTTCTTTCAAAGAATATCCCACAGCATAGTTTCCATTTTAACATCATGTTATAACCTAAAACTATATTTGAGAAAATTAACACAGCATCGCTTTCTAACATAACACATGTAACATTCATCTGAATGAATATGTGTGAAAAGCCAATCATAAAATCAGCATTTTTCATAACATCGTACCATGCCCTGGGGGTCCCTGGGGCTCAGGGCTGGGCCAGTGTCCCCTGTGTGACACCACAGCCCCGTGCTGCTGCAGGGCTTGTCCTGGCCTGGGACAGCTTTTGCTGTGCAGTGCTTGATGCCTTGGAGTGGCTGCCTGGGTAAGATTGAGAGAATAAAGTGGGTATTTCTTAAAGGCCTTCAATATTTACATCTTGGGCACTCAGAAGCCTCCCAGAGGCTACACCCAAGATGGACAGTGGTCACGAGTTTTTCACACAATTATAAGTTTGGTCCATTTGCATTTCGGGGGTTAATCCTCCAATTCCAGCTTCAGGTAATGAAGTCATTTACTCCCACTTTGCTCCCCCCCCAACTCACTTTTGTTTATACTTTCAGGGCCTGAGGCTGTAGGGTGTCCCTGAGTTTCCAGAGGGATTGTGTTGTCTGACCCAAATGTGAAGACAGCAACTAACACTGTGTATGGAGTTCAGAGTCATACCCTAAAGCAGCACAGGATTTGAAGAACATAAAAGCTAAATCAAGGCATCCTGCTGACAGTGAGTGAGGAAAGGAGCAGGGCTTTTTGCCTCGTGCTCATGGACATTCAGGGGCAGCAGCATTCTGGGCTTCCCTCTCTGCAGCATCGCTTTGGTTTTGCCACAACCTTTCCCTGCCAGGAGGGGACACACGGGGAGGGATTTGGGATCTTATCCCAGGGGACAGGGACAGGAGCAGAGGGAACGGCCTCAGGCTGGCTCAGGGTGGGCACAGCAGGAATTTCCCCATGGAAAGGGTGCTCAGGCCTTGGAGCTGCCCAGGGAGGGTTTGGAGTGCCCATCCCTGGAGGTGTCACCTGGATGGGACACTCAGTGCCCTGGGCTGGGGACAGGGTGGGGATGGGGCACAGCTGGCACTCCATGGGCTGGGAGGGCTTTTCCAGCCTCTGTGATCATGGAATTCTTGCGCATTGCCTGATGTAAAAGGCGTGTAAGCAAGAAGAGCTTCATAACATGAGGTAAATTTTTTTTGTCCTTGTAGTTCAGTGTGTAAATGTGTCACGCAGGAATTTTCAAGGTAGAAACTGACACGAAATAAAGGCAATGGCAAACAATGCACAGCTGAAAATATTGAGAACTTGCAGAGAAGTTGGTTGTGACATTCAGGGTCAGGGTGGGTGGCTTTTGACTCCACCAGGGAGTTGTAATTGCAGGCTTTGCAGGACAGCTAGGTCTCTGAGGATTTTTTCTCTGAAAAAAATCAGTATTTTTTCTCCACCCCTTTTGCTGTTTGCCTGTTTCCACCTTATTTAGGCCTACCTTTTGATGTTACTGAGCTGTGCTGCTCTCTTGTGATGGACAGTTTCAAGGTCATCAAGCCATTTGGGGGATTTTCTCAATCCCCTTTTCTGCACAGGTATCTAAATTTCCTTGGGGAAGTTTCCCAGGGATACGGACACGGCTTTCTTGTGTTTTCTTGGACAAAACTCCAACAAGCGACAAAAAAATTATAAAATTCAGTTGGTAAGCATGGAGTGTCCTTCCCTATTGTGGGTTACCTCCTTGCCCTGATGATTTTCTGCTGCAGTGAAAGCTGCTTTTGTTTGCTTTGCATTGTGTTGAGCAGAACAGCCTGGAGTTTCTAATTAGTTAACTAAACCATTGGGTCTTTTGCTGAATATACATAAAAAAGAGGCTAAAGTAATAGTTTTTGAGTATTCTGTAAGACTTTTCTTACCAACTTAATTGAACGAAAGAGCACAGATTGTCTTTAGGGATTGAATTTTGCCTTCATCATGATCTAGATATTTTCCTTTAGCTTTATCTGTATTTTTGACAAATGGGAGAAGTTTTGGCAACTTCTGAAGTGCCACTGTTGATTTGTGCCTAACCTAAGGGTTTTATTTTAGGAATTGATGAATGGCATTTTATGTAGCACTTTAAAGATGCTTTTTTTGTACTGTCTCAGGTGTCTTGGTTACAAATTGTTGGAGGCATTCAGAAGACTGCCACTACTCTCATGTTGAAAAGAGACCTGGGAACATCTTGTTCCATGTGAATATGCTGGCATTTGAGAAAGAGAAGTATTTAATTGCTTTCCAGAGGGTCATATTCTCATGAGGAGTTGTGGTAATCCCTGTGTTAGCTGAGAAAATAAAATTGAGGTAGTTGAGGCTTTTTGTTTTCTTAGATTGACATATAGAAAATCTAATTTTGGACTGCTTTTCATTTTTTTTCTCCCCCAACACATATTTGTAGCCATCAAAATGTCTTCCATGTCTAATTTACTTCGTCAGTTATAAACAGAGTGTTGAAAAAGGGATGCTCCAATCTCAGTGCGCCCCATGGTCCATGCTGGGTAAATAAGAATGTTTTTTTGGATGCCAGTACCTAATTAAAGGATCTTTTCTGCTGTGATGTTGTCCATTATCCCTGTCCATAGAGCCCTCTCCTCACATGGGGGATTGTTTGGCTTTTGAGCAGGAAGTGGGATATTTAATCCAGTATATTTTACTGGAACCTCATTATCGGTTCCTCATCTGTACTTCCATTTTCTTTGAATTTTTACTATTTTGGTTTCTCATTAATATCCAGGGTGGCAGAGCATGGTTTGCTCCTTCTGAGCTACATTTTTGGGCAGAAGGATTTATTCCTGGCAAATCCCAATTCCTCTGTCAGTGACTGCAAAAACAGGGAAGTCCTGTTTTTGGCTTTCTTCCAGAACTTGTTCTCTTGTGAAAAAAATCTCTTTCACCCTCAATACACTGAAGTGTACTTTTCATTCCCTCTTACAAAATCTTCTACATTTTAAGGCTTTTCTGCATTTAGCTCAAAAACTCTTATGCTTTTTTTTTTTTAACATGAATGCAGTATTAATAAAATTTATTGGACTTCTCTGCTTTAGCTTATTCCAACGTCTTAAATTTACCACGTGTGGGAATAAAAACCCTCCTTTCATGCAGGCACAAGTGTGAACTTAATTGGGAAACTGATTTGAAAAGGAAATATGCTTTTTTAATTTATTGCTAGCTTAGTTGTAATCAATCTCATTCCTCCAGGCCTGCTCTCACTGCACAGGTGATGTGGGAGAAGAGCAGGGAGGAAAATGGGGAAAATTCTTTCACCTGGGTCCCTGTTTAAGGTGTACGAGGAACTACTGCCCTCTAACTGGCAATTTAAAACTAAAAACAAACAGAAGCAGCAAGGCTTCCTCTCGGATTTGCAGGCACACTTTCCTGTGTATTTTACACGGTATTTTGCAGGTGGTTGTAAGCTCAGTGTGGCAGCTCAAGAGCTGATGCCTTCCTGTCAGTAAAACCGTATTAGCTGAGGCCTGGTGCTTTAAAAAAAACCCACAATTTTGTGGTTTCTGGTGGGCTGGGAGTGAAGCAGAGAGGTGCATCCAGTACAGATACCCGGTGTGAGCCCCCCAAAAATCACTGAGCTGTGCAGGCTGTCCTGGACCTCCATGCCTGTGATGCCTTGGAGTGGCTGCCTGAAACAGGCTGGACAAGATCAAGGGAATAAAGTGGGTATTTATTAAAGGCAATCAATAGGTACAGTTTGGACAGTCAGAAGCCTCCTAGAGGCTACACCCAAAAGTGACAATGGTTGTGAGTTTTTCACACAATTATAAGTTTGGCCCATTTGCATTTCAGGGGTTAATCCTCCAATTCCAGCTTCAGGTAATGAAGTCATTTACCCCCAGTTTTCTCCCTGACAATTCACTTTTGTTTATACTTTCAGAGCCTGAGGCTGTAGGGTGTCCTTGAGTTTCAGGCCCAGAGGGATTGTGTTGTCTGACCCAAATGTGAAGAGAGTAACTGACACTGTATATGGAGTTTAGAGTTACACCCCAAAGCAGCACAGGATGTGAAAAATACAAAAGCTAAAATCCCAGAGGCATCACCCTGCAAGTGCCCGTGCTGCTCTCAGCTCCAGCTGGGCACACGGGGGCCTGCAGAGCCATCTCTCAGCCAGCCACCCAAGCCTGTGGAGTCCCCAGAAGCTGGTTTGGGTCTCCGGCACCCTCCAGCAGCCAAATCACAAGTCCTGGACCACTTTTAGTCCGGGATCCTTTTGGATGCTGTGGGTCCAGTTTGGCCTTGGCGTGTCCCCAGTGCTTGGCTGGCCCTGCTCAGCCGTGGCTGGCGGTCACACCTGGGCCAGGCTCGCACCTCCCACCTGTCCTGTGTGCCACTGGGCCTGTGGCCTCTTGGTGCCAGCTCCAGAAAGGGGCACTGAGAGCTGCAGGGATGCACACACGGAGTCCCCTCGCCAAGGAGAGGAGCGAGAGGTGGGTTTGGTGACGAGGCAGGGTGGGTAGTGGTGGTGATGTGCAGATCATGGCCAGACAAGTGTATTGGCCACTCTGCTTACCTGTGATCCTTTATCCCCTTTTATCCCCTTATCTCTGTGCTTTCCTCAGCTTGCTGCTCCTCAAACCTATTCCATGCCTTCCTTTCCCTCCCTTGGGTTCTTGCACTTCCATAACAAGCCTTGTACCACCCCCAAGATGCTCTTCCCTGTAGCTCATAAAAACTTTCACACCCCTGTGGCTGGTGGCTGCTCTCATCCTGAGAGGAGACATGGAGAGGCTTTCCACAGATTCTGGGCACACCTCATGGCAGCTTTGCATGAGCTTCCCTCAGAAAGGGGACTCACGAAAAAGAGGGAGAATGATGTTTTACTTGGGCAGATAGCAAGAGGATGAGGGGGAATGGTTTTAAAGTAAAAGCTGGACTTAAAACTGATATTAGGAAGGAATTGTTCCCTGGCAGGGTGGGCAGCCCTGGCACAGGGTGCCCAGAGCAGCTGTGGCTGCCCCTGGATCCCTGGCAGTGCCCAAGGCCAGGCTGGACAGGGCTTGGAGCAGCCTGGGACAGTGGGAGGTGTCCCTGCCATGGCAGAGGGTGGCACTGGATGATCTTTAATGTCCCTTCAACCCAGCCCGTGCCACGGCTCTGTGATTCATGGCTGCTCATGCTTGGAGCTCTGTCTCAGTCTTGCGCAATGGGGTGGGGTGCCGTTCTCCTCCAGCTTGCTGCTGGATGAATTCCTACGGCCAGGATTCCCTGGCTGGAGTGCCAGGGCAATGGGAACAGCTGGTTTTGGTGTGAGGTGGGAGCGTGGTGGGTGACACGCTGGCTGGTGAGAGGTGTTTCCAGCACAGTCTCCATCCCACACGACACCCTGCTCCTGAGGGAGCCATTCCCCACGGACATGCTTTTTTGGGTGCTTTGGTTGTTGGGACCACTTTTCCAAAGGCTCTGTCTCCCGGCTGGCATTTCCCCCTCTCAGTTAACATGATCATCTAGTAAAAACCATTTTGGGGTGTGGAGTTTCTCAAGGTGCCCTGTGGCTCTGTGTGGCACAGGGATCCCTCAGAACCCTGGATCACACCCCAAGGCACCTTGCTTGGAGTCACAGGGGGGGATTGGTTATGTTCCAGTGCAGCTTTTACTGTTCCCATCCCTGCTGTGGCTGTGACTGTGCCATCAGGCTTTAAAACATGTCTGGAGGCTCTTCCTCCTCTGTTGAGGAATCCTGCAGCAGCTCGAGGTGGGTGTGGGGACAATGCAGGCAATTTCTTTTGCCTTGCAGACAACCAGAGCCCAGTTTTCATAAGGAGCGAGTTTGGCTGTGCATTTTGCTTTTCAAGAGGGTGGTTTGATGTGGCCAGACCAAATGCCTGCTTCTCCCAGCAGCCTGAGCAGCTTTAGTGCAATTAGCATGGACTGCTCCACTGAACCATAACTCTGGTCTCATTTTGGGACAAAACTCAAAAGTCTTTTCTGCTAGGCCTACTGGAACTTGTATCCTGGCTTGCTGCCAGAGGCTACGGTTAAACTTTCTCCAGTTTTCCTAGGTTTTCTGAGCGTGTCAGACTGAATGGTGCAGCACTTTTTATCAGGGTTTTATTAATTTCTTCCTCTCTCCATGTGGTGGGTGATGGTCAGTCAGAGGTTCTTGAAATACCTGGTTTGAGCCCTGTTCTTAGAGATGATGGTAGTAGACAGGTTCAGCCTCGGCTTTCAGGATGTTTCAGACATTACAGAATTGCTTCCCTCAGTAAAATATTAATAAAAATTCGTATAAGCTGTGGTTTGCAGCAGTTGTTTCTTTCTATTAAACAATACCCTAGACAAAAAAACCAGACCTAGACTGGCTGCTTACAAGTTGTTTTGTACATTTTTCCTTGTTGCTTTGACATCTGAACATTTTGGTACAATTTCCTCTTACAAGGATTTTTTTATACATGTGTGTTCATGTAAGTGTTGTTACCCTGTCCTTTTGTAAGGCTCCTGGGATTACTCTGGATATTTCAGATTAACACATTTGGACATGGTGATCTCTACTCAGGCATGCAGAGATGGATGGAAGGGGCTGTTGGAAGAATGTGGGGTTTATTCCAAAAGCCTCTGATTTTCCCTTTCCCAGCAGTAGTTTTGAGAAGGAAAATGGATTTAGCCTATTATAAGTTAGTGTAGGTGTACACAGTCTTTTCTAATTAACTCTTTTTCGTACTGCTAATTATGGGAGTGAAGGAGATGTTATTTGGTTTCCAGGCTGAGTCTGACATGTTAGACAGCCAAAGCCCCCCCTGCTGAATTGCTCTAAGAGCATCTCAAAAGAACAAAAACTGCAGTTTTCCAGAGCAAAGTTTCTTGTTCCCCAGTAAAGCAAAGCTGTCCAGCTTAATGCATTTAAAGAATCCAAGAAACACACATTAATTTGTTCCCCTAAAGGAAGAAAAAATAAAAAATGAAAGAAAAGCAGTGTATGTAACAATATTTTGGGTCCTACATCAGCAGTTCATCCTTGTGAGTCTATGTCCTACTATTTTCCTAATATTTTCCTCAGCTTGAATAAAACCAAAGTGAAACCCCTCAAATTCTGTATTGAAAATAATTGGTAGGAGAACTTCTAGAACATTTTGAAAGGGATAAATAGAAAAAAGAGAATGTTTCACCTGTCTGGATTTGGTTTTGGGTGGGGAAGACTATTTATATTAAATTTAAGTCAAAGCATTTTATTACATATGTTACATATATTTTTATCTTGAAAACATTGTAAAGCAATTAGTGCTAACTCATGATTAGTGCTTTTGATTCAGACAATTTTTAGCATGTACAAATGCCTTTTTAGGGTGCAAAGAGGTGAAGTACTATTGTTTCCTGGAAAAAAAAACCCTCCAGAATTCTTGAAAACAAAAACAAAAAAAAAATTGTAAAGTTTTGAATAACTAATCTCATACTTCTCTGCTTTTTCTTGCACAGCTGAGTGATAAGTGGATTGCTTCATGACAGATTTATTTATGTATGTTTTTTACTTCTTGGAAGAGGTGCCCTGACCTTCCTTTTTCCAGTGTATTGTTTACTTCTGCAGTAGTCAAAATATAACAGCAAATGTAATAGAAATAAATTCACTTCTTATTCTTTTTATGATCTATACAAGGAGGAAAAACTTTTACTTTATGATAGGTGTGGGAACTTATTCTAATTATTTTAAATCCAAGCTTGTTTTCCAGGTTAGGTGCTGAATTCAACAGCTGTGGTTAATATTGGCCCCCTCCAGTGTGGAAGTGCACTAACACTGATTGAAACACAAGTAAATATTTACAGAAAAAACACATTGCAGAGGATGCATGTTGCTGCAATTCTAGGAACCTCCTGGTATTTAATAGCAAATATTCATTGTTTTATTAGTGCCATAACAAGCAGGAAGAAATTTAAAAGGAAGAGATTTGCAATTCCAAAGCTCCTTTTGTTAAATGCTGTGCTCAAACTCAGCAATGGAAAAAGATGTTATACCAAATAGTGAAGGATCCCTTGTCAGTGATTTAGGGCCTCCTTTCTGCTGTGTTTTGGTTGGTCTTTATCTTGTAAATTTCCATAATTCTCAGAAGAGCAACCTTCCGAAAACACAGGGTAAAAGGCAGCAAAGTGGATTTTGCTGCTTCAGGGTCAGTCTGATGAAGATGCTGCACAGGGAGGAACTGATTTCTCCTCTGCCTGAAGCTGGGAAGCATTTCTGACGTGGTGCTCTGATTGTGGCATCTGATTGCACTAGGGACATTCTCCCTTTTCGGGGGAAAGCTGCCCAAGAGCAGAAGGAAAGACTGGTACTGTGGTTCTTGTTACTGATTGGATTCAAGGCATTTATTTCAGTAATCTTAAAAAGGCCTAAAAAAATAAAACATGTGTTAGCACGCTAAAATGACAGTTTTGATGGGAATCCTTCCATAAATTGATCTGGCAGATGGAGAGGAATAGTTCTGATGAAGTGCTACATGCTCCCCCAAGTTCTCCCAAAAGATGGGAAAAAATCAAGACCTTAAAATAAAGAAAACAAATTGAATTTACCGAGTTCTTGGGCTTAGCATGAGGATTAGAGGCTCATAAAAAGTGCAGTTATCTTGCTCTCAGTAGCTGAATACTGCGGAACTGGGTACTGTTGCAGCAGTGTCTAAAAAGGGATGTTAAACTGTCTCAGTTTGGATGATTTGGTGGTTATGATTTGGGTGTTTTATGATCAAGCTGCACGTTATAACTTAAGCCAAACAAGCATGGCTTTGCAGGCTTTTTGCCACTGGGGCTGTGTTATCTGTCCATGTCCCTTGAGGGAGTTGTGATGCCTGGGGAGGGCACCTGGACCAGAGGATAGGCAGAATAAAGACTTAAAGTTTATTAAAAATAAATTAGGCTGGAAAAGGATTGCTTTGTCTAACTAAACTGTGAGGAGATGTAACACTTCTTATGAAGTTCAGAGTTATATACTGATGCAGTACAGAATCTGGAAAATATGACAGCTAAATCTTAAGGCATCATTCCCCCCCTTTAGAGGCTTGACAAAGCCTCTACCTTGTTGAGTCTCTATTCTAAATATCTACTAATAACAGGTATTTAATAACAGATAAATATCTAACAACAGTAAATATCTAACAGTAGTAAATGTCTAGCAACAGTAAATATATAACAATAATAAATATCTAACAGTAGTAATGTTTTGCACAGTTGGCTATCATGCCAAGAAGAATAATGATGATTATGTGTGGCATTCACATTCTCTGAAAAATCCCTTTGCCCAGGATTTTTCTCCTGGGAAACTGAGAAGCCTCAGAGAAAAAGGAAAACAAATTCTTATCTCATTTGCTTCTCCTGTGTTTTGCTCATGTGGAATGTGTTTGGAGGTTGTTTACCCACAGGTGATTGTTTCATTGGATTCTGGTGAGTTGTTTTCACCCTTTGGCCAATCAGTGCCAAGCTGTGTTGAGATTCTGGAAAGACTCACAAGTTTTCATTATTATCTTTTTAGCCTTCTGTCTGTATCCTTTCTGTATTCTTTAGTATAGTTTAGTTTAGTATTCTTTAATATAATATAGTATCATAAAATAATAAATTAGCCTTCTGAGCACATGGAGTCAGACTCATCATTCCTTCCTTCATCGGGGCACCCCACAAATACAATAATTATGAGCAGTTCTTTAGGCACAGAAGAGAAACCATTTAAAACATGTTTGCACCTGAACCAATCTCTGTTTTTACAGTTGTTTCAGGTGCAGAAGCCTTTTTAAACTAAAACCACTAAAACCCAGCGTCAGGCTGTTTTTAGTGACCTGATCTTTCCCTGGCAGCTACTCGGACATCCTGATCGAGCGGGAGGTGCTGATGCAGAAGTACATCCACCTGGTGCAGATCGTGGAGACCGAGAAGGTGGCGGCCAACCAGCTCCGGCACCAGCTGGAGGACCAGGACACCGAGATCGAGAGGCTCAAGTCGGAGGTGAGTGCCAGAGCCACCAGGCAGTCACTGCCTGGAGCCTTCTGCTGGGTTCGCGGCTGTGGGGATGCCTTGGGAGGCCCCTGGAGCAGAGCTAGACAGAGTTAAAGGAGTAAAGGATTTATTAAAAATCCTTCGAAGGACGCATCTTGGGTGGTGCAAGAGCCTAGCTGTGGCTACACCCAAGGTGTAGAGCAGAATCAGGAGCCCCTGGCGGAGGATTGGCATCTCACTCCATTGATTCAGAATGCTGAACAATTGCTTTATTAAGACTATATTACATCACATTATATATACTATATTAAAGACATACTACACTAAAGAATACTAAAAAAGTACTAAAGAAAAACCCGTGACTGTCTGAGACAGGACGCAGCTTTGACCCAACAGGCCAATTAATATAAACAACCATCGCCAGAATCCAATTAAGAACTCCCTTCAGGTAAACAATCTTCCTAACTCATTCCAGATGTGCAGAAACAGCAGGAGCAGAGAATATAGATAAGGATTATTTTCTCCTTCTCTGAGGCTCCTCTCTGCGATTCCCAGCAAATATCCTTGGGAAGTTGTGCCTGCCTGCTCTCCATGAAGAGAGCTGTGGCTACAAAGGTGCACCCAAGGTGGACTCAAAATGGACTCTGAGTCACGAGTTTTCACACTTTTATGAGCTTTGGTCCATTTCCAAATTGGGGTTCATTGTGCAATTCCAGCTCCAGGTGATGCAGTCCCACCCTCTCAGTTTGATCCCCTCAGTTCTCTGTTGTTTGCACTTTTTGGGCCTTTTTGTTGTTTGCACATTTTGGGGCTGAAGCTGCAGCGGTGTCCTTGGTTCTGGGGCTGGAAAAGGATTGTTCTGTGTGACTGAGCTGTGGGGAGAGCTGCTGGCACTTTCCATGGAGTTCAGAATTACATACTAATGCAGTGCAGAGTCTGGAAAATATGAAAGCTCAAACTTCAGGCATCAGTGGTATTCAGTATTTCTGTGGTATTCTGTGAAAATGGCAGAACCCAGCAGGTTAATATATAACAGCCCAGTGTTGTTATATATTACCAATATATAATTAGTGACTCCTTGGAAAAATAATTTTCTCTGAAATATTGGGGCCTGATTGTGTTACTTTTCCTGACATCCACTCATCCCCCTGAGATGACACACTGCTTTGCAGAGTGGGTGCCACTGATTTCACTGTTTCCTCCCTGCCTTCAGGTTTGACTTTGGCTGGGATGGTGTTAAGGACTGTCCCACACTGCTCTGTGCCCTGGATGTTGTTAAAAACCTCGCTGCAGTCCCAGGCTGATAAAGCCCAAAAGGCACAGTTAGTTTTGGGGGCACAACCTGCTGGTTCTGGGTCCCCCTTCCAGCTGGACAGGGACCTGTAGTGGCCTGAAGTGCCCCAGTCCCTGTTCCCAAATATGTGCTGGTCATTCTGTGCCCCTTCCACAGGCTGGGGGAAGGGGAAATTGTTGTTCTGGTCGTTCTCCAACCAAGGGTTTGCTTAACTTGAGGAAGCATTTAATGAGTGTTTGGTCTTGTCAGATTGTAGCACTGAATAAAACAAAGGAAAAAATGCGACCTTATCAAGGCAACCAGGAAGACGAAGATCCAGATATTAAAAAAATTAAGAAGGTAAACATGAAGTCTTTTGTGTTTAAAGGGAGGAGGGTGGGATGAAGGGTGTACTTTCATTTTTTTGGTCTAGTTTTTGTTGGGTTTTTTTATTTCTTTTTAAATATTTTTTTAAAGTACTGTCAAATAGCAAGTTTTTCTTTGCCCTGCCCCTACTTAAAACTCTTCAATTACATGGTCTTTAGTGCCACATTTAATCTTGTCAAGTATTTGCATGAAATCCTTTATGGGGCACGTCTGGTTTCTGTCCTTTTCTGGGGTGTGCAGTTTGAGCCAGGGTCAGCACTGAGCTGGTAGCTTGGTGTGAGTTTTCCTTTTTGTTTAGATTAACCATTGTTGCAGAAGCTGGGAATGCCCCTTTTAGTGGCAAGAGAGCTTTGAATCTGTATATAATTCACTGTATTCTGTGTCTTGGTCATTTTGACGGATGGGCCCCTTTTATTTAAAGTTACTTTTTGGAGTAAAGTGATACCGGTGAAATTTTGCACTTCTCATTCATCTTACGAAGATGAATGATCTCCACGTCAAGATCAGGGCACAGACATAATGAAATTTCCTGTGACCAGATCTAGATCTCTTCTGTAATCTTTAATCCACTTGCAACTTCAGCAGGTACTGTGCTCAGTTAGATTTTTCTGTGGCACAGGGGTGCTTTTTAAAATCTGTCTTTTTGAATACCATCTTTGTCGCCTCAGTGTCTGATACCAAGCAGTGTATTGATATCTAGCTTTAAATATCCATACCAAGTGTTATCTGACCAAAATGGAAAGCAAAGTGAGCTTAAAACATCATTTAAGAATTCTGCCAATAACGATATTGAGTCTGTGCTGGAATGTGTTACCTGGAGGTACTGCAGGACACCTTTGGGGTGTAAGAGAAATGTTTTGTGGGGAGGAAGAAGGAACTCGTGCTGATGGGAAGGGGACAACACTCCAGCTTGCAGTGAAAGATTCCCTCCTATGTATGCCATGTTTTACAGTCTGTTTCCTGGCAACAATTATGACCCTTAACGAACAGCAGTGTGAAATATATTTAATTACAGAACAATTATACATCAACGAGGGAACATTTTTATTTTTGAGAAAAGGCTTGTAATTTTGAGAGTTATTTCTGCAGTGAAGAGTTTATGATAAGTCACGTAGTATGCTTCTTTAACTTCCTTTTCCTGCGTGATCCCTTTTTAGGTTCAGAGCTTTATGCGGGGCTGGCTGTGCAGAAGAAAATGGAAAACCATTGTCCAAGACTATATTTGTTCTCCTCATGCAGAGAGCATGAGGAAGAGGAACCAGATAGTTTTCAACATGGTGGAGGCTGAGTCAGAGTACGTGCACCAGCTTTATGTCCTGGTGAACTGCTTCCTGCGGCCCCTGAGGATGGCAGCCAGCTCCAAGAAGCCGCCCATCAGCCACGACGACGTCAGCAGCATTTTCCTCAACAGGTATAGGGGATTTATTTGGGATTTTTCTGTTGTTTTGGGAGGTTTCTGCACCTTTTTATTTTTTAATTTTATTTTTTTTTGTTTTGTTTTGTTTTGTTTTGGTGGGTGCTTGTTGCCATTCTGGTTCAGCTGAAGGCAGAGTCCTGGCTCCTGTCTTGGCTCTGGTGTCACTGAGCCAGACACTTTTCCAGGGCTGAAAGGCAAAAAGGTGCTGCAGGTGATGCTGTTGGAAACCAGCATGACCTCTTTACCTCCCTGCATTCTGTGTCTTCCTCTGCTAAAGGCAAAAAAGGACAGATGGTGCCTCTTAGGGCAGTTCCCATAATCTTCTGTCACCTTTCCTGTTCCTTTTTTTCTCTTAAGAGAGCAAAACTGGACTTAGTGGCCTCATATGATCTCGACAAGACCCCGAGGATGAGAATGTCAAAGCTTCTATTTTCTGTTGTCCTGCCTAAGGAATCTCCTTCCCTCTTGCTTGTCTTTTCATATCCTGCAAAATAGGAATTGTTCTTTCATTAGGCATCCAAGTAGTGCTGTAATGAGCATGTTCAAATAGCCCAGCAGGCATCTAACATTAGATACAGGACTGGGATTGCATCCAAGGCTGCCCCAAACTTCTGAGAAGCAGAATATGTTCCTTTAGTCATGAGGCAGGTTTCCTTTCCCTTGCCAGAATATGAATACAATGTTAGAATATTTATGTTGAATACTACGAGTTTTTTTAGAAGCACTGAGCTAGTATTTTTAAACAATGCAATGAAAGGAAGCACTCATTTCCATAACAATAACTGTCTTCTGTTTTTTTCCTAGCAAAGTTCAAAAGAGGAAGAGATGTTTCTCTGTGAATTATTAATCAGAAAATAAAACCAGAATTGTCTTTTTGTTTGTTTGTTTAAATACTTGTTTTTCAGTGAAACAATCATGTTTCTTCATGAGATATTTCACCAGGGCTTAAAAGCAAGAATAGCTAACTGGCCTACCTTAATTCTAGGTAAGTTACTTTATTTTCTGCAGGGGTACAATTCTCATTTTTGAATAATCAGTAGGGTTTGGTTTTCTTTTTAAAGACATGACTTGTTAAAAGTCCCTTTTGCAAGGGAATATGCATATGCAGGGTTGAAAACACAAGATCAGGTGTAGTGGGAATCCCACGTGGGCAGTAATGGTCTGTATATGAGAATTCCTCTGCCCTAAGCATTGATTAGACTTGTATTTTTGGTAATCAGAACAACCATCACTGGGCAGGTGAAAGAGCTGTGTTTAATGTTTCTGAATTGTCAGTGTGTTGGAAACAGAGCTGATTATAGTAATTCACTTCCAGAGAAAACACTGCTTTCTTTAAAAATGTATTTAAATACATGGGTAGATGGGGAAAAAAAAAAAAAGGGCATTTTTCTGCTTTTTTTTAGCTGACTTATTTGACATTCTGCTGCCAATGCTGAACATATATCAAGAATTTGTTCGGAATCATCAATACAGCCTACAAGTGCTGGCAAACTGTAAGCAAAACAGAGATTTTGACAAACTCTTGAAGCAATATGAAGCCAACCCAGCATGCGAGGGCAGAATGCTGGAAACTTTCCTTACCTACCCCATGTTTCAGGTACTCCCTGTGTATTTTTTTGGTGTACTTTTGGTTTTACTGTTTGGTAGATTCATTTTATGTTGCTGACATTGCAATCAATCGAAGGCTCTTCTTGCTTAACTAGAAATACTCCTGAAAATTAGTTTGGTGTGATTTATTTCGTTGTCACACCAAGCCTCTGCCTGTGGAGATCCCCAGCTATGCTGGCTCGTCTTTGTTCAGTCTCAGCAGTGTTGAGGGGGAGTGTGGGATGAGGATGGCACCAAAGAAAACTGGCAGGGAGCAGGACCTTGACTTAGGACCCTTGGTTATGAAGAGAGAGAGATGATGTTCAGTAACTTAGAGCAGCCATACGCACCTTAGTGGGAATTCGTTTTGTATCTTTCCCCCTGCTTTGCTCTCGAGTGACTTGGTCTTTAGAAAATGAGAAATAAACTGAGAAAGTTTTGAGAACTGTGCTTACCCTCCTGGTATTTTACTGTGATCTGCCTGGAGTAGACATTTGCTGCTGTTTTAAGATGTCTGTGAAGCACTGGACTGAGAATTTTATGTCTTTTGCATTTAGCCTGACATTTCACTGATCAGAGGAATAGTGAACCCCCTCAGTTTGTGCAGTTATTGGAAAGCCAGATAGAGGAAAAAAAATAAAATTAAAAAGGGGCATCAGTGAAACTTCAGTTAGGGGTAGTTATTCATATTAGCCTAAGGAGCCATTAGCACCTGCAGCAATACTTTTTTAATTTGTGAAGTGATAAATTTTAAAGTTTTTGTGGGTATGGGGTTTCTTGGGGTTGAGTTGAAACCGGGTCAAGGGAGGGAAGGAGATGGTCCTGTTCCTGTGTGATGAGGAATGCTATTATGTCATTGCTGGTGACTTTCCACATGAGTATAATGCTGCCTCTCCTCCTACATAAATCTTGTTGTGTCAGACCAGTTATGCTGCACCACCACTTGGTTAAAAGCTCTGAAGTGTCCTTCTTTCTGTGGTTAAAAGCTCTGAAGGGTCCTTGTTACCCTGTAGCCTTTAATAGTCAAATACTGGACATTCTTCCATCTCCTTTTGTGCAATGTGAATGTTACCTGAATGCACTCAGGTCACCTGGTATTTTCAATGTCAAAAGAAATTTACATGCTCATAATCTATTAAAATTGAGGGAAGGTATATATGGATTTACTGATATTATATCTTATTGGTTTCAAGATTCCCAGATATATTATAACACTTCATGAACTTTTGGCTCACACACCACACGAGCACGTTGAGAGAAAAAGCCTTGAATTTGCTAAATCTAAACTAGAAGAACTTTCAAGGTAAGATTTTTCTGCCTTATGTCTGATAATTTTGAATTGGAGGTTTTGAAAAGAAAAACCAGCTTTTATTTATTTTTATTTGGTTTTGCTCTTTTAAAAAGATATGCATTTTAAAGAAAAGGATCAAACCCAAAACAGAAGATAATGAAAAATAACAAAAATATCTCAGTGTAATATTTTGTCTGTTCAATTTATTTTTTTGGGGGGGGAAATTTAAATCTCCAAGTGTCTCCTTGTATTTTGGTTAGGGAGAATCAAAATCACTATAGAAACCACCTCCTCCTGGGTTATGAACAGAGCAGTTTTCTTTACATAAAGAAATTTCATTTTTCTTAATTTAAAGAGAGAAGGGCATTTTAAATAACCACGGTCATGGAAAGTACTTAATTCTTTATCTGTGTCATAATTTTAGCATGCTAGTGTGAAAATTGAATTTCATGTAGGCTTCAGATATTGCCAGATGAGCAGGAACTAAAGATATATTCTGAGAACTTTTGCTCCCTGTGGAAACCTCCACAATGAAGCTCTTCCCTGAACCCCCAGACCTTTCTCAGATGTTCCTCTCATCAGCCCAGTGAGAAATGTGTTTCTCCTCTCTGGGAAATGCAGTTTTCTGCTGTGAACAAAGAGACCATGAGTGAACTCCAGGATATAAATGTTCAGTGTCTGGAGTATTCACTGAAGATGTGCTCGGAGGATATTTAGTTGTAAAAGATCTGCACGAGCAGATAAATCAGCCTTGGACTGGCTTCACCACAGAAGTCAGAGTTCACTGCTGATCCAACTGATTCATCACTGAACACTCGGAACTGGAGTCTGAGACTGACTGATCCCCTCTGCTCGTGAAGTCAGCAGAGACCATAAATGTGAAATAAACTGGCTCATTTCCATCCCTTTAAGGTAGTTCTGAGGGAGGAGGAGATTCCAGGAAGTGCAGTCCGGTCCCACTTTAGGAAAATATCATTGCAAGAGTGTATAAGCTCCAGGGTTGGTTTCAGCATAAAAAAAAATTAATAAAAACTGTATTTTCCTCTGTAAGGGGAGAATGCCTATGGAAAGTACAATAAGAGGAAGGAAATGGTGAAATATCAAAGCTGTGGTTGTTGGAGGAGGGGAGAAGAAAGGAAAGGGAATTTCAAGGAAAGGAAAGGAAATTTCAAGGAAAGGAAAGGAAATTTCAAGGAAAGGAAAGGGAATTTCAAGGAAAGGAAAGGGAATTTCAAGGAAAGGAAAGGGAATTTCAAGGAAAGGAAAGGGAATTTCAAGGAAAGGAAAGGAAAGGGAATTTCAAAGAAAGGAAAGGGAATTTCAAGGAAAGGAAAGGAAAGGGAATTTCAAAGAAAGGAAAGGGAATTTCAAGGAAAGGAAAGGAAAGGGAATTTCAAGGAAAGGAAAGGAAAGGGAATTTCAAGGAAAGGAAAGGAAAGGGAATTTCAAGGAAAGGAAAGGAAAGGGAATTTCAAGGAAAGGAAAGGAAAGGGAATTTCAAGGAAAGGAAAGGAAAGGGAATTTCAAGGAAAGGAAAGGGAATTTCAAGGAAAGGAAAGGGAATTTCAAGGAAAGGAAAGGAAAGGGAATTTCAAGGAAAGGAAAGGAAAGGGAATTTCAAGGAAAGGAAATTTCAAGGAAAGGAAAGGACAGGACTGATACATTGAATTGTAAAGATGAAGCAGGGGCAGAGTGGGACCCTAAAGCCATGGAAAGGAAATCTAAAATGTGCCCTACACAGTTCTAGGCAAACCTTTCCTGTCTGTGGCATTAAGGATCAGGTTCTCTTCTATCAGCTGTGAAGTGTGTGTAGCTCAGTGGCATCTGTCAGATGTGCTCAGGAACAGTCACTGTTCTACCAAATTGGCTCCACTGCTGAAAAATCAAAATGATCACAAGAACTATTTGAAAAGGAGAGGAGAAAAGGCAGGAAACCTGCTCGGGAGTGATGAGGCACTGGGTGGGTAGATCTGTAGCAGGTGGTGAAGGGCATGCACTGTGTCCTCACAGACACAGCAGGTGTGGGGCACGTTTTGGGGAGATAAAGTGCATTTTTGTCCCCAACAGAGTGATGCACGACGAGGTGAGTGACACAGAGAACATCCGGAAGAACCTGGCCATAGAGAGGACCATAGTGGAGGGCTGTGACATATTGCTAGACACCAGCCAAACCTTTATACGCCAAGGTAAGACATTCCTCTGCAAAGCTGCCCAAAAATCATGAAAAACACTGCGCTGAAGGCAGCAGGGCTCACACTGCCATCGCCAGGCTGGGCACTTGTCAGCATCCTGAGCCTGCCCCCTGTCCCTCCAGGGTGAGCCACAAAGGGCCCTGAAAACAGGTGATTTTTAGGCTGTGGGTGGGCATCAGTTCTGTGCTGGTTTCTGCAGGAAGATCAGCAGCACGCGAGTGGCAAAGCCCCCGTGGGGCTGTGATTCACATTCTGCCTGGACTGTGGCCCCAAGGGGATGGAGCAGGGGGGGAGCAGCACTCTGTCTACTGATGGCAGCTTTGGAAACTCTTTCTGTTGAAAATTAGTTACGGCAGAGTTGGAATTTGTTGTTAAGTTCCAAAAAACTCTGCTAGAATAACGTTTCCATTTTAAATAAGGGACAGATTTTTTTTTTTTTTGCCAGGAGCTGCAAATTGGTCACAATTCTTACTTGGTGGTGTTTACTTCAGCTGCTTATTTTTCTCCCATTTATATGATATTTTACTTTTGGATCTCTTGAAGCCATTTACTGGGTTTGTACACAATAACTACAGATCTGTAGTGCAGGATTAGGTCAGGTTTTGCTTCTTTGTGCTGAAAAGCATTAAATGTACTCAGGAAAGGTTAGGAATATAATTTAGATGCATCTCTTCATGAAACCTTTTCCAGATAACCTCAGCAGAACATCTGGTATTTGATGGGGCCATATTGCACCTGGTAATTAATAGGCTTTCTGTACATTTTGTAATGCATTTTATGCTGTTTCTGTAGTTATGTGGCCAAAATATGAATTTTCTGTAATAACTTCCAATATCATTTTTACAATACACTAACAATGTTGTTTTTACAAACCCTATTAAATTACTTGATTTTTCATTAGGTGTATGCATTTGTTATCTCTGAGATGTTTTAGGAGTTATGAATATGGCTTTCAGGAAAAAAACCAAACTAGTTGTTTTGCACCCACAGCCAAAAAATTATAATGGTGTGATTATCCTAGGTTGGCTTGTACTATGAAATCTAATTAAAGTTCAGATTTTTTTCAATATTATTACAATATAAAATACAAATATGCATTTTTATTTATTGGGGTTTTCCCATTAAAACTGACTGACAATGTTTTGTCCATGTACCCACTGCTTCATCAGTAAAACTGAATATTTTTCTGTGGGAATCAATCTGAACAAAGTACTGTTGCCTTGTTAGCCCCAGGCCAAACCCTGCAAGTAAATTAAATTCAGATTTATTTCTAGGCACACAGTCAGAGGGCAGTGGACTGGAGTGTGTGTTACAGAAGGTTGTATCAGCTTATCTGGTGGAACATCCACTGCCTGTGATTCTGGGCAGGGGCAGAAATCTGAATAAAGCAAATGAAGTAATGGAGCCCATTTTCCTTTTAGATCTGACAGTGGGGTCACTTTGGCAGTGGTGTCCGTCTCCTCTGGTTCCAGTTAGGCTGCCATTTGTTGTGTTGATTAGTGTAGATGGGCACAGGAGCCTCTTTTCCAGCTTAAAACAGGAGAGAGGAGCCACTACCTTTGTTCAGGTTTTTTATTTTGTTTGTTTGTTTTTGTTTGTTTGTTTTTTGTTTTGTTTTGTTTTGTGGTTTTGTTTTTTTGGTGTTTTTTTTTTTGTTTTTTTGTTTTTTGGTTTTTTTTGTGGATATTAATGACAGCTTTTTGATGTGCTACAGACTTTTTATTTTTAAGAAGAGATTGATCCTGTGTGCATGTTGAGACCACGGGAACTGTCCCTTGCAGTCTTTTGCAGTGCAGATTGTGAATTCTCATTCGAGTTTCTTGGGGTCAGATTTTCCCTGCCTCTTGCTTAGGTACAGATTTTATAGTCAGGCACACAGACAAATGAGGAAAGTTTTCTTTGTGAGGCTGAAGGATACTCAGGGAATCCCAAATCTGTTGACATCCAAACAACTGGGCACCCTGAGCCCCTCTGGTGCCTTCCAGCACTCTGATGCTTCTGCCACAGGCTGCTGTGAATTTACCTCTGCTGATAAAGATCTCATAACCACAAAATCAGGCAGTAGCTGAAGCTGGAAGGGACTTTGGAAATTACCTATTTCAGTCTCAAAGCAGCACCAGCTGGAGGAGGTTGGTTTCTGCCATGTCCAGTCAGTATTTAGTTGTTTCCAAGGACAGAGACTCCACAGCCTCCCTGAATGAGCAACCTCTTCCAGTGTTTAACCCTCTGAGCAGTAAAAACAAAAAAAAGAGTAAAAAAAGCCCAAAAAAACCCCACCAAAAACTCCAGCACAGGGAAAACCATACTGAGCTGGTAAATCAGACAGTTCAATGTAGACTTCTGAATGCTTGGGTTTGTTTATAAATCCAGCCTTTTATATTCCTTGGGTTGAGCAAAGGCTGAGGGGGTGACTGTTGAAGCATTGAAGTGCTGAAAGTGCTTAGGCCTGAGGCTGGATAAAAATTCATGGGATTACACTATTGTCCAAACTATACTGTTAGCCAATGTTCTAAAATTAGCCTCATTTGCTCATTGCATCTGTACATTGGCCAGTTGTGACCATTTTTTTCCCTTAAGAGGAAATCTGTGGTAGAGCCAGTGCCCAGTTTTTTTAACCCCTAAAGCCTGATGAGAATGCCCAAGGTCCTTGCTTGGTGTCACCCCTGCAGTGTGTGTAGGAGATGTGTTCCTCTCTGCACATCTGAAAGAAAAAAAACAAACCAGTCTCTGTTTTGTGCTTTTAGAGAGAGGTCTGCTCTGTTTTGCCTTATTAAAGAGTATTTCAGCTCCGTGCAAGAACATTGTTTAACCTCAGCCCATTATGGCAGAGCAGAGCACGTTAGTCCTGAAAGCATTCTAATGAAAATAAAAATAAGTCAATAAACAAAAATTGCCAGTGAACTTACTTCTGTAAGCATATCATATTTATAGGTACTGTTACTCTACTAAGCAAACCAGAAACACAATGTACAGATTGAATATTGCTTCCCTAAATGTGTAGATGGAATTTTAGGACTAAAAGCACCCTGGGAATTTTGTCTGGGAGTTGTTTTGAACATGCTGGCCTTGCAGTGTGGCTTGAGGGACAGTCAGTGTAACGTGGAAAAGTCACTGTTCCAACACATGGAAATGATCTCCTTCCTCTCTCTTACAGCTGAGGCAGGTTGGCTGCTTGTCCAGGGGAAATGCACAACAGCCAGTAAATATTTATGGGTTTGGATCAGAATGTAAGTGAATCTGAAATGTTCCAAACTCCTCTGCAAAATTCTAGAGCATAACTTCATTGTTGTGTTTCGGTGACACAAGTTGTGTTATACACGTTTAGTCTGAATGTGAAATGCCTGTCAGACAACACTGTTCTCTGGCAAATTTACTGCTGTGTATTTTCCCATGTCAGTAGAAGCTTACGTATTAATAATTTCAGGCTACTTAAATATATATAGAGAGAGCTAAGTGTAGGGAAAAATGTAGATAAGTAGTACCTTTCTCAGTTACTGCAGTTTCTCTGTTTGTTAATTTAAGATTGCATGTGTGAACTTTGAGAAAGATAATCCTTTTGACAACACAGAGTAAGAATTGCTAATCTAATATTTCATGGGTAATTTTGTCAGGCTGGCATTGTGTCAGGGTGCCACCCCTACTTTGAGCTCTGATGCAGCTGTGCCATTTCGTATCTGGAAGGGCCAGGTCAAAGCCTTCTCCTGCTGCTTGTTCTGCTGTGCAGCTCCCTTTGCATCGTCAGTTTCTTGGTGCTTTTGTGGCCTTGCTCCTATCAGGGAGCTAAGTCAGCTGCCTCTCCCCAGCATTATTTTCCTGCTGGTTTAGCTGTGTGAGTACCTGATGCTGGAACAAGGCACGAGCCAGTGTAAAGGTAATAGTGAGGAGAGATGTGTGGGAAGGAGACTAGGAGGTCTCTTGGCTGCCCTGTCTGCTAACAGCAAGTTGTAGGGTAGAAATATTTCTGTTTAATCTACAGAGGAGTTGCACTTCACCACCAAATTTAACTCCTGCTCCAATTTTGGAGGTGATACACATGGTGGGATCAATCTGGAAAAGTTGGTCACAGACTGAGATGTGAAACAGCAAGAGAAGCAGAGCTATCCCCAGCCTGGAGCTCTGCAAAGCAAAATTCAGGCTTATGTAAGCAGGTTCAATTTAGTTCGGGAGTGTTTTACTGGCAACACATTTCAGATGAGCTGTGGAGCACTGACAGTTACGCAGTACAAGATAAGAAGAAGAAATGTGCTTAATTTCCATTTCTCTTGCACACGGGCACACACACACAAACTCCTTTCCATCAAAAAAGAACTTTTCCATGTTCTTTCCATTCTCTGTCTCTTTGGTTCTTCTGAAGTGTCTTTTGCAAGTGCAGTGGCTGTAAGAGTGGTGTTTGCTGCTCAGCCACATTTTCTGATCAATGGCCTCTCAGAGTGTTTAATTGCCTAATCAGCCCTGGATCTAATCCTGCCATGTACACAAGTGTTAGTCTAGACTGTACTTGAGTCTATTTATGATAACAAAAGAAGGGAACCTGTGCAGTAAAAAGGGGATTGGCTTGTGCTTGAAAGAGACGCTGATACACGTTGATACTGGAATGAAGAGTTGCGTTAATTAACATCATAGTGGTCAATGAATTAACAACTTGAGCACTGCCTACTAAATATTACTGTAATACAGTAGATTTTGCACCTTCATTACCAGGTTCCCTTATCCAGGTCCCCTCAGTTGAGAGGGGAAAGCTGAGTAAAGTTCGCCTCGGCTCGTTGTCTTTGAAGAAAGAAGGAGAAAGACAATGCTTCTTGTTTACAAAACACTTCTTAATTTGTACAAGAAGTTCAGGAGGAAAACTGCATCTTCTTAAGGTATGGACTTCATGTTATGATTTAATTTTCAAAATGAAAGCACATCTTTGGTGAACTGCCAACATTTTGCTGTTTTATGGGTTTCACGTGAGCTTTGCATTAGTGGTTATAAACAAAAGGGAGGTGGTGCACAATGTTTAACTGCTTTGTCTTTTCATTGCAAATAATAGAGTTCAGTCAATTGTCTTTTATTAGACTCAGTTAATTCTAGTAAACTGGGCATTAGAAACAAGGCATTGATGTATCTATTTGTTTGAAGTAGTGAATAAATTCAGTGTATGTAGCACTGAATTTAAGTCAGTTTTCAGTGCATAAATCAGTCAGTACAACCCTGCAGAATTGCCAAAGAACATTTTCCAGAGCTCTAATAAAATTAATTTTCAAAGTCAATTCAGTTTTCCTGAACAGCGTGTTCTCTTTAAATAAAATGTCATCTAAGAACAATCTAGTTATATTTGTTGAGAATCTTTCATAGTGCTGGCTTGTGGGTAAAGAGATGTTGGTAGTTCATGGAGTGGGTTATGTTTAATGGAATTTTAATTTGGCATACCAGGAGGTTGTTAAGGGTCATGTGCCTTCCCACTTTTCACCTCTTACGTAGTTCAAGTACTTATGCAAAATAAATAGAGTCTAACGGAACCTTTAAAAAAGCTTGCATGTATTTCACTTAAATTCAGAAGATTAAATTCTAGCTAACTTTTTTGGAACTTGTGAACAGGTCTGTGTGTGCCATAAATTAAAGCATGGTGAAAGTGAAAGAAGATTTGTGCATTGTACTATTGATCTGCTGGATGAAGAAATACATTATATTTATTCAGTTTGAGTTTAGTTCTTTAAGGAAAAAGTGTGCCTCATGAAATTGATGTATCTTCCTTAGAGCTCTGAGTAATGTCGAATGTTAGAGTCAGGCCTGTCAACATTTAAAAAAACCTGTGACAAATGGGAATAAATAACATTTGTGTGAAATGTGCTTTGTTTCCACAGACAGGAGGTGTTCTGTCTCTGATAGAATGCACACTGGTCGAGGAGACAGAAGCGAGTGATGATGATTGTAAGTTAAATTCAGCTGTCAGTAGTAAGTACAGTTTCTAGTTTCCTAAAATTAGTACCCTTTTTTATTTTTTTCATAAGAGCAAATAGATATGTTGTTGTGAAACCAGTAGAATACAGTGTAAAACTGATCCAGTAAAATTGCTGTTTCAATAATGGAATGCTGGCTTGGATGGGTCATTGTTTTGTTGTATTTGTTCCTGCTGTTAACACCCCTTACTGGATTTTCAAGAGGGTTAGCTGAAGAAATGTGACAAATTATTTGCTGGCTTTTGTATTCAAATTCACCCAGAGCATCTTGGGAAAAAAAATAATTAAAAAAAAAAAACAATAAAAGGAAAAAAGCCTTGAATAAGCAGCATAATAATTAGCTTTCTGGAATACATGGGAGTTGACTGATTTGGGAGAATTAATAGGAAGATTTTTGTCTTGGGCTCCCCACGAATCTGGACTGCAAGCTTATTCAAATGGCATTACAAAATACAGTAGTCTCAGTCCGATTTTATTGTTACTCCTTTTGTTTTCCATCCTGCAGTTTGTCAAGTTTTGCACTTGAATTGTGAAAGTAGTTTTATTAATTTGACTGGTACTTATATTATGGTGAGGATGTATTATCATACAAGTGTTGTAAGAAACTTTATCTTGAAGAGCAAATCCCAGTATTTTTTGTGCTTGGCATATGTGAATGACAAAATGATTGGATTTGCTCTTCCATTGTAAATGAAATCACTGTTTTCTTTGTCTTATGCTGTGGCATTTCACGGTGTGACTTCTTTCCCCCCTCTGGCTGCAAAGCAAAAGGTTCTGGGCAGGTGTTTGGACACCTGGATTTCAAGCTGATAGTGGAGCCCACGGATGCTCCTCCTTTCACTGTTGTCCTTTTGGCCCCATCACGGCAGGAGAAAGCTGCATGGACAAGTGACATCAGCCAGGTACCTCATGCTTTTCTGTCTTGGTGTGAAAAGCCAGGTGCCTGCTAAGGCAGGATCCTCCATTGGAATGGAAAGTGTAACCCCCTTCCCTCCAAATTATTATAGTTTTGAAATTAAGGGTCTCTCAGGCAAAGATATGGGAATAAGAATAACAGCTCCTCACTAGGAAAATTAAAAATACAAATGCAATAGTACAAATTAAAAACAACCCTGCCCGAGTCAGAGCAGGAGCTGACCCCCTGTGGGTCAGGGTGGTGGCAGCAGTGCCATTCCATGGTGGCTCAGCCCTCCTGCAGGGCCAGCTGTGCTTCTGCTGGAGCAGGGATCCTGCACAAGGCTGGAGTTTCCCTCTAAAGCTCCAGGGTTGCTGGAGATGGGCCTGGAATTCCTCTGGGAATGCAGGGGAGGAGAAAGCTGCTCCTCTGGGAATGCAGGGCAGGAGAAAGCTGCTCCTCTGGGAATGCAGGGGGCAAAGGCTGCTGTGCTGTTCCCAAAGCTCAGATTGTATCCAGGTAGGAATGCTTGGCTCCTCCCCTGGGCAGAGCATCTCCTATGGGATGATGGAATTTTATCAGCCATGCAGGGACCCTCAGTGGCCAGGAACAGAAGATAATTAATAATGAATGGCCCATGAACAGCAGAGATCTCCTGGAGGGTGGGAGAGATAAAGAAAAACGGCCCCATGATCAGCAGATAACTGCCCCAGCTCTGACAGGTGGAGATAGAATACACACCCCCATTTCCAACCTAAGACATTTTCTCCCCTGGTTTTTGTGAGGTCTTCCTTCACTCTGAGATTCTTAAAACCAGGCTGACACAGGGGTGATGAACGCCTTTGATTTACTGTGAAAAACCCTTAGCGCTGCCTGTTCCCCTCAAAATTCTCTCATTGCATTTGAGTCGCCAGGGAATGTGTTTCTCGAGAACAGAGATGGGATATAAATTTCAGAATTGCCCATGGACAAACGTAGGGGTAAGCATTTTTATGTGTAAGGAGAGCCCATCTAGACACATATTTTGATTTAAGAAGAAGGATAGTACTGGTTTATTCATGATTTTCAAACAGATCAAAACCACCTGAGTCCTAGTGTGAAAACAATACCATATCACATCAATAATGTAGTAAGAAAATGGGATAAACTCTTTTTTCCACCAAAAATGAATACTAACAAACCATTATAAATAATTGCTGAGCATTCTGACAGCATGCAGGAGCAGTCTATGTTGTGAATGAACAAAAAAGGTATTTAAATTTTTTTAAATGTCAGGGATAAGTTGTTGGGGTTTTTTAAATTGCTTTTACTTTAAACATAATAGACGAACTTTGTCATAGCCTATTTGTGGAAAGAAGTTGAATGCAAAAAAACCCAAACCCTCTGAACTTCCAGTTAACCAGAGCTAAATCAAGGCTATTTGTGTTTTGTTTATGCACACAAACAAGAACATACATTTCTCATAGTTCTGAATTCAGGTCCAATCCTCTATTAATTTAGAGAGAAATAGCTGATTAGAGGAATATCATCATGGAATATCATGCATTTCCAAAGTTGCTATGATTGCTGGCAACGTCTCCAGATGAATCATCATCATAATGAGGAGAAATTGCTTAAAAAATAAGAATTCTGACTTATTTTGTGCTGGATTAACATTTTGGAAAGAACAAAAATAGGCAAATAAAAATCTCGAAATACAGCGTGAGCTACATCTTGCTGTCTTACAGACAAACCTGGTTGGAGAATTTTTTACAAAACAGATTTTCAGGGAATTATTGTTTTCCATTGACATGTAAAATTACTGGAGCTATTTGCTGGCATGGAAAGACCGTTTAAGAACACTACTAAGTCCATTCTTAGCCTAAATTATAATAATTTAAAAAGTTGTCTGATACCATGATTGGTGCTAAGGGCTTCTTTGAAATATTTCAAGGTCAAATAGGGGAAATATAAGTACTTCTATTAAATGTGTTTCTCACTGCTTTTAGGTAATGATTTGAGAAAATCATACTATGAATTACTGCTGCTGCACTTTCCAAATAATCTTAAAATAATGAATTGAAACCCACATAAATCTGCATAGATGATATTTTAAATTTGTAACTGTAGATGTAATCTAAACCTGAAGAGGCCTGCAATTATCAGGGTTGAGCAATCCGATACCAGTCATTGGTTTGAAATTAAATGTCCCACAGCCTGAAAGCTACATGTGTTCTTGAAGTCAGGATGAATGTGTGTGATAATTTCTGAAACTCCTTTTTACTGATGTAAGGAGATTGTCTATGTATTTATATTTATATTTATATTTATATTTATATTTATATTTATATTTATATTTATAGATGTGTATATATATGAATAAAAGTAGAAAGTATAATGACCACAAGATCCCCGTAGGGTTTGGTAGCAGGTCCAGCCCCTTCCCCAGCTCTGTTTCCTTGTTTGGGCTCATCTGAACTACATAAAAGTGTGCTTAAAAGTCCCTCCTAATTCCCAGCCTCAAACATTTATAAAGAGTTTGCCGGAGCAGCTTTGACAGCTTCCTCACAGCTGCGTTTCACAAGGAGCACCACTTGAATTTGTTTTTACAAATGTGTTTCTGGAAGCTTTTTATATTCCCTTCTGGTCTTTTACACAGAGTAAAGGTTAAGGTATTACCAGACCCCTTGGAGTATAAGACATTCTGACTTTCTTGTGGTCTTGATTTCTCAAGCTTACACTCTTTCAGGAAACACTAGAAATAATGAGTTTTGGTCTCTTTCAAAGAAGCTTCAAAGGACATATCACTTCCCACTCAAAATACTTAATCATGTGGAAAAAAAAAGGTTGCTGAACAGAGTACCCTGAGAGGCAAAGGCTAGAGAAGCATGTCGACTCTAATTCTTGCATCACTGCTTTTCATTTGATAAAGTACCTTGTCTTAATCAGCCCATGCCCTGCAAGAGCTGCGCTTCGAGCTTACAGGGATATGGAAAGCGTCTTGATTTTAACAGTTTTCAATGTTCATTTCCACAGTGCATTGATAATATAAGGTGCAATGGATTAATGACAATAGTGTTTGAAGAAAACTCCAAAGTCACAGTGCCACATATGATCAAGTAAGTGCAACAGAGAACAAAATTGATTGTTGTGTTTCTTCAATAGAAATTTTAACAAGAGAAAGCATGTGTTTAGAAAATGCAAACCTTTAATTTTTTTTTTTCCTCCCGTTTTGGTTGAATGGAACTGATTCTCTATCCCAAAATATATATATTTTCAAATCCCTTTCATGGAGTTGTAGGGATCACTCAGAGTGGTAAACTCTGCATTCACAGTGTTGGATCACAATTTAGCTTTTTCTGGGTTTTGAGTAGCTGGCTTCAGTTATGCCTCAGATGAGTGATTTTGTTCTCAGCTTTTCCTTGTCATCTCATAATTTTATTGGACATTTTTACAATGTCTTCAGAATTTATGTGACTGCAGACAAGTACCATTTTCAAAGGTATTTTCTTATACTAGCCAAAGTTTTTGTTCTTTGTTATTTCTGTTATTTCTGTTAAAAAATTATTTTTTCTCATGATTGTAACTGATCACATCAAAGTAGCATCATTGTTTATAAGGCTGCTTCCCTTACCTTTGGATTCTCTCAGTTATTTATTGCAATAAGTGTTTTTTTGTTTCTAGTGAGATATTTTCAGTACATGATTCCAGATTTTTAACACAGCTTGGATCTTCTACATGCCTCAATTTACATGAGTTTTACTTACTAGAATCCAGTGAATATATAAGTAAATGAAACATAAGAATAGGCATAAAACTATTCCCTTTCTCACTGTTATCTGTCGCATCTCTTGGTTTCTCAAATGCCTCTTCTGTAGTTGTTTCCTCTCCTCTCTTTGTGCTTAGAAATGGGAGAGAGAAAGCGTCTGGGAACACACTGTTAGGGCACACACCTTTGATGCCTGGAAATAAGGCATTTTATTGTCTGCAGCTTTATTCCAGGAACTCTCCAGTGTGTAAAAACTTCTGTCACCGGCTGAGTTTTACAGGTACATTTGTCCCCTTTCAAAGTATGTCGGGACCTCAGTCCCCATGCCAGCAGAAGGGAATATTAATTGTGAAGAACATGCAGGACCTTCACAACAGACACAAATTTGGTCTTCTCCTTCTTAAATTTGACTTGCCTGATTTGCAGCACAGTTTGACTTTCCGAGTCAGATGTCACTGGATGATGTAAACAAAAAATGGCCACTTTTTGGAGGGCCTAGTTTAAGAAATGAAAATTTTTTTGTTGTTGTTTCTTGTATGTAATAGAGTGCAGAATTGTGTGGATCATTCTTCTGAGAAAGTCCAATAATTTATAACAAAAAGATGGGGTGTATTGAAAGATGCTTTACTTAGTATTCATCCTGTTTATTTACAAACTAAGCAAAACAGAATTTGAGGGGGAAAGCCCTCCATTATGGGTAGAGTTGTGTAAATGATTTTCTTTTTTTTTTATTTTATTTTATTTCCAAGCAGAAATTTATTGGTTTTTGGTTTTGGTTTTTTCACTTAAATAAAATTTTTTCTTGGTTTCTGCTTTGAAATTTGAGATGTTTTGTGCTGTTCCCTCTTTCTTCTCTTAAAACAAAAAGTAATTCTTGGAGCTGAAGGCAGGTGTTAATTTGCAGGTAAGCCTTAAACCTAGCCAAGGGGTTAATTTTTGGGATCCATTACTTTATTTTAGATCCCAGCAGGAAACATTGCAATCAATTATTCCATACTGAGATTTTAGTAATGTTAACCTATGGGCCACAATAGCCTGAAAGAGACAAGAGGGGACAATTCTGCCACCTGTTCCATTTCAGAAATGTTAGCATGATTAACAGTTTCTTAGGCTTTGAAGTGTAAAGCATTTGCCAGAAATAAGATTTAAGTTCCCTTAGTTATGGAAGCAGTTGTCACCACAAATTAAATGTTTTCCTGCATTGATGAAACACAGTAGTGCATAAATATTTGCTGCTTTTGTGTTGACAGGAACAGCTAAAGGGGTACCACTCCTTTGATGCCTTGAGAGGCTGCCTAGAGCAGAGGCTAGACAGACTTAAAGGAATAAAGTAAAGATTTATTAAAAATCCTTCAAAGGACACATCTTGGGCAGTACAAGAGCCCAGCTGTGGTTACACCCAAGATGGACCCTGAGTCACGAGTTTTCACACTTTTATGAGTTTTGGTCCATTTCCAAATTGGGGTTCATTGTGCAATTCCAGCTCCAGGTTCTGCAGTCCCACTCTCCCAGGCTGCTCTCCTCAATTCTCTGTTGTTTGCACTTTTTGGGGCTGAAGCTGCAGCGGTGTCCTTGGTTCTGGGGCTGGAAAAGGATTGTTCTGTGTGACTGAGCTGTGAGGAGAACTGCTGGCACTTTACATGGAGTTCAGGGTTACGTACTGATGCAGTGCAGAGTCTGGAAAATATGAAAGCTCAAATTTCAAGCATCACCTTAGCCATGATCAGTTGCTGGTAAGATGTTTTAAATTTGACTTCTGTGTAGATCCGACGCCCGTCTTCACAGAGATGACATCGATATTTGCTTCAGCAAGACGCTGAATTCCTGCAAAGTCCCCCAGATCCGCTACGCGAGCGTGGAGCGCCTCTTGGAGCGGCTGACGGACCTGCGGTTCCTGAGCATCGACTTCCTCAACACCTTCCTGCACACCTACCGCATCTTCACCACCGCCGCCGTGGTCCTGGAGAAGCTCTCTGACATCTACAGGCGGCCCTTCACCTCCATCCCTGTCAGGTGAGCCCGGGGGTCTGCGCCTTCCTGCGACCTCTCTGTCACAGATTTGGGAGACACATCACGGCCTCGGTCGTTGTTCGATTTGTGGGCATTTTTCTCATTATTTTCTGCTTGTAAATAATCTAAGAGAAAGGTTCTTAGTTTGTAAACAGGATGTCAGTTTTATGGAGGGTCTGTCTCAGCTATGTGCCCAAGCTTTGAGGACTAAGTGTCGCCACAGATTTTGCAGTGCCATGCATATTTGCTCAAAATTGAAGCGTTTTCACTTAAATCTGTTCAGTGTTTGCTACCGTGTGTCACATTCACATTCTCTGGAAGAATTACTTCGCCCAGGATTTTTCTCCTGGGAAGCTGAGAATCCTCAGAGAAAAATAAAAACAAATATTATCCCATTTGCTTCTCCAGTGTTTTGCTCATGTGGAATGTGTCTGGAGATTGTTTACCCACAGGTGATTGTTTCATCGGATTCTGCTGTGAGTTGTTTTCACCCTTTGGCCAATCAGTGCCAAGCTGTGTCAGGACTCTGGAAAGAGCCACGAGTTTTCATTATTATCTTTTTAGCACTAAGTATCCTTTCTGTATTTCTCAGTATAGTTAGTATAGTATTCTTTAATATAATATATTAAAAAGTATGTTTAGTATAATATATTAAAACGTATCATAAAATAATAATATCAGCCTTCTGAGCACATGGAGTCAGACTCATCATTCCTTCCTGCCACAGGGCACCCCACAAATACAATAACCGTGTTGCTCTTTTTGTGTTTCTGCCTCTCAGGTCCTTGGAGCTGTTCTTTGCCACCAGTCAGAACAACAGAGGGGAGTACCTGGCTGACGGGAAGTCGCCACACCTCTGCCGCAAGTTTTCCTCTCCTCCTCCCCTGTCCCTCTCCAGGACCTCCTCACCCGCCAGGACCCGCAAACTCTCGCTGACCTCCCCGCTGAACTCCAGGATCGGTGCCCTGGACCTCTCAGCCTCGTCTGTGGCCAGCAGCCCTACCTCAAACTACAGCCCGGCCACGTCCCCGCCGCCCACGAGCAGCAAGGCGCCGCTGGACCTGAGCCGGGGGCTGTCGTCCCCCGAGCAGAGCCCGGGCTCGGCCGAGGACAGCCTGGAGAACCCACGCCTGGACCTCTGCAACAAGCTGAGGAGGAGCATCCGCAGAGGTATTCCATACCCACAGAGCACTGGAGTCCGGCGGGCCGCTCGCTGCTTGTTACCAATGGTTGCAGGGGTTTGGATAAGTCCCTGGCCTTTGCCCAGGCCTCTGGCAGCAGGCAGCAGCTTTATTGAGGTGGCCAGCACCCCAAAACCCACTCTTGTTCACAGGTTCTTTAATAATGGCTGATTCGGTCTATTAGAGAATGAATTGTTTATTTAATAGAAAGAAAACAAATAGATGTAAGACTTAAACTAATACTACACAGGAATAAGGACAAAAAGAAAATAACTAATAGATATACACAGCATGAGGTTTTAAAGGTACCTGTTGATGTTTCAGCTGGTGAAGAAATAATACAACTTAGGATCCAATGAATCTTACCATCCAGCTGTTGGTGGGGCACCCATTGAGATCCTGTCCCTCAATCCCCAGGGAAGCATCCGTGGAATGTGTGTCCAAACTCCAGGCAGAAGTCTCAAACACTTTCAGGGCGTCGGAGGCTTCTGCCTCTGTGGTAATCCATGTGTCTTTTACAGTTTGTCAGCCAGGAATATTTCTTTTATCTGTCCCCACATCTGCTCTCCAGACTGAGATGTTGGTTCTTATCTGGGGCCTGAGCCCTTTTGGTGCTGGAGATGATCCCTTTGGGCCTTTCAGCCTGGGTTATCTCTTCCAGTCTGCACCCACTGTCTGTGGGAGAGAGGGGAGGGCAGTCCTGGCACACTGCTGCTCCTCTGGTCGAGGTTCTGATGTGCTCTCTGTTCCCAGCCCTTTGCTGCTCCTTCCCAGGAGCAACAGCATGGCAAAGGCGTAGGATCACAGAACAGTCTGGCTGGGAAGGGACCTTAAAGCTCATCTCGTTGCAACCCTCAGCACCTTGTCTGCTTTCGCTTCAGTGCAGTGTAAGGAGAAAGGCAGAAGAGAATATTTGATGCCAGTTGTGTTTGCTGAGGTGAGAGACTTTTGAGTTGTACCGTGTACTGCAGGAAGTGAAATATTGAGTTAAAAAGAAAGACCTAACGGCTTTAACATGTTTGCATAGGGGGCTGGTTTTCCAGGGAGATTCCTTCAGTAATCCAAATAAATAATGCCTGTGATGTGCTCGCTTCATCGGTGACATTTGTACCAGGTGGTGTAAATGTCACCTGGTTATCCCTCCAGAAGGTGCAAGTCTAAAATAGATTAAGTGCTCCTGAGCAAATGCCTGTTTCCTCTAGGGATTTTGTGAGGCACCTTGGAGTAGGTTTTACTTCCAGAGGGCTGAAGCTGGTTGATAAAAGCACTCAGTGTGGGTGTCTAGGGTTGGGAGCATTGCAGTTATAGATGGCAAAGCAAGGAAGTAACTCCAGTCTCATAGGAAACAGAAGTGGACATTGTTTTGCCTTTGGGGACAGAGGAATGATCTTCTTAATTGGAAAAGAAGTTTGCAGTAATCTTTTTTTTATTGTTGCTACACTAAACAGCAAACGATGCAATTTAAAAATCCTTTTATTATTCCTAAAATTAATATTTAAAAATGGTTGTACATGGCCTGGCTTACAGTGTGAAGAATTTGGTCTGTAAATCTGAGCAAAATGTAGCCCAATTTCAGTTGTTAGTATATAATAAGAAAAAATTAAGGAGAGGAAAGAAGAAAAGGATTACCAAATACAAAGTAAGACAAATGTGTTTGAAAAGTTATGTCTGCTCCCTACTGAATGAATTAGCAGTGCCCTGCTAATAAATTAGACGTTTCATTGTGCCAAGGGGTTGTTTTTACAGAATGCTGCCTGTTGTTTAACAAAAAAAAAAAAAAAAAAAAAAAAAAAAAATCTCATTTTAACAGGGAAGTTATCCACTGTAGCATTCCAGGAGTCTGCCTATCAAGAGCAGGGGCTGGTGTCATTGGAATAATGTTGGGATGGTCTCTACAACACCTGATCTGCTGACACCTGATGGGATGCACATCTCAGAGGGGAAAAGGTTTCTAGCATAGGAACTAGGAGGATTCATCGATAGAGCTTTAAACTAGTTTGGAAGGGGGAAGGGACAAAACCAGGTAGTGAGAGGCAGTGGGGTGATGCACCAGAACCTGAGGAACTGAGCGCTGGTGGGAGGTGTTGGCTGCAACAGACCAGAGCTGAAGTGTTTCTGTTCCAACACACACAGCATGAAAAACAAACAAGAGGAGCATAGATCCTTGGCCCAGTCCCAGTGATTTGACATCACTGGCATAAGTGAAACCTTACCAGGATGAGTCCTGTGATTGAAGTGCCCTACTGAGCAGTTACAGACTCCTTAGGAAGAATAGGCAGGGCAGATGAGGCAGGGGGAGGCGTTGTATGTAACAGAAAGGTTAGAATGCAGGGAGGTCACAACTGAGAGCCTCTGGGTAGGAATCAAGGGGCAGTGAAAAGATGCAGATGTCTCTGTGGGAGTCTACTATAGATCTGTGGCCTTTTTCCCAACCTGGAAGTGAAACTTGAAATAATTTTAGAAAGAGGGTAATACAAGCGTGGATCTTTATTTGAAGGCCTTCAGAGGCAGTTATGGAAAGATGTCCACAAAAACCCACCCCCGCAGGATGAGTAGCTTTTACAGGTGTTTGGAATTTGTAAAATTGATTAAAAAGCACCAGTTAGGAGGACAAATGGTGATGTAATTCTTTCCCAGGTTGAGTCCCTTCTCTAGAGTCTGAGATTACTAAAACAGCTGCATGACAATTTCATATACAAATACTAGGAGACCTGACTAGGAAAGATGCCCTCCTTGATTTGTTGCTTGTTAACAGAGAGGGTTGCGTGAATGACATGATTGGTGGCTATCTTGCTACAGCAGCCACAAAGTGATTGAGTTTAAAATCTCTGTTGCTAGGAGGAAAAGTGTCAGAAAATTTTCACCCTTGGACATGAGTAGAGCAGACTTTGGGCTGCTCAGGGAAGAAGTGATCAAGATCCCTGGGAAAATGCTTCTGAAGGTGCTGGGGTCCATTAGTGTGGGTCACTTTTTAGGTATCACCTCCTACAGGCATAAAAAGCAGCAATTCCAAAATGCTGAAAATCAAATAGAAGGCTGGCTTGGCTGAACAGAGATCTTCTTTTGGAGGTAAAGCAGAAAAAGAAGGTGTATGCCCAGCAGGAGAAGTTTGGGTGACATGGCAGGACCACAGAGGTGGTGCTCTGCAGGAAGAGAATTTTTGCAGCCAAAGCATAACTGGAGTTGAAACTTGCCAGAACTGTCAGGGACGATAAAAAGAGGGTTTTAAAATACTTCAGCAAAAAACAGTGCAGAAGTTACATTGGCCTATTCCAGAATGAGGGTGGGCACCTCACAAATAGAGAATTTGACAAGACAGGGATATGTATTGTTTTCCTCACCTCCCTTCAGCATGGGCTAAGGGAGTCCCAATGCCCTGAGCTGAACCAACATGGTTTGAGAATGATAAACTCACAATTGATCCTGAAATTGTAGGGATCTGCTGCACCCCTATAAATCTGTGGAGCCTGATGGGATTCATCTGAGACCACTCAAAGAGCCAGCTGGTATCATTGTGAGGCTTCTCTCGATATTTGAACAGTCTTGGACATCTGGAGAGGTCCCAGTTGAGAGGATGCTGGTTAACATTGTCACAGTTTTCAAAAAGCACAGGAAGGGTGACCCTGGAAACTACAGGCCCATCAGTCTCACTTCAGCACCTGTTAAGGTCATGGAGAAAGTTACCCTGGGAGCTGTTGGAAAACACCTTGAGGCTTCATGTTACAGAAAAATGGACAAAACCTCCCTAGCAGCAGTGCAGTGCTGAGCAGCAGCCACTCCTCACTCAGCTGGAGGCACGAGGGGCTGTCTCCTCTCAAATGCACACTGTGTGTGCATGCTGAGCTCAGGAGAGGCTCCTCTTCCCAGCTGTGCTCACAGGGTCTCCCAGAACAAACATATGTATGATAATCATTCCCCCAAAGTCCTCAACGTATGTGTGCTTCCCTTTTCACATGAGTTTGTCTGTCTCGGGGGTCTGAACAGTGGTCTCGGGTGGTTGTCAGCCCTGAAGTGACACTTGACCACCCCATGAGTTCGGTGTTACTTTCCCAAATCTGGAGCTGAGTTAGCCCAACCGATGTAATTCATTATTTTGGAGATGAAAGTGTGTTCTCCTGCTCCTCTTCTTGGTTGATGTTTAACGTGATCCCCATTATGCAGTTCCACAGGCCAGTGATTTTACAAAATAATCATTGTCTTTTCCCTACCAGCTGAGCAAACAGGTATTCATCTGGCAACAACAGGTCAGCATGGCTTTACAAGGGGCAGGTCCTGCTGGTCACACCTGAGTTCCTTCCATGACAGGGTGGCACACCTGGGTGACCCAGGAGAGGCAGTAATGTGATCTTTCTGGGCTTCGTCCAAGCTGTGGATGCAGTCTCTCCCAGGATCCACCTGGACAAACTGTCCAGCCCACAGGTGGATAAAAACAGTGTGGGCAATGGGCTCATGAGGCAGGCACAGAGGGTGGCGGTGACTGGGGTGACACCAGGCTGGCACTGCTCACTGCTGGGGTTCCGGGGTTCATGTCCTCCTCCTCCCTGTGCTCTTCAACATCTTCATTAGCAACCTGGACGCAGGACTCTAAAGAATACTAAGTAAGTTTGCTGATGACACTAAATGGGGAAGAGATGACAACTCCCTCGAGGGCAGAGAGGCCCTGCAGAGAGAGCTCAGCAAGTGAGGGGTGGGAATTCACCAAGTGTGTCGGGTTTAACAATGGATTCTGCACCTGGGATGGGCACCCCTGGCTGTGTGGATGCACTGGGGAGCGAGGGGCTGGAGAGCAGCTGTGGGATGGGACCTGGGGGTGCTGGTCCATGTCCACTTTGATCTGAGTCAGCAGTGATCTGGAGCTAGGAGGGACATCTCTGTCCTGGGGGGTACCAGGCCCAGCATCACTCACTGGGGCAGCCTCACCTTGAGTCTCGGGCATCATGTCAGAGAGAGTTAAAGCTGCTAGAGAGCGCCCAAAGGAGAGACATGGGGATGGTAAAGGGTCAGAAGGGGCCACACAAGGAGCAGCTGAGGATGCTTGGTGTGTTCAGCTGGAGCAGAGATGAGGGCAGAGCTCACCAAGGGCTGCAGCTCCTCCTGAAAGGCAGCTCCCACCTCTGCTCCCTGTGACAGGGACAGGAGACAGGAGCTGGGCCAGGGCAGCTCAGGCTGACATCAGGAAAGGTTCATCCCTGAGGGTGCTGGCACTGCCCAGGCTGCCCAGGGGATGGGCACGGCCCCGAGGCTGCCAGAGCTCCAGGAGAGCTTGGACAGCACTCCAGAGATGCCCAGGGTGGGATTGCTGGGGGTCTGTGCAGGGCAGGGGTGGCACTGGGTGATCCTGTGAGTCCCTTCCAGCTCAGGAGATTCTGTGATTCTATGATATTTGCTCATGTTTTATGCTTTCAAAAAATACTGGTTAGCTGTTGTGCATAATCGTGGATATTATATATGCAGTATGCTGGGTGTTCTTACATTAATTGCACAACAGACTATTTACATATATATATATAGAGAGAGAGAGAGAGAGAGTTTTTTCTATGCAAAGTTGAGCAAATTCTTCTTGTGCACTACTTTAGCCACCAATGTGGCTAAAAACCAATGTGATGATAGCCTGGCAAATCCCAAAATACAGGCCATGCATTGAAGTTAATCAAAGACAGGTAACTTGCTGTCTAAGCTCTAACATTTTTTCTACACACTGCAAAGTGAACTGGTAAAGAGCAGGTTGTTCCGCCCAAGTGTAGGCAGTGGGCACTGTCGGGGAGTTATTCACATTTCTCATTGTGGTCTGGCAAATCTGGAAGTGTAACCTGAGCAGCACGAGGAACATTTGGAAACGGCCAGCGGCCCATATAAATGCTAGAATGCTGTCAGTGCAGTCTCCCACCCCTTTGGGCATCTCCTGCTGAACAGCTTGCACTCAGTCTGGAGCAATTTGCAGGTAGAGAACTCTGTCCTGCAGTAGCTCTGTTCAGCTGCGTGGAGAATGGTGATGAAAATGAGGAAGTTTAAAAAGAAATCTCATAAGGGGGATGAAAATGGGTAGTCCTGTTGCTCTGATACTGCCAGAGATCCAAGAAAACCCAGGGCTGGCTTACTTTAAGTCCAGCACAATTGCACAAATTCAGTTTCCAAGGACATATTATTATGGTGATTGCTGTTCTCTATGACTGTTGTCCATTTACAGGCTGGGATTTTCACCTTCTTTCCTTGCCTTCAAAGTTGTTTGCTTTCAGAGCTTTTGTTTTCCAAAGTTTTTGTTTGTATGTAGCCTTATATACACAATGCTCCTGCTGCAGGCAGAGCTGTCATTCACATCAAATGCAGGATGTATTTTATCAGCTTGTTTTCCCTCATTTTGGAATTAGTGTTTATCACATTCCTTTTTTTATTCTTCTGATAAAAGAACTCCACAATGGGCTAGTCTGCTCTGCAATGCCGTTTAGCAATTTTATTGGTCAGATTTTGATTACAGTTTGTTATTCCACAAGGATTATTTTCTCTAGGTCATAGAACATCTATGAGTTCAAGTACCCTTATAACGTGTGCATGTCACTGCATATTCTCCTGATGGAGAGTGCAGTTTTATCCAACACACTTTAAAACTGACAACTTGCTGGTTTTCACCAAGTTGTTTATTTATGAGCTTTTGTGTCAGTGGTACAAGACTTTCCCACTCCTTTAACTCCATCCAGAGGATAATTATTGCTGAGTTAATGGCAAAATCCCGTGGCAAGTTACGGCGCGGTACTGTTTGAAGCAACTGTAAAACCAAACTATGCGTGACCGTCAGTACTGACATTTGTTCTCTTTTAAAGCAGCAGTTCTGGAAACCGTGTCAGTGGACAGGACCATTCCTGAGAGCACCTCAGTGGTGGACACTGCAGAGCTGTCCCCGTGCAGGTCCCCTTCGACGCCGCGTCACCTCCGCTACCGGCAGCCGGGAGGTGAGAGCTGTCCTGGCAAACAGAGTTTGGTCGCTGTGCAGGGCAGCAGAAAGCAGTAATAATGTTCCAAGCACCTGGCTTGCTTGTGTTTTTCTTGTTTCTCAGGTGTTAAAAATAAAAGAGCCATTAAAATGTGAAGTGGTGCCTGTTAAATTTGAGCAGCAATAATGAGGCATGGAAGCACGTTGAGGCTTCAGCGTGATTCAGTGTTCTGAAATAGCTCAAGCAGGATGTGCCCAAGTTCAAGACTAATATTGAATCAGTCCTGTTCTCACAGAACTCTCAAGACTCTGACATATTTTTTTTTCAGCTGATGAGGGGACGTATTTTGGGCACCATCTGTAATCATGAAACACACAACACCTATTGTTGTCAATGGGGAGGGACTGCGTCTGTTTCTTTGTGCAACGCTGAACGTTTACAGATGGTCTCACATTATTCATTCCAAAATTTGAAAAGGCTGCTCAATTGAAGAGGAAAAAGAGAGCTGGAGCTCCTCAAATAACTCTCACGTGGCTCTTTTAAATCATTAGCAGGGCTGTGAGCTGTGTCCGTGAAGATTTAAAATGCTGCCAGTTCCTGCAGGCCAGGTTTCTGGGCAGGTGTTTCACACCTGGGACTAAAACAAAAGCAGACCTGAGCCTTCTCACCTGTTGCCAGGATACTTTAGATTCAAACCAATAGTAATTTTATGTGATTTGGCACATTTGTGGCAAGAAGGCAAGATCTAGGAGCTGAAAACTGTGGGCAGTGTCATATTATCACTCCCTGTAGAGAAAGTCTGATAAAATCTGCAAAACTCTGCTCATCCTGGGCAGTGACCAGGGAAAATGTGTGAGTCCAGTTATCAGAAGATGGGGAATATGCTTAATTCTCTGACATATTTTTTTGCTTAGGTTAATTTTCTATGCCGTCGTTTTTATTTTATACCTTTTTTTTTTCTTTCCTCTCCTATGTGGTTAATATCTTGTTCATCACCTCAGCAGTGTCTTAGATGATTTTTCTATAGCAACATTAATTATACCGATGTGGAAATATGAACCATAAATATGATTACGATACTTCTGCTGTCTTTCACAGAAAATCATCTGACAGTGTTAATAAATACAATGTCCACACAGTTACGAACATTACTGAAGGTTCTAAGTCTTGTTGCTGGTTGATAAAAAGTCTGTAGAAGTTAATTTTTTTCCTGTCCTTCCCCTTTACAGTGCAGACTGCTGACAACAGCCACTGCTCGGTGTCTCCTGCTTCTGCTTTTGCCATTGCCACAGCTGCAGCCGGGCACGGGAGCCCGCCAGGTGAGCGGGTGTGCTGTGCAGGCAGGTGACACACAGGTGCTCCAGAGGTGAATGTTCCTCAAGAACAGGCCTCTGTGTTCTCATGAGAGTTGTTCTTAGCTCAGCCTGGTCTAGTGGAAGGTGTCCCTGCCCACAGCAGGGCTGGAACTGGGTGTTTTTAATGCCATTTACAACCCCGTTGGTTGATTTCTTAATATTTCTAATCAAGCCTGTTACTGGAAGATTAATATTTCACATGTACATGATCTGTTAAGCATCCAAATAAGATCTTTCTTGTTTGTTTTTTCTTTTTAATTCACTTACAATTTAAGATTTTATTTTGTAAAATGAGGTTTTCTATGTCCAAAGGTGGTATTCAGATTTACTTATTGTGAGTGTATACTGCATTTTTCTTGGAAAGCAACTACTGACTGAAGGTATTTAGTGCAACACAAAATACTTGATTTAAGTTTTGAATGTGCTGCTTATCTTGCTGTGTACCCTTTGACCTACTAATATCTTCCACTAACAGGGTCCTCTCATAGGTTGTATTGCAGATAAACAACATTTTTTTTTTAAAGTCTACAAAATCAATTTCCCTTTGGCTTGGCAAATCCACAGTTCATTTTGATTATGTGTGACAAAGCACAATCCAGCTGTAAACTCACGCTTGCCTCTTCCCCGCTGGAATGTCAAGAAATTGCTTCGAAGACCCCAGTCTCAAAATCAGACATGAAAATCTGTGTAAGACAGTAAATGGTCCCTGTGGATCTCAGTGGATTTTGTATCCACTGTGTCTAGAGCTCTGCTCATTAACCAGATGGTGGATGAGAAGACATCAGGAGAAAAGAATGTCTGCATGAGCATGGATCACTGCTCCTCCTAGTCTTGTGTCCTTCCCGCGATCTTTAGATTACAAGACAGTGATGCTCAGCGTTAGAAACTTTATCAGAGAGTCATTTAGGCTGGAAAATCTATCCCGGATCATCAGGTCCAGCCTGTGCCTGATCCCCAGGGCTCCGAGTGCCACCTCCAGCTGACAGCTCCAGGGATGGGCACTCCAAACCCCCCTGGGCAGTTCCAAGGCCTGAGCACCCTTTCCATGGGGAAATTCCTGTTGTTCCACCCTGAGGCCGTTCCCTCTCCTCCTGTCCCTGTTCCCTGGGATAAGATTCAAAATCCTTCTTGTGTGTCCCCTCCTGGCAGGAGCTGTGCAGAGCCACAGGGTCCCCCTGAGCTGCCTTTTCTCCACCTGAGCCCCGTGCCAGCTCCCTCAGCCCCTCCTGGGCTCCGTTCCCTTCCCAGCTCCGTTCCCTGGACACGCTCCAGCCCCCCAGGGCCGGCCTGAGCTGAGGGGCCAGAGCTGGACCCAGCTGGAGATGGAGCCTGGGCAGGGCCAGCCTGGGGACAGTCCCTGCCCTGTGCTCCTGACACAGCCAGAGCCTTCCTGGCCACCTGGCCCCCTCCAGCTCTGTCACAGCACCCCAGGGCCTGTCCCAGCTTTCCAGAGGTTTCCTCCACACTGCCAAGGTTTGTGTCACCCATGAACCTGCTGGCAGAGCACTCAGTCCCCTGGCCCAGGTTTTGAACAGGATGGCCCAGCACTACTCCCTGGGGACACTGCTGGACAACAGACACCAGCTGTGTCAGCAGTGTCCCCAGTGTCCCAGCATTGTGCCCACTCTCCTCTCTCAGCACTATCTCCACTGTCCCGACTGTCCCCAGTGGCTCCCCACTGTCCCAGCACTGTCCCAGCACTGTCCCAGCACTGTCCCAGCACTGTCTCCACTGTCTCCAGTGTCCCAGCACTGTCCCCAGTGGCTCAGCACTGTCCCAGCACTGTCCCCAGTGGGTTAGCACTGTCCCAGCACTGTCCCCACTGTCCCAGCACTGTCCCCACTGTCCCAGCACTGTCCCCATTGTGCCCAGTGGGTCAGCACTATAGTCACTGTCCCAGGACTGTCCCCACTGTCCCAGCACTGTCCCCACTGTCCCAGAATTGTCCCCACTGTCCCCAGTGGGTCAGCATTGTCCCCACTGTCTCAGGACTGTCCCCACTGTCTCCATTGTCCCAGCACTGTCTCCACTGTCCCCACTGTCCCAGGATTGTCCCCACTGTGCCCAGCGGGTCAGCATTGTCCCCACTGTCCCAGCACTGTCCCCAGTGGGTCAGGACTGTCCCCACTGTCCCTGGGCCTGGCCAGCAGCCAGTCCTTATCCCAGGGGTGATGCTCCTTTGCAGGCCCTGGGATGCAGTTTTTCCAGGAGGTGCAGTGGGAGTCCAGTGACACATCCACACCTTCCCCTCAGCCACCAGGTAACCCACCTGGTCACAGGAGGAGAGCAGGTTGGAGCTGCCTTTCCTAGACCCCTGCTGGCTGGGTGTGGGGATTTGTGAAGGGGTTTTGAATGAGTTAGAGATGAGACCTGTGAGTTTTTTTAGATGATGTGGTTTATTTTTCTTACCTTTTACATAGACAGGAAGGGTGAGCTCAGCTCACATCTTCCCTACAGGGCTCAGAAAGTCACAAGACTTCTAGTTACAAGACTTTTTAAGGATTTATTGACCAATAAAACACTGCCAACAAGGATATTTATGCTTTTGACCCAGTCCTGAAATATTCTGTCTTATGGACCCATGCTATAGTGTAAGCTGTCTTAGCCTCTGTAACTACTTTTATTTTTTCTATATCTTAAACTCTAAACTTTCCTTTCCTTAGCTCAACGTGTCTCTGCTTTAAACCATAAATCCACATTCTCACTTCTAGCACCTGAGTTTGGGAGCCTTTTCCAAGGTCTCAGATCAAATCCTGGCTTTAATTCTAAGCTGTGGCTTACAGCCCCAAAGTTCTGAGAGCTCCCTGCATTTTTGGATTCCAGCAGCTGGGTCTGGCTCTGTGCTTGTCCTGTATGTGCTGTGTGATCACACTGTCTGGTGAACCTGTCACAAACTTCTGTTTAGCAATTTTTATTTGAATGGTGAATATTCTCTGCCCTTGGAATCAGGCTCTGCATGAAATCACTGACACAATTCGCTTTATGAATTAACCCAATACATTCACAGATTGTTTAGAAAGCAAAGTAAGGATGGAAAAGACTGGGTTTTCCCACTAGGAACTAACTCAATTGAAAAATACTGCTTTTGTACTGTTAAAACCACTGCTTTTCAATATTCATAATACTGAAGTATGAGAGAAAATACAATCTTCAATTATGCAGTCACTAGAAGGAACATCAAAGCTCGGGAATGTTGAGAGGGAAAAACAACATTCCTAACATTTGTAAGTTCTTTTTCATGCTGCTGTTTAAGCGAGCTCTTCATTAAAGGTAGTTCTCCCAAATGATGTAAAAAACCAGAAGGCTGTACAGCAAATTTGACAAGAAAATGTGTGGTTTTAAGTCTCAGAAGATTAAGTTAGAGTTATTCAGTGTCCACATGAAATTAGTAGAAAAAGTGAAGGTTTCAAACCAGACCTTACACCGTGGAATCACCTGTTTTGTAACGGTGCAATTATTCGTGGTAGAGACAGTACTAAACTTGCAGAGTCATGAAGTTCAAATTTGGCTGAACCAAATTTCATTTATTTCCCCTGTGTGTTTTGTCATGATTGTGAGATTTTGTTTTTAAAGAGTGCCTTTCTTTTTCCCAGTGGTTCCTGGTAGTTGTTTGTTTTGTAGGATGGACGTGTCCAGTCAGTGAATCAGTTCTGGGAGTGAATGACATTGGTGGGGTTTTTTGTTTTCTGCTCAGTCATTCCTTGGCTTCCCTGCTGCAGACACTGCGACGTGTGTCATTTACAGTACTCCTACGTGGAACAAGAGTAGAGTGGCAGATGAAATCCAGTGTTGATTAATACCAAGTGATGCACTCGAGGCAAAACAGTCTGATCTTTGCCCCTGAAAGGACTGGCTCAGGACTGAGGATGGGAACAGGGCCTTTCCTGAAATGATCTGGGTGCTCAGCAGGAGCCAGAGAGGTGAAGAATACATCAGGAATTGCATGGAAAGGAACAGGAGAGACTATTATGGTACCACAGTGCAAATGCATAATTTGTACAAATATTGAAGGGTGTGTACAGTGCTGATTGAGGTGAGAGAGTGAGAGCTGGAAAAGTTTGGGAGTTTGAAATCAGGGATGGGGTGAGGTATGAAATTACTTCTGTGCACGTGAAGTTTAGAGAAGAGAGGGCTGGAGAGCTGATGAGAACATTCTGTAAAAGGCTGGATGGGTAAAAGGGAAGGGTAGCAGCAGTGGTGTGGGTAGAGGGTTGGGCTCACTGCTCTAAGAGGTCCTTTCCAACCCTATAAATTCTACAATTCCAAGGTTTTCTGCCTTTTCTGATGCAAGATGTAGGACATCTGATGGTTTTCATGGGGCCAGGTTTCAGAATGAGCAGGAGTTTGTGGCTCTCTGTGCCATCAGTAGAAGCTCAGAGAGGTTCTGCTGAGGGACACTCCAAAGGAAAGACTCACCTGGGTTCCAGAGTAGAAAGCTACCTGCAGGCAGGGGACATTTGAGGTTTCCAGACTGCCAAAGTAGAACAAGACCAGCAGCTGAAATCAGTTGGGTGTTTTGGGCGAATATTAGGAGGTACAAGTCACCTGTGTGTCTTCTGTCCTCACTGCTCCCTGAAGCTTTCTGGCCATTTTGTGCTTCGGTGGTGTTTTAAAAATTTTACGTGTTAGTTTATTTAGTTATTTATTTTAGTTTGGGGATCTTTGGGGTTTACTGCTGATTGTTTTAAGTTTGTTTTCCCGGGGTATGAGGCCTTAGCTCTTCTCCACTCCCCATCTCCCAGTTCTGGCTGGGATGCACTGAGACAAGCTGGGTAACAGAATCACAGCCTGTGCAAGCTCTCTCAGAACCAGCCATGAAGGACATGCAGTTATCTTCTGTGGAGAGTTCTGGCCACAGCATTTCAGCATTGCTGTCCCCATGCAATGATAACTTTATAAAGTGAGAAGTATGCAAAGCCCTGGACAGCTCTGACGCGATGTACATTGGCTTTAACTCTTTTAAGATAAGCAGCTAGGGGAGCACTGCCTGTGGTGGTCCTGAACTGTGAATGAAACCTTCATCTAAATCAGGATGGTTCAGTTTCTCACGCCTTTCAGCAGGTGCTTTTTAACTTACTGATTTTATTGCTATTATTCCCACTTATTTTGCAGTTAACTGCTTTGATGATGTCAACCAAGCTGTGCTACTTTCCCTATTGTTTAATTTATCTGCTTGGTTAAATATTAGTCTCTACCTGTCTTAAAAATATTCTTTCTGTTCTCTTTGAGAAAAGTTGCATTTTAGTTGTTTATTTTAACAGCATGATAAAGATAAAAAGAAACATGAAGAGAAAGTACAGAGAATTAAATAAGGCACCCCATGTGCACAGCTTGGGGCCTGTATGGATGATAATATTCACAGTAGGGATAAATAGAGTAGGTTCTGTCTTTTACATGTCATTTCTCACCCGAGGGGTGGCTCATGGTTAGCTGCAGCTGAAGTGCTCTGTCACCATTAATTGGCTGTTGCACACCTTGTTCTTTTCCCAATTTATAAAAATAGTACAGCAATACTCACAGATTCTAACACAGGAATTGACTTCTCCCTCTGTTTATATACCTCTGTAAAACTGGTTCTTGATTTCTGCTTTAATCAGTGGCAGAATCCACACAGGAGTTCTTTAGATCTGCTCCCATGTCTGCCTTATGATATGGAAAAGTCCCTACAGAAAGGTGAACGTCAGTGGTCTCATCCTACCAGGTATCCTCCTAATCCCTTGTTTTAGCTTTGCCATGAATAGCCCTGGAGCAGAGCTGCAGCTGCAGGGAGCCCCATCTCCTTAGGAGTGAATTCCTCCCCTCTCCAAGTCTGTCACACAGCCAGTGTCAAAACAAGCAGGGAGACTGGAAACGTGGGAGAGGAACCTCCTGCCAAAATACTCACCAATCATCTGTAGTCTTGCCGCAGAAATCCTACAGATGTTACAGCAGTTAAGCAAGAGCGGTGTAATCTACACAGCACCCACACAAACCCTGGCACTAGATAAAACCAATTTAAATGGAGAATTATTTCTTCCACCTGTGGCTTCTGGAACTTGTGAATTTCCCTGGTTTATTTTTGTACAATTCTTTGAGACATGTTTTTGCTTTTTTTTCTCATTCCTTAACTTTTTATTTACATCTGTTCTGCGCAGAATCAGTGCACAGTGCCAGCATTAGTAAGACATCATGCATTGATTTTTGAAGGAAAAACACCTTTTGGTGTTTTTATTTACCAAAACTGCTCTCCCTGCAGGCCCTCATACTTGTTAACACTCACAAGGTATGAAGGTGCTTTCTGTGACTTGAGGAAATTTGATTTTAAAATATCTGAACAGTTCTACGGACGAAGCCAGCTTAGCAAAATAATTCCATTTTTGTCAACAGTTAATAAAGTAAAAAGTACTTGCATAAACATAGGAAACATAGAGATTTCTTCTCTCCTGGAAATGTAATACAACTTGATGAAAAGTTGTTGATTCCAGAACCAGTCATTTTATTTTGAAACGGTTCTACAGAACATGAGCTTCAAGGAGATTGTTCTGACAAAAACTTAAATTCAAGATCTAAACTGACCTAGGGTGTTTTTTTATTTAACATTTGGACCAGATAGGTTAAAAGAGCTTTGAGAATTTGATGTCTTCCTCAGCTCAAGCTGGAGGGTGAAGATCTCCTCACATGGACAGTTAACATTAGACAAGAAGCAAATACTTCCACCCAAAAAGACGAGCTGTTCCACAGTGCACACAGCAGCTTTGTTTCAACAGCTCCATCACACAATTTCAGCTGGTACATTGTATTTCCAGCGTGCCTCAAAGCCGCCTTCCTCCTCCTCCTCCTCCTCCTCCTCCAGCCTGCTGACCACGCTGTGGAGAAGGTCCCATTTCTCACCAGGACAAGGTGACACTGTGGGACAGGCTGGCAGTGGGATGTGAGCTGTGGTTGGCAGGAGGGCCTGGCTTCCTCACTACAAGCGTTTGTTTTTTAAGGCACATGCGAGAGGCAGAGGGTGGAAAAGATGCAGGGAGGAAAAGGGTCTTTGGGGGAATATCTCTGACAAATAATGATCTTCACGTAGGAAAATCTGCCCTGAGCTAGCGAGAAGGACAGATAGGTTTAATCTCTCTAATTTTAGTGATTTAAAGGAGCGGTTAAAATGACAGCTTGAAGCTGCTACACAAAAACGAATTGCATATATATGACCCCTTTCAATTAACTGACTGCACACATCTCTGGTGCTAAATTACCTTTGGCTTGAGTTACTTACCTCCTCCTCTTTTCACAAAGAAGAAACCTTAATCTAAATTGCCCTCAGTTTTAGGCTAGAAAAACTGATCTGGCTGTTGACTAGAGCATTTCTTGGCATCCTCTGCTTTGGCATAGCTCTCGCATTCTGCCTGCAGAAGCGACCAGACCTTTCCAGCTTCAGCAGATTTTCACTGAAGCCACTGCAAAACCCGCTCTGTTCATTTGCTGCAGGTGCTAAATGCCAGTGGCATCATCCTTCAGAGCAATGCAGTGCACCTGGGCGCTCCAAAGTGCCTGCTGGGGCTGCTGCCATGTGCTCCCACTGCCTGTTCTGCCCTTGGGACAAGGCCTTCATTACAGACTGTGCCTTCTGGGCTGATGGAGCTGCCTTCGTGCCACTGCCCAGGGAGGGACAGAGTTCCCTTCTGAATCTAAAACTTTGTAAAAGAAGGTAGTTACAGGCTACATTTCACTGATTTTTAGTGCATTAGTTACGTGCATAACCTGTGCATCAGCGAAAGAAGAGGTGTACAAAGGGAAGTGTGTAATCCTTTTGTATGGTAGAAGTCTGATTTATTTTGAGCTGGCTGTTACTCTATTCTTGGTCACTGCCTGAGGTGAAACATTATAGGCCCTATCATTACTTTCTGGGATGTAGAGCTGCCAAATCTCGATTTTGGAGCAGCTGAGTGTGGTTGAAGATAAGCAGTGTGGAAATACTTCTGTGGAAGTGTCAAATTCAGTAGCCACTGGAATGAGCATGGGAAGTTCTCCTCTCTCAGAGGTGCTGTAGGAGTTTGTCAGCTGTAACATAACCCAACTGTAACAGCAACAGCAAATAGAAACGGACCTTTGTAAATTACAGCTGTGGTTTCCAGAATGACAAATCTCTAGAAAGCCATATAAGCGCTGAGGTTGAGCCAGATGAGTCCTGTGAGCTCTCAGGCTGACACACTTTAGCCCTGCTTGATTGCTCTCACAATATTAAGTGGGATGGAAATTAGCTGGAAGTAGTAATTCACGTTTCATAAAGATCCAGAGTGGGTCTTCTGTGGGTCTTTCCCTTCTGATAAATCAGGCACGGCTTGATTAAGGCTGTTTGTTTCAAAACATCAAAATTACCATGAGAAAGTTTCACCAAAGTTTTCGGGGAGGGCTGCTTGGCTTATTTTGGGTTGTGACCAGCGGAGCTGTTCTGCAGTCATTTGAACAACTTGCCAGCTCCCAGTGCGACAATATTTTTGTTTTGTTTGTTCTGGCAGAGGCACTAATTGGAGTAATGGAACGACAGAGCTCGTGCCAAGCGATGGCAGGGAGCTCAGGCCTCGTGTGTGTGTGTGTGTGTGTTGGGAGGGGACACGGTGGCTGCTCCTGCTGCTGCCAGGTGCACTCAGCCTTCAGCTCGGTGATGTGACTTGGAGGGGCAGCACAACGTGGGCAGACGCTCCCAGGGGGATCCTGCTGGCCCCTGAGATGGAAAACTGTGTACAAACACACTTGATGCTTTAAACAGATGCAGGATTTCCTTGGCTGCCACTGTCTTGCACACACAGACACACGTATAATTCTGCTTTCAAGGGTATCAGCTGTCCTGTTCGGGGAGAATTTCCCTGACTCTGAGCACAGGAATAATAAAGTGGCATTACACCATCACGTTTCCTGAGATGGAGATTCTGGTGCACGCAGCTGAGTTAGTATGGGATTTGGCAAAGATTAGAATTAAGCAAGGCTTTTAAGGGAAATATTTGCTTTCTTTTTTCCATTGTGAGAGGACAGGCTGAGAGAGATTTCCTTGCTGTGTTACGTGGAAGGCAGGCAAACAATATCTGATGTGATTTCGAGCTGGATTCTACATTGTGAGGCTGGCTGGGTAATCCAGTCCTCTGCTGTGCTAAATGCCTCAAATTGCATCAGTGGCTACATGCTGACCTTTGGAAAGGTATATATTTCTCCCTGAATTTGTCTAAAAGTATCCATGTCTGAAGCAAAGCTGGAAAATGTGTGTCATTTGGTAGTTGATCCTCAGTGTGGTGCCACAAACAGTGCTGGTTAAAACAGTAATTCTGCACTCCAGTAATAATCTGGGCTATAACAGCTCAGTCCTCTACTGGGAAAGCTTTGTGGAACTTCCTCCTTCTGACTCCAGACATGAAAGAAAACAATTTTGATGGTGATATCCCAAGTAAAAATTTAGATAAGGCTTCCTAAGCAGTTGGGGGAAGACTGCAATTTTATCTGTTCTTCCTCAGGTCGTGGTGAAACTCCAGGTTTGAGTCTAGTGGCTGTCAGAGAGACAGGGGGCCATCAAATCGTGTCCTGTTTATCAACCCTGCTTGTGTTCTGACTCTCCCAGTGCCACCTTTCTGTCAGGGATTTAACATGTTTAATTCCCAGAAAATAAAGATGTAGGATCTGTTAACCTTCCCTGGTGCTTCACACAGGACAACCAAGTCCTTTTCCTTGTCATTTTTGAGTAACTAATGGCTCTAGGCAGGAACTGGGGAAGTGAGCACTTGTTCCCTCTTGGGAGCACATTTTAATGAGTTTCCCAGACCCATTTCTGCAGATTCACAGAGGTCTGAGAGGCACTGAGGCCTGCACACTGAACTTCCTTGAAGTTCCCATCTCATTTAAAAAACTCCGCGTGGGAAATGCTCACTGAGTTACTCCACAGCTCTCCACTGAAAATGGTTGTGTGACAAAAAAATGTCAGTTTAGCCCCGAGGAGTGTCCCTTTCTGAGGCTGCAGGGTTGTCACGAGCTGCCCAGGGGCTGTCACCAAAGCAGAGTGACCAGGGCTGTGCCTGATGTGGGGTCTCTGAGGGGTTGGGGTCATCGGGGCTGTCCACGCCCTGGCAGGGATTAAATGGGATCCCTGTTCCAGGCTGCTCGTTCACAAATTTTAACAAAAATTTTTGCTTTGCAATTTTGGATAACTGGCCTAAACAGTTAAGTTTTACTTGCAGTTTGCTTAGACAATGGCTCGAAAATTAAAGTTTTGCTTCAAGTGACCCCTGCTCTGGGAATTAAGAAATAGAAGAAAATGGTGATTTTTTTCCCCCTTCCAGTTTAGCAGAAATTTAGGATGTTCTGCTTTGGCCTATGTATTCCTAATTTTGAGTTCATATCTTACTCTTTTGGAGGAGCTGGCTACTCAGGAAATAAGTATTTTCCCTGGACATTTCCTGAGTTACAGAGCTGTGAAACATTTGTTTCCTGACCTACTGGAGTAAGCCCTGAGCAGCTGCAGTGGTGTGGGGAGAGAAGTTTGGGGAGGATTTTTGTGCCTTTTTTCTTTAATTTCATTCCCCCTGCACCCAAGTGTTGCATGCATAATTAATATTAGTTTAAGCTTCCATTATGATCCAGTCCTAAATGGTCTGAAAGCTGCTTGTGAGATGGACATGTTGTTCAGAGATTTTTTTTTTTTTGGTGAGTGGTGTGCATCCTGCCAGCTTTTGTTTTTCATGACAGTCAACTCTCTGTTCACAGATGGTCTGAAAAATGATACATTTGGCTCCTTGCAATTATCGCCTCCTTTCCATTTAACCTTTATTCCTATTGACATTATAAAAATATGAATAATCTCACCAACTACTTCCTTCAACTTCAATGAATTAAAGGTAACAATTCCAAAAGCCATTTTATGTGATTTTCCCTTTTTATCTGTAAATTGCCAGAACCTGTGTTTTAACTTTTTCTTTGTGGTACTGAGCACTTTAAGCATCTGAAAGCTTCCTTTGAATAGTTCTTGAAAAGACTGTGAGCATTATGCAATAAATATCTGCTGTACTCCTCTTCATACTGAGGATAGAGCAAGTTAAAAGTGTAGATGAAGTGTCATAAAGGAATTCAAGAGCTAGGGATCATTTGAGATGCAGAAAAGCATCAACAGGTAAAAATTGCTTATCTCCTCCCAGAAAGATGAGAGATGCAGAAGGAGCACAGACAAATGTATGAATTCAAAGAAATATCAGCTGCAGTGTAGCCATTCTTGTCACTGTTCATAGCAGATAACTCAAACATTATGGCAGTGAAAAAAAGAAGTCTAAGGTGTACTAAAGATTTGCCAATGTAATTGCTAAGGGCTGCTCAGAAAGGCTCCTTTTCTTTGTCACTTGTTCCTTACAGTTTTTTATGTAAGTCGTAGGGGGGAAAAAAAAAAAAGTGCTGTCACATTGCACATTTTCCATGGTATTTAGAAACCTGAGAGCACAATTGGCAGCCACAGCCTTTGAAATTCAGGATCTGCTCCTTCCTACAGATACATCTATAATCAAAGGCACAAGATTTGGGTGGTTTTGTCTGAGGCTCCACCAGGAAAATTGTGGTAGCGACTTGGCACACACAAACACTTCTTGTGTGCTAAAAATGTGATTTTGAAGAAGTGTACAAGTGGTTTTGGTTGTGACATTAACCCCTGGTTGTCTCTCTTTGCTGGTACTGAAAGAAGAAAAGGACAGCATGTTCTTGTATTGCTGCAGATTTTAGCTTAGCCAAATACAGTGGATTTTTCTATTTTACTTTAAGATGAGTTACTGATTGTTAGTAATGAATTTTGTAATTCATAACAGCAAGTATGTTTTCAGTCTTTAGCAATTTTTTAAATACGTTTTTTTCAAGAGTGAGGTTGATGTGCTCTCCTGAGAGAATATTTCTATTAAAAAAACCCAGAAATCTCAAGAGTGTGTGCTAATTATAGCTATAGCAGCAACCCTGTTTTTAAGGACTTCTGAAGGACAAATCTTCAAATTTGAATATTTCTATGAGCTTAAAGGAATATTTTCATTCTTTCTGGTAGTCATGTTTTAAGCATATAATCTCAAAGATTATAGTAATTCTCAGAGCAACCTTAGTGTTATAATGAGGAGATAAAATACATTCTTGATCTTGAAGGTATTCTTTAGCCACTTACCTTTTTCTCCCAACCATTAAACTGAAATTATTTTGCCAGGCTGATGTATTTTTAGACTTCTGGATTTAATCCAAGGTTCTACATAATCTTGACACGACTGCTTTATCTCAATGCTGTATTCTTTAAATTTCTCTGATCAGAAAAAAGCCTTTCTAAATCAAGGGTCATTTAAAAATAGTTTACCAACCTTTCCCTTAAATATTTTGCAGAAATTAAACGCAGTCACTAGGTCTCTATCTGTGTTACACTCTTGTACATCAGCTGGTCCATGTGAATCCCTGGGATTTACCTTACTAAAACCATAATCCCTTGACTTGATTTGATAGTTAGATTGTATGTGTGGCAGAGGCTTTAGGCAGAAGAATCAAATACAGACTTGGAATTATTTCTGACGTGGGTGGCTGCAGCAGGGATTTTCAGGGGCATATTTCTTAGAACAAAATGATTTCATATGTTCCAAGGACCAGTGAAAGTGAAATTAAATGCCTGAAATGCGTTGGACTCTGGATTGCTCCTGGTTCCTAACAGCCAGCTCTGATGCTGAATTAGTTTGTAACCCTTTGTGGAACAAACTCAAAGGCTGGCATAGTGAATGATTAAATGTTCCTCTCTTACGAACAGAAGACTGCTGCTAACTGTTACAGTTTGTGCTCTCAAGCCTCAGATTGTTCATATAAAACCCCACAGAATGGTTAAGGTTGGGAAAGAAGTCTAAGATCATTTGATAATAATTGAAAAAAAAAAAAAAAAAGGACTGTATTATTGAGCGAATATGCTGTATTTTACAGAGAATGGGATCTCATCACCTTCATCCTTCTTTTCACCACAGCTCAAATGGTTTCCTTTTCCACCTCTGCCCTTCTTCAGCTGGTTAATGTATGACAGCCCAATATCATAAATTAAAAAATGGAGGAGGGCAGGATTGCTGGCAGTTTATATTTTTTACAAACACTAAAATACTCGTTTTCTCACGTGTTTCTGTGCAAATGTATGATTCCCATTCACTTGCTTGAGAACGTGTGACCAACAAGGATGGGAATCTACCAACACTCATCCAAACTTTTTTAGGATGCGGAGGTTAGAAAAATATAATCCTTCTTGGGGGGCTTCTTGTGCATTGGGAAGCCTTTTCTTTTGTGCTGCATATGTTGGAGAGGCTTTTTCAGTTCTAACCTGTGGATGAAATGTGCTGTGCCCCAAGCCTGGGGTTTTTGGTATTTGTTCTTTAGGGGGGTCAGGAGGCAGCACTGGTGTTTGCTGAGTGTCAGGATTCAAGCCAGGCTGAGTGGTGAAGCTGGCCTACAATTCTGGGGTGTATCTGATGGATATTACCAGATGGATATCAGATTATATCATTTATTATTTTGATAACAGCTGATGGATATTATCTGATGGATATTGTTGATTAGTTGCCATGTGCCTGGTGGGCCCTGAATGTTCTCCTTCCACATCCCTGGGACTCTCTGGGGTTTGCTGGGGGCTCCCCAAAGTCTGGAGTGTGATTTTCTCCCGTTGCTGGGTGCTAACACACCTTCAGGGTGAGACTCCAGGGTGGTTCATTGAAACTGGCACATCAAATCAGCCTCTGAAATGAAGTTTTTTGCTGGGAAAGACACCGGAAGCCTCATGACTGTGAGCACCTTGCACCAGTTCTTGTGAACAGATTTCTCTTCGTGTAGATAAACCCTTAAAAGTGGATATTATTATTATGCCATCAAAACTTTGGACAAGTTAATTACTATGGTCAGGAATCATGTGCTGTTGTATTAATCTCAGGCTAATCTTAGAATGGTTTGGTTTGGAAGGAACCCTAATGACATCTTGTTCCAGCCCCCTGCCATGGGCAGGGACACCTGTTGGATACAGAAATGTTGTAAGTGGAGTGAGAGGTTTTGACATCTTAACTGAAATAGAAAAGAAAATGTGCATGTTTAATTTCTTTAAACTACATGGTGCAGAATTTACCATGATAAAACATTTCCTCTGGGGTGAGGTGGATTTTAAAGGCATAATTTATCTCTCTATCCAGCACATACTTTTAAAAATCTTTTGTAACAGTGGAAGCTATAAAACCCTTAGCTTTTTGATAAGGTGCTTAATGTGGAGATTTATGTCTATTCAGCACCTATATTTTTAATCTTTGGCAATAGAGGAAGCTATAAAAACACCAGTTTTTTATTGAAGTGCACAAAAGAAAATATGTGAGGGTGAGACTGGATTTTTTGCATAACACAATCTAAAGACAAGTACATGAACAGAGTAATTAAATAATATTGAAAGAAGTAATTCAGTGAAACTAGCGATGCTGTCAGGTTAACTTTGTGTTTGACAGCCTGTGGTAAAAGTTCTGTATCACCATTATGTGAAGATACTATTTGTGGCACCACTGCATATTAATTTCTACAGATAATGGTGAAAAACATTACTTGAAAGTAGCACTCACTGAGGCAGCTGCCCACTTAGATGATTAATAATTAGAAATACTGCTGGCATTTCTAATGTGGAAAGATTGCTTCCTCAGGAGAGGAACAGATATTTACCATGGGGTGTTTCAGGTTTTTTCACCATCGGGTCTGGATGTGAAATCCTAATCCTAATTAAATTATTTGTTATTGCCAGTGTGCACATCAGGATTTGTAGAGGTGTGGAGGGAGCTGGGGAGCTCAGCCTGGAGGTTTTGGGGGGACCTGGCTCTGCACAAGTCCCTGACAGGAGGGGCCAGCTGTGCTCAGCTCAGTTCCTCTCTCACACAGAAAAATGGAGATCTCCATTTACTGGTTCAGCACTTCAACATGAAGTGCAGAGAATGTGGATCTGGGTGAACGTGTGGCTCATTCTTTGCAGCGAGCTAATTACTGCTTAAAAATCGATGAAATTCTGAGGGCCATACAGGTTTGCTGAAGTGATCTCTGGAGGTTTTAATTTTTTTCCTTGCCTCTTTTTTTTTTCTTTTTTTTTTTTTTTTTGTAGCTCACTGAAAACTGTCTCTGTAGGATTCTCTCTCTTTTCCTCCCAGCTTACTGGAGTTCTTTTCCTTAATGTTACCTTGGTAAAGACTTCTCTGCTTTAATATATAATTTTCATTGTGACTTTCATTGCTGCAATTAAGTGGCTAATTGAACAGTTTGTAATGTCTGTTCCTAATTGCTTCTGCAATAGGTTAACTGTGAAAGGCATAGAAAATTAACATACAAAATGTTGCCCGTGTTACCTTTTGCTGAAAAAAGCCTCAGAGATTTTCTTTATGGGCAATGAAAAAACCTTCAAAATGCTTCAATATTAAACTGTCTTTGATATTGAATTTTAGATGCCATCTACAGTGTAATGTGCTATAGTTTAAAAATGCCCATGAAGTGTAAGTGTAGATAGAAAATACATTTGGGGTTGAGGTCTAACCTGCAGTAAAAGATGTGAGACTGCAGTTAAACACTTCCTGTCTTGCTTATGTTGCCAAAAATACAGAGCAGCAATTTGGACTTTCTGGATTGTCTGTTGTAAGAATAGAGCAAAACTAATACAAGCCTCCAGAAAACCCTCCAATAGGTTTATCACAGAAGAAATAGAAGTTTAATCTGCCTGTGCTATTTATAATGCAACATGGGCTTTTGAGCAGCTTTTATGCCAAAAAAATAGAAAAGTACAGGTCAAATGGGAGGGAGTTCCCAGCTGTTCCTGGACTGGGCACTGAGTGGAATGGAGAGCAGCACAGTGCAAGAGCCAATCTGACAAAAACTAAGGAAAATGGCAAATCTGACAAAAACTAAGGAAAATGCAAGCTTCTCAAGTCTATCTTCAGAGTTATCATTTTAAAAAAGACACGCAGGGACTTAGTGTAGCAATTTCATTACTATTAAAATATTAATATAATCATCATTTTAGCATAGGGATTTTTTTTTCTATAAAGCTACAGCAGAATGAAAAGAGAAGCAGTAGTACGAATGTAGGGATAAAGTTTCTTGTTTATTATTAAAAGTATTTCTTTATAAGTAAATATTGCTGAAAAAAAAAAGAAAGAAAAAAAAAAAAGAAAAAAAAAAAGAAAGAAGATGTCCATAACAGATGAGTAGGGAAATGCTGCATCTGGAAAATCTTAGTTTTCAGGCAGCTGGGTCTATACATATGTTTTCCATATATCTTCCCATTTTCTTGTCATTTCAGTGGTAAAAAACCCCAAATCACTTATTTGAAGTGTTGAGTAATAGAGCCTGTACAATACTGCTCTTGAGAAGGAATTTTTCTTACACTGACCTTTTCCTACTCTGTGTTTAAACTGTTCTCCTCCCCTTTTTCCTTACTAGTTCTGAAATTTACCCGTTTCCCTTTTCTAAATCATACTGACTTTTCAAGTCTGTTTGATTACAGGCCTAGCTGTGGTCTGGTCCTTTTCCTTGCTGTAAATACTGAAAAAAACCCCTCAAAACTCTTCCTTGTTTTCCGGGTATTTTTATTCACTTTATTTCTTGATACACTTTTATTTCTCCCATGCTGAAGGGAGACCTTGAAATTTAATTGCAGTTTACATTCACCTTTCTAAAGCTGAGTGCTGATGCAGGAGGTGTCTGTGTTGTGGTGGGCCAGGCTGCCTTGCACTGATGCTGCAGAATTTCTTTGGTCCAGACGTTCACATTTCCCCGTCCGGCGAGCGCCTTTCCTTTCATTCCGCAGAAATACCCTGTAAGCCTCCAGTTTACCCAAGCCACCTCTGTAGTATTTTAATTTTTATTTGTTTTAAATCCTCCCCATGCCGTTGACTGCAGCGTGGGTTTGTTTGTGTGCAGGGTTCAACAACTCGGAGCGCACGTGCGACAAGGAGTTCATCATCCGCCGGGCCGCCACCAACCGCGTCCTCAACGTCCTGCGCCACTGGGTCTCCAAACACTCACAGGTACCCCCTCAAACCCACAGGGGTACACGTCTCATGCTGCTCCTGCCACGGGCAGCCCCGCCCAGCTGCTCTGCCTGTGGTAAACAACTCTTGTTTTCATGCAGAAGTTTACTCATTTATTTATTTGCGCTGAATCGCGCGCGGGAAATCACATCCGCGGGTCTGGTCCGTGACGGCAAAATGGTGTTGGCAGGGGAGGGAGGGCAAGAAACCTGAGTGGTTTGGGCAGTATCAGAGATAAAATACCCTTTAGGCTGTCAGGTGGGAAATGTGCTGGGAGATTTTGACATGGATGCAGAGGAGTATTGAAAATAGGGGAGGGGAGGGAAAGGGGAGGGAAGGGAAAAGAGAAAGAAAGAAAGAAAGGAGAGAAAGAGAAGTGAGAAAGAAAGGAGAGAAAACAAAGAGAGGAAAGAAAGGAAGAAAGAAAAAAAGAAAGGAAGAAAGAGAAAAAAAGAAGGAAGGAAGGAAGGAAGTGTCGGAAGGAAGGAAGGAAGGAAGGAAGGAAGTGTCGGAAGGAAGTGTCAGAAGGAAGTGTCGGAAGGAAGGAAGGAAGGAAGTGTCGGAAGGAAGTGTCGGAAGGAAGTGTCGGAAGGAAGGAAGGAAGGAAGGAAGGAAGGAAGGAAGGAAGGAAGGAAGGAAGGAAGGAAGGAAGGAAGGAAGGAAGAAAAGGAAGGAAAAGAAAGAAAAGGAAGGAAGGCTGAGAGATTTTTGTACACCTTGTGCAGATGGTGCTTCATGGCTCTTACAGACTGCTTTGTCACTTCAGGCTGCTAATAAAGGATACTTAATCTCAAAAGCTAACTGCAGCAATGTCAAGCTCTCTTATGTGAAATCAATTCCCTTTTTCCCATATAAAGGGTTTAATTTTAGTAGAGGCTAAGTTTGCTAGAGAATTAACTCAGTAAGAGGTGTAAGTGGGAAAATTGGTTTGTTTGGAAAGCTGAACAGCCCAGAAGAGATTACTACAATCTATCTTGGTATCACGGGAGTGATTAATCATTTCAAGTTACTGGGAGCAGCCTGTGTACACCAAGTTTTGACTCCCTGTTAAATTAAAGTCAGATTCAAGCACATATTGAGCTGTAGCAGAAGTGGCAGCAGACTTTTATTACAGTTTTGTGTTACTCTAGGTGCTTATTGCGTTCCAGTTCATATTAAATGTCTTCTATGACTTGAGCTGATCCTCTATGCTAATTAAAATTTATGTGATTGTAGAAACTTTTACCTACAGTAGGCAATGTCTACAAGTAGTTTCACTGAATTCTTTTGCAGTTGTTTTTGCATCATGTTTACAATTGGTATTGTAAAAATACCAATAAAAATAAGAAGAGGACAAAGATAATGAGTAATAGTTCATGGTGCATTTTCAAAGTGGAAGCTGTTACCTGCACTCCCTGGTCTCTCACTGCCATTTATTTTTTCCATGGCAAGAAGTGTCAGATTTTAATTCTTTAGCTCTTCTAGTCCATTGTTCTTTCAATATAGCAAATAATTCAAAATGCAAGGGCTTTGGCATAGAAAGTAAGAAATGCTGCAGCAGCAGAGCATATAATCAGATTTTTGTGTTGTTTACTTGTGAGAATAGGGAGGGAGAAAGGACAGGCCTAAGCAAACCAGAAAATTCTGACTGACTAGTTGCTGCCAAAAAATATGGGACAGGACTACTTTAAGGAGGACTACTGAAGAATTACTGTCTGGCCAAACAATGGGAAATATTGGCAGTAAAGATGTAGAGTCCTCAGAGAGCAGTAGCTCCAAGCTTATTTTACAGTAACAACACAAACTGAGCAGATCCTGAGCCACCAGTGTCTGGTGAGGGAATCCTGATTCAATTTCCAAAATGACAAAGCAAGGTAAGCATTGAAATTCTTTAAGAACAACAGACCTGCTAAAAACTTTTTTTTACATTTTAAGGTTTTTGCATTGCTCTCTGGATACTTTGCAACCTTGGTTGAGATATCCTTTATCTTCATGAGCAGCTAAGAGCAGGTGTGATTCTCAAAAGAAAGGCCAGATTTTACTCTTAAAAAAACCCACAAAACCCCAAAAAGCAAACAAACAAACAAAACCCCCCAAAAACCCCGCAAAAAATGAAACCGAAATCCCCAAAAAAACCCTGAAAACCCCAAAAAACCCAGCTTACACAAGAAGTGAAAATAAGTGAAAATAAGTGAAAATAAGTGAAAATAAGTGAAAATAAGTAGATGTTTGCAAAGACAAATGTGCAATTTTGATAGTTTTCCCTCTACCTGGCTTTGAATTTGGTTTTGGTGCAAAAACTCCCAACCCCAAATGAGAAACTTCTCTGTGTGCAGAGACTGTTCTCCTTGCAGTGTCCTGAGATCTTTGTGATCATCAGCAGCCCACACCTCGACAGAAGCTGACCAACCTCACGCCCTCCCTTTTGGTAAAATGCCATTTCCTCATCACTGGCTGCAAAGAGAATCAGAGTCTATGGCTGTGTAAAGTGTGTCCTTGCTTCTCTGTCAGCTGCGAGATGGTGCTGCAGACCTGCTGTAGTGCTGCAGCTCCTGACCAGCTCTGCAGCACAGCCTTGGTGCTTCTGACTCACCAGGACTCAAACTGCTGTCCTGGTGCCTTGGGCACTGGTGCAGGACTCACACACAGCCATCTGCTCCAGGGATCTGGCATGCATCACCCTGCTTCACTGTTCCCTACCCTCCCTGCCTCCCTCTGGAGCCCTTGGGCTGGCTCAGCCCGCTGCTCTCCTGCCTGTAGGAGCATGGGTCAGGGTTAGTGCATGAGCCAGGGATGCAGGAGCTAGCCAAACAAATGGTTCAGGGCCTTCTGTGCTCTAGAAAATCCTTGGCTGGGGTTTGGAAGGTCTTTGCTGGGCTATGGAATCAATTGGCTTCCACTGCCTTGCAGCTGTGTCAAAACTACACTTGGGGAGGGTTTAGCATTGCTCTATTTTTTTTTTTTTAAATTTATCTAAGCATGGACAGCATTTAATGTAGAATTGTCTGTGAGAAGAAAACAGAATCATTAAAATTAATGAATCAGCCTATTCATTGAGGACGGGCTTTCATAAAGTGGTTTTGTTGTCTTGAAATCATTCTTAACAATTCTTTGAAAAGAATTAATTGTTCTTAAAACTTGGGTCATGCACTATAGAAGCCTCACTTAAATTTCACAGTAAATGTACAAATGGTAGTGCCAGATCTGCAGCTCTTTGTGGAGGGCACAGGGAGCTAATGAATGTCCTGAGGAGCTGTCAAGGCACAGATAAAATTTTGGGAACAAGCCATCCCCAGGTGAGGTGACACATACTTCCCCGTTTTTACCACCCAGAGCAAGAGCAGCCAAACCTGTGCTGCTCATCATCCAAAACCAGCAGTGTGAAAGGTACCTTTAGGTATTCCAGATGGTTTTGTTTACATTCTTGTTCTTTTTATTCCATACCCCTCCTCCTTTTTTTTTTTTTTTTTTATTCAGACACCTGCAAGCCACCAAAGCTTTCTTTTTGCCCTAAATAACAGCAGAGTGCTGGTGTTTACATTTTGGTTTTGAAATGTGACTGAGAGGAGCAGAGCAGAATTCTCCTGTTGCAGACAATGAACACACAAGTGCTGAGGCAGAGGATCACGGGGAGCAGGAGCCTTGCTGGGGACAGAAAGGGCTCACGAGGATAAAACTCCCACTGGCTCCTGCAGAGGTGGGAAAATAGGAAGGAAAAAGGGGGCCAGGGGCAGAAAGTCTCAGTGTGAGTTTCATTTTCCAAGTGAGGTCTTGCAGCCTTGTTTTATTTAGCAGTGCTTCCTTTTATCTAAACACTTGTGCTGCAAAGCAAAGCTCCTTCTGCTCCTGTGGCAAGCAGACTCAAGTGGGGCTTGTCCAAGGAGGGAGCTTTCACATCTGGCCCCTCCAGTCTCCCCAGCTCTGAGTGGCAGCTCAGGGCTTGTTCCCTGTGCCCTCTCTGTAGATCTCAGCTGGAGCAGCTCTCAAACAGCCTCCTGGCTGCCCGACGGTGTCCATGAATCACTGCCTTGGTTTGAACAGCCAGGTGTCTGCTGAGGAAGGCAGGAGCCTCCCCTGAAATAGAAAATGTAAACCCCCCCCTCCCTCTGAATTATTATAATTTTGAAATGAAGGGACTCTCAGGCAAAGATGTGGGAATAGGAATAGCAGTTCTTCACTAGGAAAATTAAAAATACAAATGCAGTAGTACAAAACAACCCAAACCACTGCCAGAGTCAGAACAGGCCCTGGCCCCCTGTGGGTCAGGGTGGTGGCAGCAGTGCCATTCCATGGTGGCTCAGCCCTCCTGCAGTGCCAGCTGTGCTTCTGCTGGAGCAGGGATCCTGCACAAGGCTGGGGTTTCCCTCTGAAGCTCCAGGGCTGCTGGAGATGGGCCCGGAATTCCTCTGGGAATGCAGGGGAGAAGAAAGCTGCTCCTCTGGGAGTGCAGTGAGGAGAAAGCTGCTCCTCTGGGAATGCAGGGCAGCAGAAAGCTGCTCCTCTGGGAATGCAGGGCAGCAGAAAGCTGCTCCTCTGGGAATGCAGGGCAGGAGAGAGCTGCTCCTCTGGGAATGCAGGGCAGGAGAAAGCTGCTCCTCTGGGAATGCAGTGGGCAGAGGCTGCTGTGGTGTCCCAAAGCTCAGATTGTATCCAGGTAGGAATGCTTGGCTCCTGCCCTGGGCAGAGCATCTCCCATGGGATGATGGAATTTTATCAGCCATGCAGGGACCTTCAGTGGCCAGGAATAGAAGATAATTAATAATTAATGTCCCATGAACAGAAGATAATTAATAACTAATGGCCCATAAACAGCAGAGATCTCCTGGAGGGAGGATTGATTGTGGGAGAGATAAAGAAAACGGCCCCATAAACAGCAGATAACTGCTCCAGCTCTGACAGGTGGAGATAGAATACACACTTATAATCTAGAACAGTTACAGAGTGACCACACAGCCTGGGGAGAGGAGCACGGCTCATATTTGGGAATATAGTTCATGATCTGTGCCTGATGCCTGCCCAGCCCCACTGCAGCTCATGCTCTTGGCCATCCCCACAGAGCTCTGGTGGGCTTCCAGCAGGAGCATTGCCGCTGGGAGTTACTGGCAGCACCTGTGGACTGGGGACATCTCCTGGGGACAGAGGGCTGTCCAAGAAAAGATTCTTTCAGTTAAAAATTGCGTTAGCTCACGTGAATTGGCCAATTCCATTTCTTTCCATTTCCTTTGAATAAAAAAATAGAAATTCCATTATATGAGCCCCACTTAGCTCATATTAAATGGCATAAAGTAATGAATATTTGGTGAGTTTATACCAAGTTAATTGTAGAAATATTAACAAACTACACTTCAGACACCCTTAGGAAGATACACTGAGTTTTGATTACATTGCAAATTGACCCCAAGCTGCCTTGAAACAGCTTGTTTCTTGAAGTAAGCCAGACTTACTTCAAGCTCAGGGATGAGTTTTCCTGAAAGCCAGTTGTGATTCCATTTATCTCTGCCTTCCACTTGTGCCAGCGTTCTGCTTCATGTGAGTTTACACCGATTTTGCTCAACACAACTGTGTGTGGTAGGTGAAGTGTGGTTTTGTGCTTCAGAATGAAATACTGTAGAAGAGGACTGCAGCAGTGGAGTAACTTCACTGAGCTCTGATGGTGTTTGGTCTGCTGTGCACAAGATGAAGACTCACTCATCTGCTGCCATTGGAATAATTACCTGCTTTCTTTTTTTTTTTGGCATGAGGACAGATACAGGAAAATTGTAAGGCAATCCCCATCTACTTACAAATATTCCAAATTCCTTGCAAAAAATCTTCCAGTGGATCTCTCTCCCCTCCTGCCTCTTTCTTCCCTCCCTCCTGTTCTTTTGTAGTTCTTCTCACTGGCCTACTCAAACAGAAATAATGTTTCTGTTTTAGCTCGATTTTACCTGTCTGGATTATTCAGTGTTCCCCACATTGTTTAGATGCAGAATGTTTCCTCTCACTGAAGAAAATTTAAAGAAAGGGAAAGGGAAAGCTTCTGGGGTTTCACTGAGCTCACGTCAAACCTTGAAAATATAATCTGTGTATAAACCACCGACAGTAAATCTACTGTTTTTAGTTTTAAAATGCATCTTAGCATGGTGAAGTGGTTTTTTTTTTCCCCCTTTGCTTTCTGCTGCCTGTGCTGCACTCTCTTTTCTTCTAGCCAGTGATTTCAAATCTGAATAATACCCACAAATCTTTAGGCTACTGTGGACTCTAAAATATATTAGAGGTATGTGACCCTCTCCTGAAGAACTGAACCACTCTCAGATTGAAATGTGCCTGCTGGGAAATGGAAGGATTCCTGTCTGACCAACTGTATTCCTTCTCTGATATGTAATGTAAATTTTTAAATGCAAAATGTAAATTGGAAGTCACAAAAGTAGTGTAAAATTATGTAGAGAGCTGTGATACACAAATATCTAAGGCCATAAATAGCTACCTGTGGATCTAAGTGTCCTGTAGTATAAACAGATAAATATTCATGTGTTACACCCATAATACAGCTAGAGATAATCTGCACGTATTTAGAGTTATTTAGTTATTTTTAAATTATACTTAAAATTGGTTGCTAAGTATTTTGGTGTTTGTATCATTCTTATACAAACCTTTCAGCCTTTCTCCACAGTTAAGTGCATGTACATGTTTAAATGCAATATTTTCCCTGTTACATTTTTAATATATTGGGCTCATCACACTGGAATCTCAGTACCACTTAGATAATGGCCTTCACTAGAAAAAGAGATTAATTCTCCATTTTTCTTCTGATTCCCACCTTTTTTCATAGTTTTTTTTTTTTATCTCATCACACTGTGAGAAACAGATTACCTTACTTTAAAAACGAAAACCATAAATTTCAGTTTCCCCAGCAATTCCAGCACAACTCTCTTATGGAGATTACTCAGTAAAGCAAGTTGTATTTATAATGACCAAATTATTAATTCTCGTTATTATAAGAATTAACATGTAACCATGCAAAAACTGGGAATGCTTTGGTTTGGCTGAATCTGATAATTGTATGTGAGGCTCTCCCATCCTATTTGCAAATGAAAGAGCTGTTTAAATTCTAGACTTTTTTGGTCAGAGGTCTGTTTTCAGAAAAACAAGTCATCCTGAGAGAAAGTATCTTGTAATGAGAAGAATCAACCAGTTGTGGTTTGAAAGGTGTGCTTGGAGATAAAATCCTGGCCACGATGATGTGATCTGCCCAAGGATTTGACCCAGCAGTGCTGAATGAGGATGGGGGATTTGTCACCTCCTGGACACCTCTTCTGCCCATTTGGGATGTTTTTGAAGCACAGGTTGCAGAGATACCATCCTCTTTCATACAGTGTCTGCCACTGAGGTACAGGAAAAACTCATTAATCACACTGGTTGCTCAGGCTCGTGCAGACTCAAGGCTTCTCCTTTCACTAAGTTTTGATACTTTTATATTTCAAATTATTTTCTTTTTGCAACTGCCGGAGTGCACAGTACTGTCATGTAGTTCAGTTACATTCCTCGTGTTTTCTCTAATTAGTCCCATTTCCATACCCCAAATATATGAAAAGGCTCTCTTGTCTTTCCTTGCAAACAGGCTGCGACAGCTCCTAAGGGGGGCATTTCAGAGCGTGGCTATACAAAGTGTGCTTTGGAAAACAAACAGAGTGCGGTGCCCAGAAATCATTTTCTCTTGGCTTTGAGCTGAATGTTTGATACCCCAGCTTCCTGTTCTCCAACACCCTCAAATATGGCTAAACATCTCCAGAAAAAAAAAAATAAGACACAGATATTAATCGCTTCCAAAGTATTAATTAGGTGAGGAGGAGTGAGGAGGAGGTGCTGTAACAGGAGGGAAGTGCCCAGGGCAGGTGGTTTCTGAGCACTGACATTGGAGCAATAACCTTTCTCAGAAATGCTGTGAGCGTGGCTGTGGCACGTCCTGTGATGAGCACTGATTCCCCTCCTGCTCTGAACTGTTCCCTCCCATTTCCAAATGAGGCTCTACCTCAGGTTTCAGCTTTGATAGTTTCCAGATCCTGTGCTGCTTTAGTGTGCGGGTCTGAGCCTCACATCAGGGGATGCTGAGCTCTCTGCACAGAGCAGGGAGACAAAACAACTCCTGCTCCAGCTGGGGAGCAACTGATCCAAACCTCAGCCCAGGAGCACAAACAGCGTGGGCTGGAGAGAGGAAAACAAGCAGGGTGGGAGTGCCTGGGCTAAAGCTGGAACGGGACAATGAACTGCAAGGTGCAAATGGAGCAGAGCTGAGCCAAGGGAGAGACCCCGGCAGCGCCCGTGCATTTTGGGACCATTTTGGGTTCATCCTGGGTTCATTTTGGGACCATTTTAGTTCCTCTTGGGTGCATTTTGGGACCATTTTGGTTCATTTTGGGACCATTTTGGGTCATCCTGGGTTCATTTTGGGACCATTTTGGGTCATCTTGGGTTCATTTTGGGACCATTTTGGGTCATCTTGGGTGCATTTTGGGACCGTTTTGGTTCATCTTGGGTTCATTTTGGGACCATTTTGGTTCATCTTGGGTGCATTTTGGGACCATTTTGGTTCATTTTGGTTCATCTTGGGTTCATTTTGGGACCATTTTGGGTCATCTTGGGTGCATTTTGGGACCGTTTTGGTTCATCTTGGGTTCATTTTGGGACCATTTTGGTTCACCTTGGGTGCATTTTGGGACCGTTTTGGTTCATCTTGGGTTCATTTTGGGACCATTTTGGGTCATCTTGGGTGCATTTTGGGACCATTTTGGTTCATTTTGGTTCATCTTGGGTTCATTTTGGGTTCATTTTGGGACCATTTTGGTCCATCTTGGGTTCATTTTGGGACCATTTTGTTTCATCTTGGGTGCAGCCCTGGCTGGGCTCTTGTGCTGCCCAAGGTGGATCCATGGAGGAGATCCTTGAATAAATCCCTGCTTTGTTCTGTGACTCTGCCCAGCCTCTGCTCCAGCTCAGCCTTCACAGGGCACCACACCTGTCCTGGTGGCTGTGGGAGTCCTCTGGTGCTCCTGCTCACCTGAGCTGGCTCTGCTGCTCCCAGAGGCACACATCTCCAGAGCCCCTCGCCACAGGAGGATGTGGGGGATTTTTTGGGGAGTGAAACACCACGCTTTTGTGCCAAGGTGCCAAATCTTGCCCGTTTTCGGTAACTTCGTGCCTGCTGTAGCCATGGAAACGAGAGGGAGCTCTGCACACACGTGGTCCTGCTTGCAGGCAGCTGTGGTATCAGGGAGGATCTGTGATGCACCAGGCAGCTGAAGGCTTGGGGCTTTTTTTCCTATTTATGCTATTTCCTATCCTTGTTTTCCTATCAAAATGCTATAAAACAGCTCAGTACAAGGGTTTTTGGAGTCTACCCCAAGAGTTGCATGTAACTTCCCACCTCAAAGCTTGTTCATTCTGTGTCTGCAGGTTGTATAATACTGTCTGATTTCTCCAAATTCAGGGAGCAGATAAGGGGTTGTGTCCCTGAATCTCTGTGTCAGGTATCAGTCAGCCCCAGAGGTTAATTAAAATGCTGAAGCTTTTCAGTGCAGGGCCAGATTATTTAGTGAACTTAGTGGTTGGGGTACTCCACAAAAAGCAGACTTTCCAACAGGGTGGGAATGATACAGGGAGCCCCAGAGGGGAGGCAGATGAACAGAGAACCTCAGGGCAGCAGTGAGAGGAAGGGTCCTGGCCTGCTGGGCAGTGGTGCCAGAACTGCAGTTCAACACAGAGAGGATGCTGTGGGTCTTGGCCAGATGCAGGTGATAATTCAAGATAATTCAAGATAATTCAAGAAAAGGGAGGTTCTTTGATGAACCTGTCTCCACACAGAAGGCAAAGGTCAATAAGGAGAAAAATCCCAGCCTTTGGGAGATCCTACTTTTGTGGCCAGCTTACTTTTGTACCACAGCTTCCTCTAAATATTTTCACACATAATAGTTAAAAAAAAAACCAAAACAACCAGAAATAATTCAAACCTAATTGCAAAGGAAAAGGCAAACCCATTAAATTATATTCTTTAAGCTGCTTGATCAATGCTGTTAAGACTAAAGGTAGTAAAACTTTTTTTTTTTTCTTTTCAGGATTTTGAGCTGAACAACGAGCTGAAAATGAATGTTTTAAATTTGCTGGAGGAAGTTTTGAGAGACCCTGACCTTCTGCCACAAGAAAGGAAAGCTACTGCAAACATACTGAGGTAAATGCATTTCTGATTATTTCACATGTTAACTGTAGCAGAGAGGGGTTTCCCTCCAGAGTGTTTAATTTTGAGGGATTGCTAAGAGTTTCATGAGCCATAAAGCAGAGCCTGTTTTAAGTTTCATTCATAAAAATACCTGTATTGGAAAGCTTTGCTGCAGAACAGCTGGCAGCCATGAGTTCAGCCCTCAAGTAGGAGTGAAAACAGCTCTGTCTGCAAAGTGTGAATATTTTATAGCCACTGGTTTCCAGTCCATTGTCCTGCAATCCCAAGGAGCAGTAAACATTTAAAGACTAAGCAAGAAATAAATAAATAAATGAGTTGAGACATCTGCAGACTAAGGAGTGGTTAAAATAAAACATCATGAAAAACACAGATAAATCTATGGTGTGCTTTATAAACATTTATGTAAGTATTCTGCAGGTAAACCAAGAATTGGGCAATAAATGGAGTTTGCCTGAGTTTTCTAAGACCATTTGGCAGGTTTCCCACAAAAGGGCTGAAAAAATCACTTGTGAGGACAAATATCAAACAAAAGATAAAAAAACCACAGATAAGTTCTTATTAAAAGCACCTTCCTTCTTACACAAACAAAAATAATCCTCCTTTTAATAACACTGTGTGTGCTGCTGTTCCAAGTGAAAACATTGTTTTATGTTTCTTTGGAAGAGACAGCAAGTCAAAGGAGCAAGGAGGATGAGGATGATGTGGGATTTTATAACATGTGTGACAGCAAAGGTTCTTCTCACAGCAGGTTAAATGACCCTAAAACTTTCAGTTTCTTAAGGAAATATTTTACAACCAGCCTGGGTTGGCTGCTCCTGGCAGAGTAATGGATTTACAGGCCTTTACCATACAACAATTTCCTGTAGCCAGTTTCAAATGAGCCAGTTTCCACTAGAGGTTGCATCAAAAAATGGACCTTTGTGTTTATGTGTAAACAATGAATTGTCTCCATTTGCATCCTTTTACTGCTGCTCTAGGAAATGGTTGTTATTGTTTGTCCTCTCTCCCCTCCTAGAACTGATTACTGAGTACCTGAGAACACTGTCTGATACACCAGTGAATGCAGTTCATCAGATATTTCCATTTTTACAAATTTTTCAAAAATTCAGGCTGAATTTTGACTATTCTCTAGTTTGGTTGGTTTTTTTTTTTTGTTTTTTTTTTTTGTTTTTTTTTTTTTTTGTTTTGTTTTTTTTGTTGTTGTTGTTTTGGTTTTTGTTTTTGTTTTTTGGTGGGGTTTTTTGGTGGTTTTTTTTTTTGTTTGTTTGTTTTTTTGGGGTTTTTTTTGAGAAGCAAAAAAATGGGAAAAGAATTTTTTCTTTTAGCCTTGGCTAAAAAATCCTTTATTGCTTTTCAATACTGGCAGTGCAGCTAAATATACATGGATGCTGGACACCTTTATGTGAACTATTTCAATCCTGCTTCCATGTGAATTAAATTTCAATACAATTTCTCACCCTTTCACTGGAAGGGGGAAGTGTTCAGATCACCTCTGGGAAATGTCTGGCAATTAAGAGTGATTTTCAGAGTTTAACAAAGCCCCGTAACAGTTGCTGGAAACACAGGCTCTCAGCAAGGCTATATAGCTAATTGTGTAATCAGTTATAGGATACAAAGAATAATCTTACAGGATGTAAGGATATAATAATCCTTATAGGGTATCAGGAACAATCAGCAGCTGTTTGTGTGTAACTTCATCTGTGATACTGACACAGGAGTGCACATTCCTTTACTCCTCCACAGTCCTTTGTTTTTATTACACATTCTTCAAATGGAAATATTTAGAAGCTTTAAAAATAAGCTTTATTGCTGGTGGGAGCAGGGACCTGTGGAGACTGAGCACTCAGGCCTGGGGCATCCAGGGATTTCCTCTGCTCCCCAGCCTGGTGGTGGACTCAGAGGCAGAGCCAGCTGCTCTTTGGCAACTCAGTTTTGCAATAATCAGGACATGAAACGGGGGAATAGCTTCTGTCAGGGGGGTTAGCTTTCCTGGCAGGTTGCAAACACCCTTGTACAATTCTGGAGCTGATTTTGTGAAGGGTCAGAAACCAGCAGAGTCAGGAGAGGTGGCATTGGCCTCTCTGGCAGCACAACTGCACGAGCCCAGAGGGCAGACAGGCTTGGCAGAGGAGCACAGCTTTTCCTGCATTTCCACTGAAAGCAGAGGTGCTGCTGTGGTGCAGGAGGAGGCTGTGATGGTGTGGGGCTTGTTCTGTGCCCTGTGGCACCCTGGTTCAGTAGGTCAGGCCAGGGCTGAACCTCCTCTGCCCTAGACTGGAGAGCTATGGCTGTTTGTTGCCTGCAGAGATCTCTGTTTGCTGCAGGAACCAGCTCCTGCTGACCCAAAACTGCTCAGCCTCAGGCCAGGGCTCCCCTGAGCCACCCTGGAGGGGCTCCACGTCCTGCAGGGTCCCTCCCACAGCATCCCTCCCTCTTCTGCAGCACTCTGGGGATCCTCTGCCACGTCAAGTTACAGTCACTGTTCTGAGCATGGAGAGAGGGGCTGCAGTGGAAAAAAAAAAATCCTGAGTTCCTTCAGCCTTCCACAGGCTCTAAGGGCCATGGTGAAGGGTTGGCATTACCAGAGAGCCCTGTGGTGGGACCCTGTGGTTACCTGAAGCACAAAACCACAAAACAAAGATCAGGCAGGGACTGCAGCACTCCTGCCACAGTCTCTCCCTGTCACAGAGGAGATCCTCTATTGTGTTTGTGCTCCCCTCAGAAATACACAAGGATGGAATCCACAAGGAGGGAAGGATGAATCTGACTCCATGTTCTCAGAAGGCTAATTTATTATTTTATGACACTATATTATATTAAAGAATACTTTTATATACTTTTATATACTAAACTGTACTAAAGAATACAGAAAGGACACTTACAGCAGATAAAAAGATAATGATGAAAACTTGTGACTCTCTCCAGAGTCCCGACACAGCTTGGCCCTGATTGGCCACTGAGTCAAAACAACTCACAGAAACCCAATGAAACAATCACCAAACACATTCCACATGAGCAAAACGGAGGAGAAGCAAATGGGATAAGAATTGTTTTCCTTTTTCTCTGAGGCTTCTCAGCTTCCTGGGGGAAAATCATGGGCGAAGGGATTTTTCAGAAAATGTGAATGCCACAGTGATCTCCACCAAAATTCTCTGAATTTAAGCTTCCTGGCTCTTTCTGCATGGACAATGACAGAACCCAGGCAGGGACTTGTTGTGAATGCCCCCGGATATCCCGAAGGCATCCAGGGTCTGTCCCCTTGCAGAATGTGCAGAGGTGGTCCCAGGGTTTGTTTTTCTCTCCTGGCTCCTGTTCAGGGTCTGGCTTGGAGCAAAGCTGCTCAGCCTGTGCCCTGCTCCTTGGAGAGATGTCATCCTTCTCAATTGAGACCTGTCAACTAATTCTACTTAGAGGGGAAATACAAGGTACCTGGAACTGAAGGGCTTTTTTTTTACTGTTGTTACAAATATTTAGAAACCAATTTGTCTGAAGCTTTCTGACAGCATGCTTTTCTTGAGCAAGCACAGATCTGGTGTAACTAGAAAATTCAGTGAAACTTTCATTCAAAAGGTTTTTTTTTTCTGGAATGGGTTGAAAATGGGAAGAATGAGTAATCCAGTGGATGTGTCCTTCATAAAAATAGTCACCCACTTGCCAAGTGAGTGCTGTAAAATTTTGTTGTCCTGCAGAGGTGCTTGCTGCAGGAATTTTGTCTGAAACATGTATTCTATCAGAGTTCTGGGTTGCCTGTCAGCTGTCACTGCAGGCCCTGGCTTCCCCACATCTCAGTTTTTGTAGTCTGCTCTTGAGTCTGAAAGGCTGACAAATGCAGAATGGGCTTAGGACAACCATTTCTTGTAAAAAAATTCCATTTCAAACATTCGTGAAAAAGCGTTCATGCTGTCTGAGGCTTAACACTGGTATTTTCTATGTCTCCCTGAAGCATATTGGGTACAAATATGTCTTTTTACAAACTGCCCCAGCCTTTGCATGCATGCACATCCCTGGGAAATCCATCCCCTTGTTAGCAGAGATCAGAGGAGCAGGAAAGGTTGGTTTGTGTGGGTCAGCTCTGGGAAGGGCTCTGTTTGGGATATGAATGACAAGGAAAATGTTGATGGGAGATGCTGAGCTGCTTCATGCCTTGAGTCATCAAACAAAGCAGCTGGTATTTCTTGCTTGATGGGATTTCTGTTGTGTGCACTGACAGGGTTTCTCTTCAGGGTAAAAATGCTTTTTTAAATTCAGTATCTGTTCTGAAAGCTAGGCAAACCTCCCAATGTACATTTTGCTTGAGATTTTATCAGCCTGATTTGCTAACCCCAGAAATCTAGATAAAATTTAATTGATAATGAAGCAGGAAGGTGTGAGTTCAGACTGAACAGCAGTGAATAACTTTGATAGATAACCCTATCTGGAGAAAAACATGTTGCTTCCAGAAACAGCTCCTCCTCCTTCTTCTTCTTCAGACTAAACATAAATGAAATCGAGGGATATGCAGATGCCAAAATGTGATGGATGAACAATTTTTCTGCCTTGTATTATCTCACCAAACAACACATTTCAGGCTCTCTAACTTGCCTAGCTTTAAAATATTTTTAATATGCTTTAAGTACCAAAAAGAAAGGATGAGACACATGCTTCATACTTTCAAGTAGAAATTTATTTTAATATTTGGCCTGGTCAGGCATGAAGGATGGTGAGAGAGAGAATCTTAACTGGTGATTCTAAGAATTAGAAAAGTGTTTATTTTATATTTTCTTCCTCCATTTCAGAAGGTACTGGACGAGTCACCCTGTTCAGTCCTCCCTAAGGGTGACACTGCTCAGGAGAGCCCCTCTGAGCCTTTGCTGACTCCTGAGACTCTTTCCACAAGGATCTGCTTCTTCCCAGCTCCCAGGAGCTCTGCAGGGAGTGCACTGGGAGCTGTCCAAGCAGGGCTGGGCAGCCCAGTGAGTGTCCCCAGACCTCTGCTGAAACTGGGGGTCCCAAGGCTGACAACAGCACAGACTGAAGTGGAAGCTGCTGTTGATGCTGTCAAAAAATTACCATTATCCAGCCCTCAGATCTGTTGTCCTCTGCAGTTTTCACTGTAGAATATTTATGGATAAAGGGAGAGTTGGTTTTGGGTTTTTTTCATGAGACCACTGCGCTAGGAAAAAAGGCATCTGTTTGGAATGACAGATTGAAAGTCTACATAAAACATGAGATGTCGTGGTGGAGAGTACCAGGAGGCAAAGATTAAAGTTAACTGTTTTCAGTCTTTTCAGAATCCCGTGTTTCACACTTTATTTCATGTTAGGCAAATACAACAATTCCTGTATCAAAGGCGGGAACCTGATCCAACATGAACATAACATAACATGAAGCTATTTAAGTAACTCAGATTTTACAAGATTGATGAGAATTCCTGGGGCAGAGGCACGGAGCCTGAGTGGTTTTCATTGCCAGAGGCTGTTGTCACAGGAAGAACAACACCTTCCTGCAGGCCCCCAGGCATGAGGAGCAGCACAAAATAAGCTGCTCTGCGGGGCAGATTGGCAGGCTATTTACAGGGACTGAGGCTGCACTCCTTATTATCCGGGCAAGAAGCTTAGGGTTCTCCTGGAGAGGTAAACACGCCTTGCCCTGCAGGCACAAGGTGTTTCCAGCCCTTCTGGAAAAAAAAAAAAAAAAAAAAAAAAAAAAAAAGGAAAAAGAAAAAGCGTCCTTTCTGACAGCCTTTTGCATTCGGACCCATGTTCCTTCTCCCTATATCTTCTCACTCCTATAGGAGATAAATCTAATGTTGTCAAGGTTTCTTTGTGTCTGTAATTCCCACATGAAGGGGTAAGATCCTGTAATTCTGTGCCAATATGCTACATCAGGGTAGGTGTTTGGTCAATGCCTACTTTTGTGTAGGTAATTTTTGACCCATTACTCTGAAATAACCACAATAATCACAGGTTTTCTGTAGCAGAATTGGAAACATTCATTAACACTTTTATTCCTGAAAGGAGATCGTGTCCTTGCTACAAGGAAAAGCTGCAGTTTGCTGTCCATTTCCACACACTGAGCTCAGTGTGGGACACTGAACAGGACAATTTCCAGGTTTCATTAGCTGAGGGATCTTAAACCTCCATGGAAATATTTTATCTTGCATGTCTCTGATGTTGCAACAGTTTACACATCTTTACTTAAAGCAAGGCATGACTTTTTAGGCTACAGATTTTTTTTTCTTTACCTCCTCAGTTGCAGACTTAGGATTTATTTTAAATAAATAATTTTATGATCTGTGATAAGGTTTTATCATAACCATGGACAATTATATTTATATAGGATGCACTGCCACTTTACTTTTCAGGACTCTTTCTCAGGATGATCAAGATGATAACCATTTGAAAATAGAGGATATCATTCAGATGGTAAGTTCATCTTGAGAGTTAAATACGCCTAGAGAAATGTTGTGTGTTTGAGTCAATAAAATGTAACACAACTGCAACTTGTAAAGTATTTCTGGATAGATACACTGGTTTTTATACCAGGAATGTCTATTCCAGTTTAGAGATTGTAAGATTTTGGAGCCCCTATCAAAAATGAACACATCGAAACTTTAGTATTTGGATAAAATCTCAAGATTTAAAAAAAGGGGAAGATATTAATATATCTGAAATTACAAGTGCAGAACATGCAGAGTTTAATTAACCCACATTCATACTCCTGAGCTGGTGTGTGCCTGCTCTATGAATTTCCAGCCGGGTGTTTGTGCTGCCTGCGATTGTTATTAACCCTCATTTCTCCTGATCCTGAGGTTAATTACAGCCCCATGGAGGGCTCCCAGGCTGCTCCTCCTGCCCTGTGGCCCACGGAGAGACCCCTCAGAGCTGTGCTTGCTTTGCAGCCAGACTGCCCCAAGCCTGAGTGCTTCGAGACGCTGTCGGCCATGGAGCTGGCGGAGCAGATCACCCTGCTGGACCACGTCGTGTTCCGCAGCATCCCCTACGAGTGAGCGTGCTGCGCGTGGGGCGGGGCGGGTTGGGATCACTCCCTGCTGTTGGGAAGGCGGGAAGTTTGGCAAGAAAGTCTCACAGATACGTGTGCTTAGCAGAAAGGTTTTTGAATGTAGATTCTGAAAAAGGAATAGAGATGGAAGCAAGTTTTGATACAGAAGAAAAGAATCGCTGAGCTAGTCTTACTGGATAACCAAGGAGGCAAAGAGTGTGTTAGTTAGAAGGGGTTTTTTATGACTTAGAGCAAAGGATAAACCCACCTCAAACAAGAAGATGTTTTTATTAAGCAAAAAAGATAGCACAGGTAAACAAGTCAGCAGATGTTGCAAGTAGAAAAAAGGTCTCAAAATTTTCCACTGCAAGAAAATTGAAACACAATTTCTAGCTTAAACTGTAATGTACTAACTTTTAATGATTGGAGAAGAGTAACATGAATATGGTAATTATAGCAGTTATGATAGGCTATAGATAAAAGTTAAAGTATAGATTAGTTCCTCTGTATTAAGATACTCCATAAAGAAAAGTATCTAATGCATTGTAACCAAAACCAAAGAATCTCCAAACCTGCCTGCAACTAGAGCTGACAGCTGTAAGCACAAGTTCTGTCGCCCACAACCCTAGACTGCTATAACGTCTTACAAAAAATAAACTACATTTTAAAAGAACCACCTAAAGTCTTACATCTCTCAGGCTCTTACACCCTGCCCTTTGCCCAGGCCTCTGGCAGCAGGCAGCAGCTTTATTGAGGTGGCCAGCAGCCCAGAAGCCACCCTGGTTCACAGGTTCTTTAATAATGGCTGATTCGGTCTATTGGAGAATGATTTATTTATTTAATAGACTGTCTTGGTGTGAAAAGCCATGTGTCTGCTGAGGAAGGTGGGATCCTCCCTTTAAATGGAAAATGTAAACCCCCCCACCTCCAAATTATTATGATTTTGAAACTATGAGGCTCTCAGGCAAAGATATGGGAGCAGGAACAACAGTTCTTCACTAGGAAAATTAAAAATACAAATGCAATAGTACGAAACAACCCAAACCACTGCCAGAGTCAGAGCAGGAGCTGGCCCCCTGTGGGTCAGGGTGGTGGCAGCAGTGCCATTCCATGGTGGCTCAGCCCTCCTGCAGGGCCAGCTGTGCTTCTGCTGGAGCAGAGATCCTGCACAAGGCTGGAGTTTTCCTCTGCAGCTCCAGGGCTGCTGGAGATGGGCCTGGCATTCCTCTGGGAATGCAGGGGAGCAGAAAGCTGCTCCTCTGGGAATGCAGTGAGGAGAAAGCTGCTCCTCTGGGAATGCAATGGGCAGAGGCTGCTGTGGTATCCCAAAATCTCAGATTGTATCCAGGTAGGAATGCTTGGCTCCTGCCCTGGGCAGAGCATCTCCCCATGGGATGATGGAATTTTATCAGCCATGCAGGGACCCTCCCTGGCCAGGAACAGAAGATAATTAATAATGAATGGCCCATGAACAGAAGATAATTAATAATTGATGGCCCATGAACAGCAGGGATCTCCTGGAGGGAGGATTGGTTGTGGGAGAGATAAACAACATTGCCCCATGAACAGCAGAGAACTGCCCCAGCTCTGACAGATGGTGATAGAATACACACCCAGCTAAACCAGAGACATAGACACAAAACTAAGAAACACAGGACTTGAAACAATCTAATACTACACAGGAATAAGGACAAAAAGGAAACTACTATTAGATATACACAGCATGAGGTTTTAAAGGTACCTGTTGATGTTTCAGCTGGTGAAGAAATAATACAACTTAGGATCCAATGGATCTTACCATCCAGCTGTTGGTGGGGCACCCATTGAGATCCTTTCCCTCAGTCCCCAGGGAAGCATCCGTGGAATGTGTGTCCAAACTCCAGGCAGAAGTCTCAAACACTTTCAGGGTGTAGGAGGCTTCTGCCTCTGTGGTAATCCATGTGTCTTTTACAGTTTGTCAGTCAGGAATATTTCTTTTATCTCTCCTCACATCTGCTTTCCAGACTGAGATGTTGGTTCTTAGCTGGGGCCTGAGCCCTTTTGGTGCTGGAGATGATCCCTTTGGGCCTTTCAGCCTGGGTTATCTCTTCCAGTCTGCACCCACTGTCTGGGGGAGAGAGGGGAGGACAGTCCTGGCACAAAATTTCCCTTGTGGGGCCACCGGCCACCAGGCTGGGGTGGCCACCACCCTGCCAACTCAGCCCCTGGCAAAAGGGTTTGCACACATACCAGGATAACGTGCTGTAAGTAGGGCCACAGTGCTGGAAATTGGGATGAGGTGACAGGGGAGAGGGGATTAAGAGAAAAAGAAATCTTCTGCACAGTATTTACCATTTCAGTCAGCCTTAAAAATGGTATAGTGAGATGCTGGAATTAGTGTAAAGCTGTGTTATTAGCTTCCAGCACATTGAGGGATCCTTGAAATCTTCTTAGGCTGTGGTTACAGACAGTCTCTGTACTGCATTTATGAAGATTTTGTTTGCTTTTTTTCCTCCCATCAATGTCTAGAGAGTTCCTTGGGCAGGGCTGGATGAAAGTGGATAAAAATGAGAGAACGCCCTATATTATGAAAACTAGTCAACATTTTAATGATGTAAGTACTCTCAAATACAGACTTGCTTTCTAGGAACCCCATGAACTGTTTCTGACCTCTGGAACAGAAATACTGGGTTGTGTTGCAATAGGATGTGCTGTGTTATCTATTAGTGACCGAATGCTGCAGCCTCTTTGTAATTAACAATTTAAATCAAAGCAGATGAAGATTCTCATTTTCAATAATTGGTACTCAGCATTTCAGTGGCAATTTAAGAGAGTAGAACATTTTAAACTGTAGCACAGTGCCTTTCAGCCTACTGAAGAAACTTCAGTTTCTCCAGAGAAATATAACACCAATCCTCTTTAATGCCTTTTGTTTCCCTACACATGTCTTTCTCCTTTATCATTTTCCTTGAATTTTACTGGGAGACTTCCCGATCAGGTTTAGTGCTGGAGACCTTCCCATTGCATCTCGAACCCTTCTTTCTTGTCCCCATCCCCTCCACATGCCCCAAGCTCTGTTTCCAATGTCTTTCCCTGGGTTTGTGAATCACAGAATTCACAGAATCTCTGGGTTGGAAGAGACCTTCAAGACCATCGAGTCCAAGCCAGCCCCAACACCTCAACTGCACACTGGCACCCAGTGCCACATCCAGGCTTTGTCAAACACCCCCAGGGATGGTGACTCCACCACCTCTCCGGGCAGAACATTCCAGAACTTTATCATACTTTGTGTAAAAAACTTTTCCTGCTCTCCAGCCTGTATTTCCCTTGGTGCAGCTCGAGGCTGTGTGCTCTGGTTCTGTCAGTGCCTGGAGACAGAGCCCAGCCCAGCTGAGTACAGGCACCTTTCAGGAGCTGTAGAGAGTGATAAGGTCACCCCTGAGTCTCCTTTTCTCCAGGCTGAGCACCCCCAGCTCCCTCAGCCGTTTGTGTTCCGAGAGCCATCATTTCTGTCATGCTTACCTGGCGGTTTCCCTGCCTCGCCCGTTAATTCCTGACATGCTAGAAGGGATTGTCCTCCAGCTCCCTGAGCCCCTGCCTCTCTCTGTGGCCAGATGAGCAACCTGGTGGCCTCTCAGATCATGAGCTACGCCGACGTGCCCTCGCGGGCCAGCGCCATCGAGAAGTGGGTGGCGGTGGCCGACATCTGCCGCTGCCTGCACAACTACAACGGCGTGCTGGAGATCACCTCAGCCCTCAACAGAAGTGCCATCTACAGGCTCAAGAAAACCTGGGCAAAGGTGTCCAAACAGGTGAGAGGGACACGGCCACGGTGGGCTCTTGTATGTGCTGGGACCCCTGTCGTTGGAAGGAATGATGAATCTGACTCCATGTGCTCAGAAGGCTGATTTAGTATTTTATGATACGGTATTATATGAAAGAATGCTATATTAACTCTACTAAAGAATACAGAAAGGATACAGACAGAAGGCTAAACAGATAATAATGAAAACTTGTGACTTCTTCCAGAGTCCGGACACAACCGGACTGTGATTGGCCATTAAGTCAAAACAATCCACATGAAACAACCACCTGTGGGTAAACAATCTCCAAACACATTCCAAAGGCGCAAAACACGGGAGAAGCAAATCAGATAATTATTGTTTTCCTTTTTCTCTGAGGCTTCTCAGCTTCCCAGGAGAAAAATCCTGGGCAAAGGGATTTTTCAGAGAATATAAATATGACAGTGGGCAGTTCTGATTCCATTGCCTGCCCTGCCCTGAGACAGAGCCCCTCCTGTGAATATTTCTGCTTTTCCACCACCTGGGATGTAGGAAATGGAAAAATAGAAACTTCCACAGATACTGAAGGGTTTGCTTTGCAGCCTTGGAAGAAGCTGGGATTGATGTAAAAATAAAAGTTAATAAAAACGCAGACATTAAGCAGAAAAATTATAAACTTGTGTTTCTATTGTTGTAAGTAAGAATATGCCTTAAATAAGTGAGAAACTGTGTTGGGTAAAATGGTGAAGGGTTTTATAGTGTAGTAATGTAGTTGTGTAGAGTAGGCTAAGAGTTTAGATGTTATAATAGAAGCATATGTGTGTACATGTAATTTTATATATAATTCTATTATTTTATATATAGAAAACACTAAATAATTATATAATTGTATATAAATAATTATATAATATATAATTATATAATATATATTATATACTATTGTATATTTACATATTATTATATATTATATTTATAATATAATATTATATTTACAATTATATATTATATATTATATATTATATATTATATATTATATGTTACATATATAATACATAATATATATTATATATTATATATATTATGTATTATATATAATTATATAATATATAATATATTATATAATTATAAATATAATATATAATAATATATAATGCATATAATACATGTATCATATATTTATTATTGTGTATGTAATTATTATAATTACACACAAATATATAATTATATATTATGGTAATATAATTTTATCCCATTGGATAAAAACATCTGCAGTGCCACAGAATTAAGTAGAGGTGATAGGCTGGAAAAAGCAAAATAAACTTTGTCACAACTTTCCATTGGATTAGAATGTTCTATATTGCCTTGTAATGAAGAAACTTGTGACTAGCTTGAGCTATGGCTGTCTTCCTAGTCCTCTAAAATCTCACAACCTTTGAGGCTGAGGCTGATGTTTATCTGAGTAATAAATCATTTTTAGCCCAACAGTAGTCCCATCCCCTCATTAAGGTGTTGATAATAGTGGGACTGGCATTTTCTGTCCAGGAATTTTGTATATTTTGTATATAGTTTTTTTAATCTGTGGAAACAAAATGTTTTCAAGGTAATTGGCAGGTGCCAATTGGTCTGAATGGCTGAAATGTTGAAGAAAACTAAATTTAGGTGTTTTCTGGTAGACACATCTGGGTGGTTACAAGCTATGGTTAAAGTCTGGCCATGTGCCTAAAATAGGAACTGTCTGTGCAGAAAGCCTTTAGGAAGGTCAGAACCTCTCAGATTCCTGGGTTTTTCTACCCAGAAAGAGACTGTTGATAAAAAGTCTTCTTTCTCATTTAGGAGCTCAAGTTTAGGTGCAGTGAACACCTCCCTTCAACCCTTACTGGCTGCTGAGAATGTCTGCAAAAAACTGCCAGCCTCAAAAACAAGACACACACAGTAAAAAAAGGCCTGTCAGGATGAAAATAATCCATTCTTTTATGTTCTGTGTTCTAAATGGTGCAGAGAAATACAATTAAAATAAATTCGGACTGTAGCACCTTTTCCAGTCAGGTTTTTCTCAGCTGCTTCACAGCTGGTGGTACGTTCTTCTATCTAAAAATCTGTTAAAAATTCTTTCTGTACAAACTGCTGTAAGTGAGCTTACCTCCAAAAAGTTTTACAGATATAGAATTAGTTTGATTTTTAAACTTTTCAATTAAAAAAGAAGAAACCAAACCCACAGCAGACTGGTGCTGTGGCACAGTCCTCTGGTACCTATTGGGAATGCAATCTGGGTTTTTTATCAGCCTGCTACGTAGAAGAAAGTGACTCTGCCTGCCTACAGCTCTCTCTTAATTGGAAATTCAGCTTCAAATGGGATGAATTTCCCATCATTCTCTACACTCAAGTCTCAAGTCAGCAGCATAAACAGGCTGAAAATCAAATTTATTTCACTTTAGAAGGAACCCGGGTCTGGCGATGCCAGTGATTACACAAATCACTGACAGTGATTCGTGTAAGCCACGAATATATTCTCATTTACATACCCAGCTTTTCTCTGTAGCTTGGAGGCAAAAATCATCTCAGTGCTCCAAGGCAGTGACCATCCTTTGCTGTCACCAACTTCAGTCGATGCAGCTGAGGATCCTCAGCCACATTTTGGATCTGTTGTGTTCTTGTGTGCACAGCAAACTGAATTCCAGACCATCAGGGCAGTAAATCTGTGGGTTTTCCTCCACTTGCAGGGTAATATCAGCATAAATGCAGGTTCTTTATATCACTCATAGCGCTGCCTGATCTCCGTTTGCAGAAAGACAGGAGGAGCTGCAGTAAAGTTCCTAATTCAGTAATGCCTGCTGTACTACTCTAGAAAATGGGGTGGGGATGATAAGTGAATTACACCTTTGTTAGAATCTAATTCCAGTCATTTACATGCACCAGCAATGACATTTGAAATGCATTTTCTTCCCAGACAAAAGCACTCATGGACAAGCTTCAGAAGACTGTGTCATCTGAGGGAAGATTTAAAAACCTGAGAGAAATGCTCAAAAAGTAAGCACCCCACAGTATACAACTGTGTTTGTTATAAGCAGTGGATAGTTCATGTTAAAGATTAATTGACTGTGATTAAGCTTTAATATTTTTTTTTTTTTGCCTAATAATGTTTTAAATTCTAGGTTGGTTCTATTTGGCAGTATTGTTTTGCTGCATATGCTGTGATTTAATACCCATGATGGGTAAGCATAGTAGCTCCAGAGAATTACTGAAACAAATTGAACTATTTTTTCTGTGTGAACACTCCCTGTTGGGGTTTCACTCGCTCTGATAAACTTTTTCAATAAGTGTAAAGCCAGATTTATAAATTGAGCTTTTTATGAAAAACAGGATTGCTCTAGTTAAGAATTTTAGGGTTTGGGACTAAGCCTGTGTGAGGTCGCAGACCCATCTGTATGACAATAAATTGTGTTTTTGATGAAAAACTATGAGAGGAACATAGGGGCAGGACAAAGGCACAGGGATATTTCTTCTCCTGTGGCCTCCCAGCCTGCTGCAAAACAGCCTGCTGCTTTTGTGCAGCAGTCCTTGAATACTGTTTTCTTTAATTGATTTGCCGGATCGCTTTTTGACATTCTGTAATTTTGGTATCCAGAATATTCCATGTCAAGTGTTCTACAGTTTATGCAGAGCTGAATTCAGCCGTACAAACGCCTGGATTTTTGTGAGCTTTGCAATTGGAAGCAGGCTTTTCAGAATTGAGTGGCACAACTAGCTCAAGTGAGGAGCTGAGAACTGAACAACCAGCATAATTAACGGTCTAATTTTAAAAATGCCACTAATATTAGATATTGGGCAGAATGCATTCAGTTTATCACAGGCAGAGCAAGCACAGCTCAAGCAGAGCCAGAGGAGCTGTTTGTCCCGGAAAGGAATGCAACCCATGGATTAGAACTGGGCAAAGGAATAAAGAGTTTGTGCAAGTTAGGGAAAAATGCATTTGCAAATGTAGCTGCAGGCATATAAGCTGATTTGTTGGTTTACAGCTGCAACCCACCTGCTGTTCCCTACCTTGGGATGTACCTGACTGACCTGGCATTTATTGAGGAAGGAACACCCAACTTCACTGAGGAAGGCCTTGTCAATTTCTCCAAAATGAGAATGGTAATTTTCGGTTTCATACGTGCTTCGCCAGCGGGTGTTTAATTGCGTGAGTTAATTATTGATTTCATTGAAACTCCTCTGATTTTACCTGTGGAGAAGCTTCTTCGGGGCTGTGCACTAGAGGCAGCGCTGGGAGAACAATAATTCAATCCAGTCTTCTATCCCCACCTTCTGGCAGGCTGGGTGTTTTCACGGGCTGAATTTGTCTCCGGTTCACTTTCTCAGAAAGGACAGCAAAAGCAGCTGCCTGGAGCCTGGTGGAGGAGCAAGAAAAAGCTTTTTTAAATAAGCAGAATTACAGGAATGCAGTGATTCACCAGGAAGCAGTAATCACAGTGTTCTTTTCAAAGAGTGCTCTGGTCTATCTGAAAAGCACTTTAAAGTTGATGTCTCTCCCACTGCCATGTAATGCTGTTTTGTAACAGCTCCTCGGAGGGAGCCATGGAAATTTCTCCTCTAATCTCAGCTTAATGCCCGTCTTAGGGCTGCACTCTGCAGCAGTCACTCGAGGCAAAGAACGGGGAGGTTTCATTATGGGCGGAGTGTTGGTTCACTCGGGGCTGGCTGAGGAATAAATGTTTGATTTGGGAAAGTGAAGTCCTGGGGAGCTGTTGGGAGATGATCCCTACCCTTCCCTTCCCTCCTCCCGACAGAGGAGGAGTTAACAGAGGCCAGCAGAGACACAGTGAAGTCTTGTCAGGAATGAGGTGTTGTGGCTGTAATTGTGACAGACGGTGATCCCTACCAGTTCTACAAGTAAATAAATATATAAGCTTCCTATAATGAAGTTATGTATTTTAAATATGTAAGTTGAACTTATATATTTTTATATATATACGCGTGAGTTGAGTGGAATAATTTGGTGCAGAATTCTTGCTTTGTGTGGCTTGGCTGAAGCAGAACTGTGGGTGAACTTACGTCCATGTGCTCTTTTGAAAGATCTCGCATATCATCAGGGAAATCCGCCAGTTCCAGCAGACCTCCTACCGCATCGAGCACCAGCAGAAGGTGAGGCTCCTGCCTGCCCCTGACATCAGGCTGTGGCAGCGAGGACTCGAGAGGCACAGCTGCCTCTGAGAGCTGAAGTTGGTGTCTTCTGCTCCCGTGCATGGAGGAGAGGACAGACAGACACACGGACGGGTCCTTGGGGTGGTGAGACCCTCACCCCGCAGGACCTCTTTGTTTGATGCCTTCTGAAGAAGTTTTTTGCTCCTCTGGCAGGGGATTGCAGCCTTGGAGGATGTGAAGGGTCCAGAGGGAGGTGTGTTCTCCCTGTCCTGAGATCCTGGGATGAGGGTCAGGCAATGCTCCAAGCACCTGCTGGAGCATCCTGCAATTCTTGGTCCCTTTGCTCTTCTCAGGAGTGATGCAGCTGTGACCTAAGCTGGTCAGTGCCTTCAGAGAAGGCTCATCCCAGACTCCAGAAGAGCAGTTTGGGCTGAGGTAACCTGGCAAAGGATTGGCCCATTCCTAAGAGGAATTAATCCTAATTAATTCTCAGAGGGCTGCAGGTGCATCTTCCTGCCAGCAGCATTGCAAGCAGCTGCTGGGCTTCTCAAGAAAACAGCACAAGGCGATCTCAGGACCCAAAATGTGCTGAGAGGGAAGGAAAGCTGGGAGGTTTCTGAGGCAGTCACATGCAGCCTGTCCATCTGTGTTTTCCCCACCCCAGGTCACTCACTACCTGCTGGACAAGACCCTCATCATCGACGAGGACACCCTGTACGAGCTGTCCCTGAAGATTGAGCCGCGGCTCCCCGCCTGAGCCCTGCGCAGCCCTGCACACAGCTCTGGGACAGTGGAACCACGCCTGCCGCCGCCTAAACACAGCCAGAGAAACTCTGAGAAGAGTGCCAGCTCTCTTTTCCCATGAGAGATACACAGCCTTTCCCTCTCAGGCAACACAGACCAGTGTTGGAGGTGAAAGGCAAAGACCCTTCCTACCCGGCTTAAGCGATTTCTGCTTTGCAAAGACCATGTTTGGCACTAGGGACCATGATTTCCTGGAAAACAGGAGACTTTCCTGTGAACAGGCACTCACTGCAGCCACCTCACGTGGCAGATCAAGGGTACAGATTTAAATGGTGGAAATAGACTCAGGTGTGTTAGGATAAGTAAGCAAAGTGAGGTGGCTGGGTTGATGGCTAACTGTGTGTTCACTGAGGCAGTAATGGCTGTGGTGTTCTCACTGTGTGGATTTCATTGAAAAAGCAGGATCTTAGCACTCATCTGCTACCTTGGAGTGATATTAGGACAGCATCTAGTTACTTCAGACCTGCAGTTGTTCTAAACACCTGCTGTACATGTAATGCTACTTGTTGCAAAACATTTTCTTCTTTAAATGTCTCGTCAGCCTTTTCTAAGGTGACTGATTGTATCTATAAAAAGTATTTGTAAATATGTTTCTCATCAGTGAGAGTATTTGCAGCATGGGGAGCAAATGGGCTGGTGGAATAGTTGTAAATAGCTGCCAGCTGGGAGGGTGAGGGGACCCAGAGGGGTGGTGCAGGGGATGGGGAGTCGTGTTGCACACAGCTCTGGGAGAGGCACTTTATTTTCCTGCACCTCCTGCAGCTTCTCTGACAAGTCAGGCTACAGAGCACAATCTGGACACACTGTGGAGAGAAATACATGTCTGTCTGGCAGCAGGTGGTGATCAGCAGTGAACACTTGGAGCTGCAGTGACAGTTTCGTTTTACGTGGAATCGGTGGTTTGAAAAATGTCTTTTTTGGGTTTTTTGATTTTTTTTTTTGTTTGTTTGTTTTTTTTTTGTTCTTGTTCAGCCATTTGGCATTGACTTAGCTGTAAACCTGAACGTGTCAGTGAAGGCCAGCAAACACAAAGTATGTATTTTTGTCTCAGCTGGTAACTATCACTTGCTTCTGTTTGAGCAAATGTGCTGTTCGTCGTTGTAGTCAGATCCTCTGCTTTTGTGACGTACCAGGTGGACAGATGTCATTCCTACAGTAGTTGTTGTACTTGTTGTATTTTCCTCATCAAGAGTGGCCTGTTGTAGCTGCATGGGAAGTGAGCTCAAATGCTGTAAAGGGCATCATAGTATAAAACACAGGTGTTAGCACTGTTGAAAACAAAAATTGGCTGGAAAAGTGTCCTTACTTTTCCAATGATACTCAGCCAGTTGAAGAAATAGGGCTATATCACCGTATACCTCCCTTCAATCCTCTCAGGGAGACAGATGTTTCAAACAGATTGTGACTTAGGCCTATTTGATCTGACACAGTCGTGATGCTTCTTAACGCTGGCGATGAAAAACGGACCTGCCTGGCTTGTGGTTTTTGTCTTTATTTGCACTTTAATTACATTGCTGGCCCAGCCCAGAGCTGCACGGACGAGTTCCAATTGTTCTGTCTGAGTGTGAGCGCCAGCATCTACAAATGTACCTTAGCAACTGTAAATTTCATTAAGGTCCTTCTCCACAAGGACCCTCTCCTTGTAAATAACTGCATGGGGAGGTGCCGCAGAGACTGGAAAATTCCTCCATTAGAAAAAGCAGACAGCAGGAGAGAAGGACATGCTAGGAACACTTTAAATAGTTCTGGCTGATGATTGCTGTAGAAATGTTACTTACAGAAGCTTTCTGTTGTTAAAAAAAAAAAAAGTGTTTGTTTCTTTTGACTAATGATTGACAAGAAGCTGATTGCATCCCAATGCATGATATGAGGAGAAAAAAAAAAAAAACAACAAAACAAAACAAAAAACGAGCATGGTTTGTTTGGACCACAAAACCAACTGACTGGGTGTTTCCTGTGCAAAAGCAGTTACCATTCAGTAGTTTCATGAAACACTTTGAAGTCATGGAGCAACAGGGAAAAACGTGGTCCAAAAAAAGTGACTTCTTACGTTGTTTTTGTTGTTTCTTTGTTGACAAAGCAAACGTGTAACAGCTGTCAGTGTGAATGGGCATCTCTGTTGTACGCTGTGAAGTGCTGCTTTATCTGCCTGTACCCGGTTTTACCAAATCTCGATGTTCTTAGGGTTACAGGGTACAGATCCTCGTCGTGCTCCTGGCTGTGTGCTTTCTCGCGTGTGTGCTGCTCAGTGCGTTTCAGCGCTGGCTCGCAGGGCTGTGCTGTGCTCGTGTGGCCGGGGGAGGGCACGGGGGGCACACCTGGGCTCTGCCCGAGGGGCTGAGCTGCGAACCTCTGCGAATGCGCTAGCTCAGCCCCTCTGGGAAGGCACGTCCTGCTCATATGCCAAAGGTTGCCTCTTGCCCCAGCGGTCAGAATCGGGAGAGTGGGATGCTTGATCCGTGTTCGTAGCAGCAGCAGCAAAATTGTTTAAAAATTATTATGGTCACAGCAACGTTTGACTTGCCGATGGCTTCACGTCGATGTTTTTGCTTGGGGATACAATGCTTTTGTTAAAGCGCAGGGGAAAGCGAGGATGCGCCTCGTCACCCACAGCCCCTGCCGCGGCTGCAGCGCCGTCAGCACAGCTGGGAACAGCTGTTCTGCAGCCGCCGGCAGCTGGGCTGTGGGCTGAGTGCTGCGCCTCTGAGTGGCCCGAGTGCCTGTGCTGGAGCCCTGCTGCGTGTTTGGGCTGCGGCAATGGTCAGCAGGCAGCAGCAGCGCCCCGCTTTGTGCGAGCCTTTGCCCGTCCCGGTGCGCCCGGCTGAGCCCGGCGCTGTCCCGGTGCCAGCGCAGCACGGAGCGGCGCATCTCGCCCACCACACACCCCCTGCTCGCCTCGGCCGTTCCCGGGAGCTCGGCTCCCGCTGAGGACTCTGTGCTCTCGCTGTCTTTTAGCATCTTTTAGCTCCTAAGCTCGCAGCTCTTTGGCCGCGGGAGCATCCCAGAGCGGCGGAGGGAGCGGCGGCAGCCCCGCGGGCGAGGATGCCCCGCACACAGAAGGGCCGAAGCGCCTCTCCACTTGCCTTCTGAGCCCCCAGCCTGCCCGCAGCGGGCGGGGGCTGCTCCCAGCCCGGCGGGGCCGGGCGGCCATGGGGATAAAGCTTTTTTTTTTTTTTTTTTTTTTTTTTTTTTTTTTTTTTCACCCGGTGGGCTCCGCCGGACCGCGCAGCGCATCAGTAGCAGCCCGGGCGGGACCGCGGCCACCTGGGCAGCAGCACAGACACGTCCCCTCCAGCGACGGAGAGCGCTCGTCACACGCTGACACAGGGTTAGAGTTGCCTTCACCCCCAGCCTTCAGCCCCAGCCCTCTGCCCCCCGACCCAGCGGCTGTTGTTAGTGACCGAGCCCCCGAGTGCTGATGGCGTAGGTGAAAACCTGTGGAGTTTCACAGTGGCAGTGTGTGTTCGTTCTGTCCCTTTCCTCTGGCTCGTCCTGTGACACGCGGACACGTGGCACTGATCGCCCCGATGTCCCAGTCGGGAGGAGGTCCCCGTCCTCTTTCTGCTTTCCTAGTTTTTAATACTGATTGTTGTTCTGTAGGATAAGAAGGAACTTAATTATTTTAATTATTTATTAACTTAAACCGTGTTGATTTTGATTTCAGAACATGTTAATTATCCCAGGTTTTCCTTCATGTGTATTATTTATTTTAAGGGTTTTACAAAGGCATTGTTTTGTTTGTGTCGACATTCAGTCTCTCATCCTTTCACTCTTAGCAGCAACACTAAACCCTGATGATTTAAAACTCTCACCCATTGTGACATTTTTACCCACCCGTAACTTCACTCACCAAGGGCAAAACCCTTCAGACCTCATTCTGACAATACCTTAGGCTTCACCGAGAGCTTTTCATAAGTCTTTGGGGATCTGGCTCTCAGCTATTTGCCTGTTACAGTTTTTGCCTCCAAAGGTCAAATGTCTCTGTCTAGGATGCTTCATGTCCAAAATGCTGCTCAGTGATGGTTGTTCTGTTGCACCTGAGGTAGTCTCTGAAGTTCTGTTACCTAGGGCAGTAGATGTGTGTTTACTTGACAGATGTACCTGTATGGAATGTGTTGCTCAGTGCACAACCCAGATGTTTTTGCATGTATTGCAACTTCTCTTCTGACCCGAGGTTACTGCTTTGTATTGTTAGTAAGGCATACCAGGCAAGCTGTTGTGCCTGTGTGCTAATAAACATCCTTTTCTTTCCCGAGTTTCGAGAGTCCTCACTGGAATTTATTATTTCCCCCCTCCTCGTGAAGAATCCAATCCACTCCTTCTGAATTACTGAGTCTCTTAGAAAAACAAGTCATTAAAGGGGAGGGAAAAAAAATAGGTGAAAATGTTGTGTCTTTAATGGGAAAGAATGGTTTGAATTACTGCGTTTCACTCTTCTTTTTCACTCACAATGCCTTGCAGCTGCCCTGGGCTTCACGGGTAATAACTGACATTGGGTTTGGCCTTGTCTCCACACGTCCCTTGCTTTCTCTGGGCTGGTGTCCTGCCCTGGATTTAAATCCACGGTAAAGGCACATTTCATACACGGGAAAAGGCAGGAAACACAGTGGTTTGTGAGTAGGTCCTGCCCCTCCCCTTGTGATAGGAAAACAAGTCACGTGGAGATAAAATGATTTGCAAATTGAAGAAAATACTTGACAGAGGCTGGGAGTCCAAAACCAGGTCTCCAGCTGGTGTTACATGCTTTAATCACTGGTTACAGCTTGGACCCAGTAATTTCATTAAAACAGCAAGATTCCTCTTAAACTTGTTTAAAGAATTAACATTTTAAATAAGAAAACAGCAATGGCACTGCAGGTCTGTGTAAGAAGGAGATGCAGCAAGTGACATAATAAAATCAGCCTCTATTCAGTGCTTTGTGACCTTGTGGCCACATCTTCTCCACTCTGCTTACATTTGTGGTGTTTCACATAAAAACTGAAATTAACCGAGAGAGCAGCTTACCCTTGGAGTTGTCAGCTACTGACAATGGGAGAAAATAAATTACAATACCTCCCAAGCTGCCTTGTTTGTAAGTGCTGCAGGATAATTCAATTTCAAGTTGTTTTCCCAACACTTTAAACCATTCATTTCACCTATGCCAAGCAGTTGGCTGATTTAAATCCTTATTTTAAGGCCACCATTGTAGGATCACAGACTGGTTTGGGTTGGGAAGGACCTTAAATCCCACCCAGTGCCACCCCTGGGACACTGCCAGTGTCCAGCCTGGCCCTGGGCACTGCCAGGGATCCAGGGGCAGCCCCAGCTGCTCTGAGAATTCCATCCCAGCCCCTGCCCACCCTGCCAGGGAACGATTCCTCATTCCCAAGATCCCATCCATCCCATCCTCTGGCACTGGGAGCCATCCTGGACTCTCCAAATAAATCCGAGAGCACCCAGCCCTCTTCATTGTTGACCACAAAGGAAGCAGGGGAAGCTCGTGGTTAGAGGCTGCTCAAAATCCTCAGCTCTGTGAAGAAATTAGCCTTGACTGGTCCTGCAAAGGTTACAAATAGGAATTGTAAAGACTGAATTATGCCTTGAAAGCTACACCCCACTATTCTGGCCCCATTCCTGTACAGCCTGAAAAGAGGTAAAATCAGAGAAGACCACATTTTATCCTTGAAATTTCCAGTTTCAAAGAGGACTGAAACAGTGACTGGTGCTTGTTCCAGCTCCTGGCTGCTGGACACACCTCTGTACAGGGGGGTTGGCAGAGGTAGGAGCAGCAAGAATCGCTTCAATTTTGTTTTCTCAGAAGTGGCACCTCCACTGTGAGACACTCTGGGCCGGGCAGATGGGCCAGAAACACTGACAGAATTATTGCTAAAAACTTATCTTCTCTCACCCTGCCCTCCCTGGAAGTTTATAGCATTGGGGACAATGTGTACAATTCACATCTAGATCCTTGACACGTTTCATGCAGAGCAAACCCAGGACTTTTCCAGACAGAGAGGACACAAAGTCTTATCAGTACCTCATCTTCCATTTGAAATAGTAATACTTTGTTCATTCCATTCTATTTGCTGCGAAAATTTCATCGCCAGTGGGAAAACCATGTGAAAAAAGAGCACTTTTTTCCTTTTCTAACCATTCCTTCCTGGGTTTCTATGACAAAGAAATGCTGGAGCACCACGAAGGGAAGAGAGAAAGTGTCCAGAGTTCAAGATACCTTGAACTCTGTGCTTCTTGTGGCACCTTGTGAGCTGTGGTTTTCTGGTCATTACTGGTTTGAAGCCCCTGACAGTCAACATCTCAGAACTGATTCACTTGTGTCTGCAATGCAGCTGGAAAAAAAAAAATCAAAAATAAAAGAAAAAAAAAAAAAAAAAGAAAAAGAAAAAAAGAGAGAAAAAACCCATGACCACTTATTGGATTTTGGAGATTCTTGCTATTCCAAAGGGTCATTTCATGTGTAGGAAAGCCTATTCTCCTCTCTTTAGCCAGAAAACAAACTGCTAATTATAGACAGCCTTTCCTCTAGTGGATGTCCTGTGAAGAGCAACTTTAATAAGTTAAAAATAGCTGGGGTTATTTTTAAAACGTTGGTTGGGCCTCGTTGAGCTCTTTATTTAGTGGAGATGCATTATCACCTTGGGGAGCCTTTCCCTGGAGGAGTCACAAGTGTAGGGGTGACTGCTCTGTGCCTGCTTGTCCCCATGGCCAGTGTGTGCCCATGGCTGACACCAAGGGCTGGCTTTACTCCCCAGCCCCTGTGGGATGCAGGGCTCGGATCCCCCCAAAAAGGGAATTTTTCCCAGCCCCTGTGGGATGCAGGGCTTGGATCCTCCCAAAAAGGGATTTTCCCCAGCCCCTGTGGGATGCAGGGCTTGGATCCCCCCAAAAAGGGATTTTCCCCAGCTCCTGTGGGATGCAGGGCTTGGATCCCCCCAAAAAGGGAATTTTTTCCAACCCCTGTGGGATGCAGGGCTTGGATGCCCCCAGAAAGGCATTTTCCCCAGCCCCTGTGGGATGCAGGGCTTGGATCCCCCCAAAAATGGAATTTTTCCCAGCCCCTGTGGGATGCAGGGCTTGGATCCCCCCAAAAAGGGATTTTCCTCAGCCCCTGTGGGATGCAGGGCTTGGATCCCACCAAAAAGGGAATTTTTTCCCCAGCCCCTGTGGGATGCAGGGCTTGGATCCCCAAAAAACGGAATTTTCCCCAGCTCCTGTGGGATGCAGGGCTTGGATCCCCCAGAAAGGCATTTTCCCCAGCCCCTGTGGGATGCAGATCCCCCCCAAAAAGGGATCTTCCCCAGCCCCTGTGGGATGCAGGGCTTGGATCCCCAAAAAGGGATTTTCCTCAGCCCCTGTGGGATGCAGGGCTTGTATCCCTCCCCAAAAAGGGATTTTTCCCCAGCCTGAGCCCTCGGTGGCTGCACAGTGTAAGGGGATATTGAGCATCCACAGTCACGAGGAATTCTCAGTGAGAGGTCAGGGTAACCCCTGGGTATCAGCTGTGCTTGCTCTGCTCCTCTGCCTCATTCTGAATCCCAGGAATTACAGACCCATGGAGCTGGAAAACCAGGAACTGCCATTGCACCGGGGGACAATCCAGCCTCCAGTAGAGAAGGACATTGTGTCCAGTGGCTTTTTGCTGCTCTAGTTTAGCAGAGCTCTGACTTTGGCGGCAGCAGAGACACTGCCCTGTGTCCTTGCAAAGCTCAGGACACACACACAGCCCCCTCCAACCCCTAATTCCACACGCAGGATTTGTGAGAACAGCTCAGCTCATCGCTCCTGTCCCGACTCCTTCCACTGCTCATAAATTACCCCCTGTGCATGGAAACTTGGCTTCAAATGAACTTTCTTCTCCATAATTGTGGCAATCAGAAAGGCCCTTCCATAAAACACAGCCGCCTTTGCCTGGCCCTTGCAGGTAACTCCCCTGTCCAGCAGCTCCCACAACATCAGCAGTGAAACCACAGCAGCACCTCAGCTGATAGATAATTACGCTAGAGATGGAAATAGGGGTTATTTATGGAGGATCCTTGGCATCCCAAGTGTTCCAGCAGCTGAGTTTCTCACAAAATAGACCACAGACCAGCAGTAAAGCCAAGCTATTTTTTAAGTATTAATGATATATTCTTCAGAAATCATTAGGGAACTTGCTAACAATGCTTTTCCTGGCGTTTGTGCTGTAAATTCACAGTATGGGGTTTGTTTGCATCCTCTGCTCTTCCCAGGCTCTCAGCTGGCAAATAGCTTGAACCTGTGCATAATCCAGCCAGGCACTTCATGCCATCCCCTGCTTCCAGGGGAAGTCCTGGTCTGTTCAAGGCCTCCATGAAAAAAAGGTGAAAAATATAAAAGTAGAGATATATATTTTATATATTAAAATAAATATAAATATAAATATAAATATAAATATAAATATAAATATAAATATAAATATAAATATAAATATAAATATAAATATAAATATAAATATATGTATATATATGATGGAGGTGTGTGCCTCCATCATGAGCCATGGATTTCCTGGGCCCCTATTTCCTTGCTCATGTTACCTCAAGAGATCCACAGTTGGTTTTTTTCCCTCTATCAACACCAGGAGCACACTGTTGGGTTGATAAAAAACTGGTGTGCTTAATGGGCTGTTTCCAGATGGATTGATCTGGAGTGGCTGTTTTGGTTGTAATTAATCTGTGTGTGCATGGTTCCCATCAGCCCAAACAAGGCATGGCATTCTGGGAGAGAGATGTCTGTGTTCTGCAAAGTTTAACAATTGTGAAATGCGGGTTTAGAAAAATCCTATGTAAAACTGAAAGAATATTAAATGTACAAAGGGAAAATGTTTTGGTTTTTTTTAAAGCTGCAAAGTGCTGGCCTCTGTGCTCCTCTGTCAGCCTTGACACATGTTCAGCTCTGGTGGGAGCAGGGCCAGGTTAAAGAAACTGATTATTCTTTCATGGTTCCCAAACCATCGTGTGTTATTTGCTGCTGTAATTCACTGCTGCATAGCTATAGAGACACAGCAATTCTAAATGCAATATAGCAATATAACAATAGTAATTCTACATGAGAGGCTTCAGAGGCCACTTCATGTTTCTGGGCCCCTCTGCCTTACGAACACTCAGGAATTAATGCCATGAATTAAAAAGTGAAGGGGAGGAACAACAGCCCCAAATTCCCTGCTGTGATCCCAGCTCAGCTCAGCTCCCTGCCCTGATCTGTTCCCACTGGGATGGGAGTGAGGAATTGTGGCATTGCCCTGCCCTGCTGTCCCTCTGGAGAGGGCAGGGTAATGCCAAAATTTTGGGCAGGGCTGACCTTTTCCCTTTTCCTTTTCCTTTCCTTTTCCTTTCCTTTCCCTTTTCTTTTTCCCTTTTCCCTTTTCATTTTCTTTTCTCTTTTCCCTTTTCGTTTTCTTTTCCCTTTTCCCTTTTCCTTTTCCTTTTCCCTTTTCCTTTTCTTTTCTCTTTTCCCTTTTCCTTTTCCCTTTTCCCTTTTCCTTTTCTTTTCTCTTTTCCCTTTTCCTTTTCTTTTCCCTTTTCCTTTTCTTTTCCCTTTTCCTTTTCTTTTCTCTTTTCCCTTTTCCTTTTCTTTTCTCTTTTCCCTTTTCCTTTCTTTCTCTTTTCCCTTTTCCTTTTCCCTTTTCTTTTCTCTTTTCCCTTTTCCCTTTTCCTTTTCCCTTTTCTTTTCCCTTTTCCTTTTCCCTTTCCCTTTTCTTTTCTCTTTTCCCTTTTCCTTTCTTTCTCTTTTCCCTTTTCCTTTTCCCTTTTCTCTTTTCCCTTTTCCCTTTTCTTTTCTCTTTTCCCTTTTCCTTTCTTTCTCTTTTCCCTTTTCCTTTTCCCTTTTCTCTTTTCCCTTTTCCCTTTTCTTTTCTCTTTTCCCTTTTCTTTTCTCTTTTCCCTTTTCCTTTTCTTTTCTCTTTTCCCTTTTCCTTTTCCCTTTTCTTTTCTCTTTTCCCTTTTCTTTTCTCTTTTCCCTTTTCCTTTTCTTTTCTCTTTTCCCTTTTCCCTTTCCCTTTTCTTTTCCCTTTTCCTTTCCTTTTCCCTTTTCCCTTTTCCTTTTCTTTTCCCTTTTCCTTTTCTTTTCCAATTTCCTTTTCTTTTCCAATTTCCTTTTCCTTTTCTTTTCTCTTTTCCCTTTTCTTTTCTCTTTTCCCTTTTCCTTTTCTTTTCTCTTTTCCCTTTTCCCTTTCCCTTTTCTTTTCCCTTTTCCTTTCCTTTTCCCTTTTCCCTTTTCCTTTTCTTTTCCCTTTTCCTTTTCTTTTCCAATTTCCTTTTCTTTTCCAATTTCCTTTTCCTTTTCCCTTTTCCTTTTCTTTTCTCTTTTCCCTTTTCTTTTCTCTTTTCCCTTTTCCTTTTCTTTTCCCTTTCCCTTTTCCCTTTCCCTTTTCCCTTCTGGCTGCTCCTGAGCGCGTCCCCGGGCCAGGACCATCCTCCCCGCCCGTGTCCGTCTGTCTGTCCGCGCTCTGAGCGGCGCTCGGGGGATGATGTTGCTGTCGCCCCGCTGCTGCCACATCCCGCTGACGCCCTCAAGGGCACCCTTGCCCGGGCAAATGCCACTCACGTAACCCGGCCGGGCAGGATTGGCCCCCCGCAGGAATTATTTTGGTTTCCCTCACCTCCTCCTGCCCGTCTCAAATTTCCTGAGCTCCTGTCCGTGCCCAGCCTCCGGCTGCCTTCACACTCTGGGCTCGCTGCAGGCAGCAGGACGTCCCTACCTCCAGCTCCAAGGTCAGTGAGAGCACACATATACTGCTTTTCTAGCCTCAAGCTGTAGCATTCTGAATGCGGGGGTTGTTAAAAAAGTGATTCAAAGCACCACAGCTTGGTGGTGTTAATTTGGTTGTAATTTATTGATTTGTGCAAGAATTTGGTGCAGGGAAGAATGTGCCAGCCCCCACCACGCAGCTGCTTGAAATTATCTAATCACGGATTTATTAAGGCTTGGAAAAGACCTCTAGGATCTGAAAGTCCAGACATTAATGCTTAAGACCCTTAAGTAACAATTTTAGTTAGAGAAAGAAAAGTCTCTTTGCAGATGTGTGACGAGTTCGGAGGAAATGTCTCTAACTACATGAGTTTTTTGTGGTTTTGATTGTAGCTCTCTGCACCGCGACGATGAGAGGTTTATACTGCAAAATGGCACCAGATTGGCTCAGAAGGGTGAGCGGTGCCTGCACCTTGGCTGGGCTTTGGCAGGAGAATTTGGGCATCTGGGTCTCACCTGGTCGGGTCTGACCAGCCAGACCTTCAGCTGACAGAAACCAAAAATCATGGTGGTACCAAGGGGTTGTTGTCTGATCTGTGAAGAGTTACCATGCCTCCTCTACTCACACGAATCTGGTCACAGGTTCATAGTTTGGAATTTTATCCTTTTTTTCTTCTTTTTTTAAAATTTTTTTTTCCTCAAAATTAGTAAGTCTCTATAAACTTTTGCTGCCCCTCTGGAGTTACGAGGAGGAAGAAACTGAAATGTGATGTTGATATTTTTGGTAGAGGTGTTCCACGCTGTGATTAAGGCACTGTCAGGACCGTGTCTGCACTTGGTGTTGTTTCTGCACTTCGGAGACTGCATCTCAAAGCCCAGATGAGCCAAAAGGGTTTGAGTGATGCCGAGGGTGAGCGGGGAGGAACTGCAAAAAAAACCAAAAAATCACCAATATTGCTTTATCAGGTTGGCTGCTTTAATGTGCGCCGTGTTCTCTGAGCTGCAGGGTGATGCAGCCGAGCAAGAGAGACGTAAACTGATTTCTGGGTGTCTAAAAATGGCCTCTGAGGCCAGGCAGTGAGTCACGACAGTCACTGCAGATGTTTCTGAGGCTCCAGAACCTTCCATGGACGGGCGGGGAAAACTTTCCACTGCCCTCTGTAGGCTTCAGCTCGAGCTAAGGATGGCTTAGAGGAATTGCTTCTCAAATATAACGGGCCAGGCTCCCTGTCCCTGCACCACGTGAGGGCCCAGCTCAGCACAGGGGTGGTCTGGCTGCAGAGCTCTCTGCGGGGTGGGATGTGCACGCACATCCCCGGCGGGGCAGAGCCCGTGTGAACTTGAGCTGTGGCTCTGCCATTCCTCCAAAATGTCACTCAGGATCACATGGGGTGGCAATTAATACCACCCAGGACACGGCTCAAATATTTAATCTACCTCTATTTCTAGAAATGTCACTGTAACCCTGGCACTTTGCCTTCCCTCCGGGCCAGTGTGAAATACTGGATAAATGATACCTGTTTAAAAGCACCCAGGGGAAGATGGGGCAGGAAACTTCCTCTGTAAAAGGAGTTCAAGAAAGTGAAGAATTAACAGGGAAAGCACTTTTTAATGTTATTAAAAAAAATAAATCAGAATTAGCTGTGAATTTGTGAGGTTCCTGGGGTTCAAGCTGTGGTTAGAAACAGTCCCTCCACCTGAAGTGACCCCCGCCATCCTTGGGGCTGCTCTTCAGCCAGCACTAGATTTGCTGTAGTGACTTCTTTTAAACCTTGGAGCTGGCCTTTCCCTCCATTTCCAGTGCGTGGCAGGTGACACAGGCAAGAGAATGCAGTTTAAACCCCAAGGAGCACTGCTGGCAGTGCCCTCAGGGCTGCTCACGAGTAGCTGAGCAGAGGGACAGGGGCTGTGACCTCTGGCTGTGACCTTTGGGACACGTGCTGACTCACTGTCCATGGCACGAGGGAGTTCTGCCCTGGGAAAGGCAAGGCTGGCTTGATTCTGCGCTGGCTCACCCTCTGTGGCACCGAGGGCGTGAGGAGGAGGGTGGAAGGAGGAAGGTGTCTTGCTTTGCAGACACTGGAGCTGGTCTGGCTGTCACTCCGAGCCGCTGCTGCACGTGCCTGACCTGGAGGATTCCCGTGGAATCACCCAAAAGTGCTCGTTGTGGAGGGAACCTGGTGCAGGGAGGCCGTCCATGGGACAGCTGCTGTGTGCCCCTGCCCTGTGCAGCAGCACTTGTGCCTTCTCTGAGGGGTGGCACAAGCACAGGTGACCTTGGGGGTGAAACTTTCCAGGGCTTTGTGCCCCGGGCAGCGAGCTGTGCTGCATCCCCTGGGGGCATCTGACAGCCTGGGGGGCACAAGGACATCCTCAGGAGTCTGAGCATCCTCAGAGCAGACTGAGATAAAAGGGGAAAGTGCACAAGGCAGGCCGTGGAAGCATTTTGTCAAGCTCACACTCCCTAAAACACCTTGCAGTATGCTTGAGGAATAAGAGGAAAACCCAAGCCCCGCCCTGGCTGCAGGTGGAGTCACCTGTAGGAAACACACCTGGTGCAGGAAATGGGCTGGGACACAAAATCTGAGCCTCCATGCCCAGCAGAGAGAGGGGGCACTGCACAGGACAGGAGCACAGACAGGTGACAGCAGAGCAGCTCAGTTTGGGTCACACCTCTGAGCACGCCTTACGCACCGTGCCAAAATATCAGCATCATTAAATTGTTCATGAAGGGGCTGCCTCTTAGTGTGCTCACCCATCACATTTTGGATGAGGAGTTTTATTGCTGCAGAGCATTACCTGGGTGTAATTTATTCACACATGATTGAGGTCTCGTGACAGGAATCCTGAGAGTCTTGTTAAAAATATAAAAAATAAAATTGTTACGGTTTATACTCAAAAAATGGTGTTGTGTCTAATCGTATGAAAATCAGATCTTGGGCAAATTATACAATAATAATCAGGGCAAGTTTAGATGCAGCTAGTCCTGACTAAAATAAAGCCCAAATTCTCATGGAGCTTGTGGTGGAGTGAAAGAACTCGAAACTTAAGGAAAGTCAGTGCAATTAACAAACCACTTACTACAGATAAAATTTTAAGCAGAAATCAATAAATCATAATCAAGAGTCCCGTCAGAATTTTTTGTCAGTGCCTTCAGAATCTGCCCGCAGAGAAGAAAACTCCTTTGCTTATGAGGAGGCGTTCCAGTTTAAAGAGTAGATGGAAGTAATGGTAAAAAAAACCTTGGTGGGACTGAGAGGGCTGCAGACAACCCCCTCACAGGCCATTGATTCAGACTGAACAGATATGCAGGCCAGGAGTTGCTGGTTTGGGTTGGTTTTTTTTTTTTAACCTCAGGTTGATCAATCCTTAGAATTTATTTCTCTTTTCCAGACCATACTGTCTCTAAGTGGTTTTGAACACGAAGCAGATTGCCTTCCTGAGGGAGGTGTTCTCCTTCCAGCACTGGTCAGCTCAGGCAAACATTTAATTCCTTCCCAAGGGTTAAAACTGATACCCCCAAAAATTCTTCTGATGGTGAAACATTGCTCTTTCCCCTTCCCAGCTGCACTGTGGCAGCACCACAGGCTCACAAGAGCATGGATTTTCCCTCATGAGCACTAGGGAAGACACTCAGGAAAGCCCTACGAAAGGAAAATCTGCAGTTTCAATTTTTAGGCCGTGCAGTGGTCAAATTCACCCCGATGAAAGTGAAATCCTTGCAGTGGAGGGTCTGTGGTGAAACCTGAAGGGCAGCACAGCAATTCTGGTAAAGTGCTCCTAGGGAAAACAGACCCCTTTAATCAGAGGCAATGATGGTGCAAACCCACTGCAGTGACAGGCTGACAATTTCTGTGGGGAAAGAAGAGCAAATATATTGATGATTTTAGGTCAGACTTCACCAAAAAAGCTTTGATGAGGATCTTTCCTTCATTTGGGGCCATTCCATTCGGGCTCTTTTCAAATTAATCTTTTAAAATGTTTGTGTTGAAGCAAAGCATTACTTAAAACTTTTGAAGAATGGACCACACCCCCACCCACCACCACCCAAATTATGTTGCTTCTTGTCGGGTAAAGCTTTTTCATTAATTTTGTACCCTCGTTTTGTAAAAGCTGTTTTTTGCTGAGCTGTACACCATGTTTTTGAGCAGCTCTTGTGGCACTGCCTGTGCTGCAGGACATTCTCAGGACTAGAGCCCACCCGTGTGGCCGAAGCTGAGAGTCAGGAGCCGCGGCACAGGGGTGAAAAGGGTCACACTCACTTTCCCACAGCACTCCAGATGATGTTTTCCTTGTCCTTTCGCGTTCCCCTTGGCACTAGACAATCACAAAGTGGCAATTCCCTGAAGGTTGTACTTTCCACTGTAGAAGAATTGTGTGTGTAACCACTGTGGTTTTTTTGTTTTTTTTTTTTTTTTAAACCCCTCTTTTGCTCTGGTTTATGTTTTTTTAGGTAGACAACCTGCGCAGTCTGTGGCGTCTCCAGTGTGGGAGGCTTCTAAGAGCTGCCAGAGAAGTGTCTGTCAGGTAAAGCAGAGCCTCCTGAGGGTCAGGAAAAGCTTTTCTGTGGTCCAGCACTGCCAGACCATCCTGGGGATGAGCCTGCAGCCACAGTGGGAGATGGCACTGCCCACAGGGGACATACCCAGGGTCTGGGACATTACAAAGTGATAAATCTCCCTGTGCTGTGGGGATTAAAGCCCAGGGAGGCACAGGCAGAAATGAGGATGAGGGGCCCTCAGCTCCCTCAGCAGCAAAGCCCCAGCCTCCCACATCAGCCATGGCAGCCTCTGGGTCACCAAGAAGGTCTCTTTGCCTTTTGGGAAAAAGACCCTTCCTTGCAGGGCTCATCTCTTTCCTCTCCCAGGTGTTTCCTCTGCCTCTCTGCTGACAGGCTCTTCCTACACACACCCTGCAGGTGATTCCTCTGATTTAATCAGATGTACAGACCGAATCTGTCCCTTGAACAACACAGGGTTCAGAAGCCTCCAAAAAACCCACGCTGGTGGAGGTGCTGGTGAGTGCCTGGGGTTGTTCAAGCCATACCATCACCATCTGCAGTGGCATTCTGATGTGGCTGACAGCTTTCAGGACAGGTTTTTGACTGCCAGCCAATTCCCTGTAATGGTGAAACAGAGCTATAAATCCACGGAGCTGTTGTGGAAACACACATGGTGCTTCACAGGCATCTAGGTATGACAATAGTTCTGCGCAGATTAGTCATAAGGAAATATTTCCAGAGTGTGGGATGAGGGTGCTGTGCTGTGAAAAGGCACGAGAACGATCTGCTAAACACACAGAAAAGAGGTCATCAGAAAAATCTCCACCAGAAGCCTCTTACATGATCTTTATTTCCAGCCAAACACACTCATACTGCATTTTGGGAGGGAAAATTCTGTTGCAGTCACAAGAGCCTGTCCTGAAGCTCACCTCAATGAATTCATTGATTCAGGGAGAATCTTTCAGTGAAAAAAATATTGAAATTTCTGTCAAACAATCAGCACCTTTCTCTGGAAGTGATGCTGTATTAACTGGAAATTGTGTTTCAAAGGCATGGAGGAGACAGAATGAAAATATTCTGGTAAGAAATTGCTGAAGCACAACAGAGGACACAAATCACTCCAAACTTGGAACACATTGTGTTCCTCATCTCACAGTTGTGACTGACATAGAAAGAAAATACTGGTTTGCAACATAAAAATGTGCAAGCACAGAAGAACTTTTTACCCAGTGAGAAGGTAAAGGTGCAACATTGCATCTGTCTTTGGACAAGAGAGAGAAAGAAAAAGAAGTAAAGGGTTTGGATCTAACTATCCCAAATCTACAAGAAAATTATTGGGAATTTGCTCACTAAAAAAAAAAAATTAAATGCTTTGAGGAGTTTAGTATAACCTCTAAGAGAAAGGTGAAGAGCTTGCATAAAAAAATCACACTCAAAAAAACTTTTGGTAAAACAACTGAAACAGCAGATCCTGGGAGCAATATCATGGGCTTTTTATAAATCTTCTACGCTCACTTACCAAAGGTGATTTACCAGACTCCAGCTTGAAGAAAAAGCTTCTGTAATTTACACAAATTAGAATTTAGATTCATGGAATTGTTCTTTATTTGGACAGGAGTTGCGTCTTCCTAAGGAACTCACAGCCACCAGCAATCCTTATCCAAATCTGATCCCTGTAGGGAAAAACACTCACTGCCTCCTTCAGACCCCCAGAGAACATGACAATATCCTGGCCACCTTAGACCTCAGACACACTCCCAGCAGAACCAAGCAGGACAAATATAAGTTATAGAGCACACGTGCAAATCCCCAAATTTCTCTGAACACCCCAGGGCAGCACGAGCTGCTGAGGGAGATGAGTTTGCTGAGCTGTGGGGTGAGGTGGGGGTGCTGCTGCAGTGCTGGAGCTGTGAGGAACAAGGCTCACTCTTTAAATTTTTTTAAAAGTTTAATAAGGGATAAAAGGGACTTTTGCAGCCCTGGGTGCATGGCAGGTGCCAGAGGCACACAATTAACAATAACAATTCTTCTTCTATACCTTTTCATTGTGTCGGTTAAAAACATATTTATGATGATTATAAATATCCAAACATTCCTTTGAGTTTACATGTTCTGGGAATTCTTTTGCTTGGTCTGACTTTTGACTGGTCTTCTTAAAGTACATGTCACACTGCAGATGAAATTTATATATTTCATTTCCTCACGAGGCCCCCTGTTCTGTGATTTGACAGCTCTTGATAGCTGAAGATCCATCTTCAGAGGACATTTTTGCTTGTAAATTCCTCTTTGCAGTCCTTCTTGCAGTGTTTATTTACTCGCTTTATCTTACCATACAGGTAAGATACTCCACCAGTACATTAAATCAACATTAGCTATTTCACACAATTATCCAGTTGTGTGAACCAGTGTCAGTTACACAAATAAAGGCATTAACCACTTCTGCAACAGTTAATGCCATAATAGACAGCACCTAGTCTCTATTTTGACATTTTGAGGGACCCTCCACCACAATTTATCACACGAGAACACAACCCGCGCGGGATATAACGAATCACGCCCCGCCAAGAGCAGATAGGAGGCGATTACAAACCACACCACACTAAAACAACTTTCAGACGCCCACCCAACAGCCAGAGAGCCCTTTCAGAGAGCCGAGCTGACCCTGCCTGTGCTCCTTGCAGAGAGGAATGGCTGGCACCTTCTGCCGTCTCCTGGCCGGGCGCGCGGCCCCCGCGCTCTTCGCCGCTGCGGGCACGGGGGTGCTGGCCACGGGCTACCTGCTGGGCCAGCACAACTCCGTCAGTGCTGCCGTGCAGGAGAAGAGGAAGCTCTTCCCCCCCAGGTAAGCACAGGGCAGGGCGGGGAGGGAGGTGGTGCCACGGCAGCAGCGCCAGCCTTGGGATGTGGGGCATGGAAGCAGCGCCTCTGCCAACGCATCCGGGTCCAGGCAGCTCCAGCAAGGGATGCTCTCTTGATGCCTTGGAGTGGCTGCCTGGAGCAGAGGCTGGGTAAGATTGAGAGAATAAAGTGGGTATTTCTTAAAGGCCTTCAATAGGTACATCTCAGAAGCCTCCCAGAGGCTACACCCAAGATGGACAGTGGTCATGAGTTTTTCACACAATTATAAGTTTGGCCCATTTGCATTTCGGGGGTTAATCCTCCAATTCCAGCTTCAGGTAATGAAGTCATTTACTCCCACTTTGCTCCCCCCCCAACTCACTTTTGTTTATACTTTCAGGGCCTGAGGCTGTAGGGTGTCCTTGAGTTTCCAGAGGGATTGTGTTGTCTGACCCAAATGTGAAGACAGCAACTAACACTGTGTATGGAGTTCAGAGTCATACCCTAAAGCAGCACAGGATTTGAAAAATACAAAAGCTAAAATCCTAAGATATCCATGAGATAATATCATCTCTCAAAAAATGCCCCCGAACTAGCCAAAACCAACACTGCTGAATGACAACAAGCCCAATATCTGCCTCGAGTTAAGTCCTATGTCATTATATTTAACTCATCACCAACCAACAGCTTTGCAGGTCCACCTATTGGACCTGCTGATTGTATGGACTCTGCTACAGGGAAATGTGGAAATATTTTCTCTATGCAAGCAGTAATAATGTCTTGTATTACTGCTGTACTGAAAATACTCCTGATTCTGTTACAAACTGACTGGCTGATGGTCAGAAATTAATTACAGGCCTTTTTCTCTGTATATTGAGTTTGCCAAAGGTAAAGTGGATCACGCTCTGACAGACTTGTTTTGTTATTTAAGTAATTTATACAATCCTAGCTAAAATATATTCCTAAAGAAACACCACAGTTGTACATAAAGCAAATCACTACCAGTACAAGATAGCTGGGGACTGACAGAGCTGAAAAATCCCTTGCTAAAGCCTAACATCTTTATTTTCCCGGGCTTCATTCACCCTGCTGCTTTCTGCAAATGGTAATGGCAAATTAAAGCAAACCCTGGTATTTCAGTAGAGGCACTGCCCAGCTGGCAGGTCACACAGTCCCTCTGATCTCCACGAGGCTGTGAGAGCACCCGGGGCTGCCTACTGCAGATCACCTCTTCACCTAAACTTAAATCTCTGTCTAGCTGAACAAATCAGTGCTGGGGCTCTTTCCTGCCGGGCTGGGATGTCTCAGTGGGGCTCAGTGCCCTTTCAGATCCCTTTGGGCCCCATTTCGGCCCCACAGCACAAAGCGCAGCGCAACGCGGGGTGCGTTCAGCACCAGCACCTTCCTTCCCTCCTAAAACCCAATGCAGCACATCAACCAAGAATAATCACACTTTTAGCTCGACAAACTGTCCGGGGTGAGTGTCCGGGGGACTCAGTAATGCCTTGGGTTCTCTCCCTGCAGCGCTGACTACCCCGACCTGCGCAAGCACAACAACTGCATGGCTGAGTGCCTGACCCCGGGCATCTACTCCCGCCTCAGGGACAAGATGACCCCCAACGGGTACACCCTGGACCAGTGCATCCAGACCGGGGTGGACAACCCTGGCCACCCCTTCATCAAGACGGTGGGCATGGTGGCTGGGGATGAAGAATCCTACGAGGTGAGAGGATGCCACGGGTCTGTGCTCAGGGTGTCGCTCCCATCAGATGATTACCAGGAGGGAGGATGCTCCTAGGACAAGTTGTGTCCCTGAGGGCACACGGGGGGCAAGCTGGTTTTCCCTACTTCTCCCTACTTTCCTGCAGTAGGAAAAGCAGGATTATTACCATGGGTCTTCTGGGCAGTTAGGACTTGGTGAAGCGAAGGAGAGATCTTAACTCCATTTCAGAAGGCTGGTTTATTATAATATGATATATATTACATTAAAAAGACCACACTATAACTATACTACAAAGAAAAGAATCATCATAAGGCGAGACAGGAATAGAAAAGAATGAATAACAAAGTTCTGTGACTCCAGAGAGTCCGAGAGCTGCTGCCTCCTGGATTAGCCACTACATAAAAACATCCCACATTAACTAATTGAGAAAGCACCTGCTTCATTCCACAGCAGCAAATAACAAATTGTTCACACTTGAAGCTGAGACTCTTCAGTTTCTCAGGAGAAGAAAATCCTAACAAAGGGATTTTCATAAAATATCACAACCACACAGGAGCATGTGGTATTACCACAGGTGAAGGTGGTAAAATGTACCTGCTTGGCGGCAGCTGCTGCCTGCCTCCAGCAGCTGTCCTCCTTCCTCCTAAACCAAATTTATGGGAAAACTGCCCAACTCCGAGACTCACCAAATTAATTTAATGTGGAAATCACATTGTGAAGCAGCAGAGGCAGAAGCAAGCAGAAATGTCTTCTGGGCAGTGCCAGACATCACTGAGCCACAGCTTTTTGACCATGAGGAAAACCGAAGACAAGCAGCATCAGGGTGGGCAGGTCATTTAGCTCTGCAATGAGAAGTGGAAAACAAAAGAAGAACCTCATTGTTATTGATGCTATGGTCTGCTTCCTTCGTGCACCTGCAGTGCTGCCTGTTCCTCTGCAGCCTCCCCAGTGTCCCCGTGAGGGTGGCCTGGGACATCTGCCCCTCCAGGCTCCCTGGGCTTGGGGCGCCTGTGCAGATGTGCCACTGCTGCTTCCTTGCAGGGGCTGTGCTGGGGCACACCTGAGCCCAGTGGCTCTAGCCAGGGCTGTCCCCACAGCAGGGAAGACTCAGGGTGCTCCTGCATGGCTTAGAGCCAAGAGGCAAGAGGCTGGGGGGGCTCTGGGGGTTGGCAATACACCCCAAACCCCAGCCTGGCTGTCGAGTCTCTCTCTGTGGTAACTGCAGACAGGAACCTCTGCCTGGAGCTGCTGTGAGGATGTGTTTCTGTGATGCTGCAGACTCTCTCTACATTCTCTTGCCTCCACAGGTGTTTGCTGAGATTTTTGACCCTGTCATTAAAGCCAGGCACAATGGCTACGACCCACGGACAATGAGGCATCACACGGACCTGGATGCATCCAAGGTAGGACTGAAATAAAACAACGAGACAGGAAAGGCTCTGAGATGCTCATTCCAGTGATGATGCTGTGTGCAGCAGTACTTTCACCTTTCTTGATCCAGCTGTGAAGACCCAGTTTCATGTTTAAGGAAATTGGGATGCCAGTCGTGGCTCTGTCAGCTGCATCCCTTGTTCTCAGCAGGGAATCTGTGCCAGCTGTGCCAAACATTTGGGACACAGCCTCACTGGGCACTGGGGGTCTGTTAACAAGCTTACAGATCATGGGTTCATCAGAAAATGGGTTGGGTTAAAAGGGACCCTAAAGCCCATCTCATTCCCACTCCCTGCCATGGCAGGGACACCTCCCACTGTCCCAGGCTGCTCCAAGCCCCAGTGTCCAACCTGGCCTTGGGCAGTTCCAGGGATCCAGGGGCAGCCTCAGCTTCTCTGTTCCCATCCCAGGATGCCTGTCCTTGCTTTCACCCTCTGCAAATTTCCTTTGTGTGTCTGTGCCTGTTCAGGAGCTCCTTGCTCATCCACACAGGCCTCCTGGTGTTTTTTTCCTGATGCCCTCTTTCTTGGGATGCATCACTCCTGAGCTTGGAGGAGTTGATCCGTGAATATTATCCAGAATCCTTGTGTCCCTGTTCCCTCCAGGGGTTTATCCCAGGATGCCTGGCCAAGCAGATCCCTGGAGAGGCTGAGGGCTGCTCTCCTGCACGCCAGTCAGTGATCTTGATCCACCTTGATCCACCTGACTCCACCTGATCACCACTTTAAAGCGTGGCACCCCCTCCTCATCCCCCCTGCCTGCCTTCCCAGTTAGCCTGTATCCTTCTCTCAGGAAAATTAACCCACAAACATCAGAGGTTTATGTCCAAAAAGGAGACAGAGGAGTCCTTTTACTTTATTCCAATAAAGGGAGAGGCCATGGGGCATTCCCCTGGCATCTCTCACATTTTTGGAGGACTCAGCCTCCTTTTCCTCCCAATTTCCCAGCCACATTTCCCTCTCTCTTTCCCCATTTCTGAGGTTACTTGAGAGTTTCATACTTCCCAGAACACCTGATACCAGAGATTTCCCTCTAACGCATAACCCTTCCTTTTGATTTTTAATTCTTATGGAATTTAGGGATTTTTCTTCCCCACTGTTTCTTTCATCTTTTAATGTCCAATTTCATTTGTCAGCCAACCTACAGTCTGTTTCTAAAGGCAAACATCTTTTTCCATCCATCAATCAGTGGAATCCTTCCCATTGTCTCTTTTGTCTCTCAGTGCCAGCAGACCCATGGCTTGTCTGTAAAGACAAACCTGTCATTCCTCTGACTTCCACTCCAGCTGTGCAGCCACAGGAGTGTCCCTCCACGTCCCTGAGATGGCAGTGAGGTGGCATGCACACATCCTGCTCACTCCCCATCCTGCAGAGATTTCATTCGAGCCCCCTCTTGGTTCATATGGAATTCCTCAGGCTGGAATTCCTCGGATTGCCATGGCTGTAAGGCGTGGAGTCAAAGCAGGAGTTGAATCCTGTGTCCCCCCACACACACGTGGTCAAACCTCACGTGCAGCTCAGCGTTCCCTTCACAGGAAATACTCTCCTTCATTTCCTCCAGCTGCAGTGTGGTTTAGCTCATTTTGAGCTTCCCTGTTCCAAAGGATCTCCCTTACCTGCCCCTCTGCCTCTGCCCATATCCCTGTTTTCCAAAAGCCATATCTGGGGACCATGAAGGACTAGCTGGTTACTCCAACATGTCCACTCAGCCAGAGAAAGGTGCTTCTGCTAAAAACAGCTCCTGGTGCCCAAGGCTCTCCAAGGGCCTCAGGTGTCCTGGGATTTGTGATCTGGTGGGGAGGATGCCAGGCCTGGGCAGAGAGCTGCCTGTCCTGCACGATGGGGTTTGGGTTCTCCTGAGGGCTGTGCTGGGCGTGCACTCCGAGAAACAAAGCTCACTTTTTAAAACTTTAAAGTTTAATAAATGATAATAAGGGATTAATTAATGATTATGAGGGATAATACATGCAGCAAAAAATGCAGGTGCCTGGTGCTTGACAAAGCCAGTACACACCTACTTCTTAATCTGCAGTCTTTTATAGTATTACAGTGGTGTTTCTTCCTTAGATCACTGCACAGATTTATTCTGAGCTCTTTAACCACAACCTCACTTCAGATTTTTGCAGCGTTTGCACAATTCAGTAATTTGCAGATGCTGGCAGTCTTGGGTGGTCTTCTGATGGTCTTCTGATGCTACTTTGAGCTTGGTAGTTCACTTCTTATGGTTTTTGTTTCTCTGCTTATGCTATCTTGGATGTACATTTTGCAATATCAAGCATATATTAAAATACACCTTACACAAACCCGCTCACACCTTGAGAAAGCCTTGCTTCTTTTACAAGCAATAACAAATTTTGTCATACCTAAAAGCAGTTTAAAACTTGCAATGATTAGCTGCAAACAATTACAATTTTATAATTAAAACCTCTGGAGCTGTAGTTGGACCTTGGCTTCTCAAAGAGACAGGAGCAGCTGTCTGTGGCCATGAAGTTGTTCATTGCATGAATGCAACAAACAGCAAAAGCTGCAGGGCTGCCAGGCTGCAAGGCTGCAGGGCTGCCAGGCTGCAAGGCTGCAGGGCTGCAAGGCTGCTCTCTGGCATGGAGTCCCAGGTTCAGTGCAGGAACAGCAGCAGCAGCAGTTGTTCCCTGGCACAGAGTCCAGGGATGTTCTGAGCAGGGCAGAGGCAGCAGGCTGCTTTCTTCTTGGCGATGATGATGATGATGATGAAGGAGAAGGAGATGCAGCAGCAAGAAGGCAGTCTTTGTTTCATCTTCTTTCTTCCTGTTCTTCTTGTTCTTGCTCGTGTTTTTCTTCTTCTTCTTCTTGTTTCTTCTTCTTGCTGTGGTTCTTCTTCTTCCCTTCATGCCAAACACCTCAATACAAGTTGTTTTTATTCATAAAAACATCCAGTCAGCTAAAAACACGATTCTAAAACGTTCCTTGCAAACCAATCTGAACTTGATTCTAATGTGCAAAAGTAGTACGAAAGGAGTGTCAGTTCTTACCTAAAAAACTATGTATGTAAGTTTATCTATTCATGAAAATAGTTTTATCTATTCATGCATATAATTCCATCTGTTCTAGTGGCAAAGGTCTGCTATGCTTTTATTCTACCTAGAGATACAAGCCATCTTGTTATCTTACTCTAATTATATTACTGTGAAAAATGCCAATCACTTGTTTTTAAGATTTTAAAAGTTTAATAGTAATAAAATGGTTATACTACTAAACATAGTACTATAATTAGAGTAATAAAAATGTGAACAATTGGGATTAGGACAATACGAGACGATGAGAACAAAGAGTTACTGACAGTCCTGGTGCCTTTTCTGGGCAAAATGAGCCTGAAAAAGGACCCATGTTAACAGAGGATTAACCCTTAAAAGCAACAGCCTGTTGCATATTCATACACCTCACACATGATGCAGAAATTCCATCCAAACACAGGATTCTGGCTGGGCAGTGTCAGCTTCTTCCTCTGAATCCTGACGGTGCCCTCAGGGCTGAGTGAGGCGGGAAGAAGTTAATTTCTTCTGATAAGGGAGCAATAAATTCTCTTTCTCTGAAAGACTGAGGTGTCCTGTGGCTGCTATCTCGCTGCAAGTACCTCATTCCTTTCTTTAAAAAAAAACCTCACATACATAGCTTCTATTTCAACATTATGTTATTACCTAAAACCATATTTGAGAAAATTAACACAGAATGACTTTTTAACAAAACACATGTAATATTCATTTTAATAAAAAAAGCCAATCATAAAATATGCATTTTTCACACACATTTATGTATGTAATAAATGAGTGTGATTGGTGCTAACAGTTGTAACTTCATCAGTATTTTAGAAAACATGTGTTAAAATGTAATAGAGGAAAAGGAGATGTAATTAGTGTCACGAAACAGATGTTTACAGATGGGCAGGAAGAAGTTAGTTTCTTCTGATAAGGGAGCAATAAATTCTCTTTCTCTGAAAGACTGAGGTGTCCTGTGGCTGCTATCTCGCTGCAAGTACCTCATTCCTTTCTTTAAAAAAAACCCTCACATACATAGCTTCTATTTCAACATTATGTTATAACCTAAAACCATATTTGAGAAAATTAACACAGCATAACTTTCTAACAAAACACATACAACACTCATCCTAATACTTGCGAAAAGCCGACCATAAACCACGCATTTTTTCAGAACTGCTGTTTTTACAACCATTTTATTACCATTAAAATTTCAAAATTTTAAAAACAAGTGACTGGCATTTTTCACAAGCCAAAGCCAACCCCGCCGGGTCATTTTCTTTCCCCTGCAGATCACCCACGGGCAGTTCGATGAGCGCTACGTGCTGTCGTCGCGGGTGCGCACCGGGCGCAGCATCCGCGGGCTGAGCCTGCCGCCCGCCTGCACCCGCGCCGAGCGCAGGGAGGTGGAGAACGTCGTGGTCACCGCGCTCTCCGGCCTGCGGGGCGACCTGTCCGGCAAGTACTACAGCCTGACCAGCATGACCGAGCGGGAGCAGCAGCAGCTCATCGACGTAAGTCGCGCTCCGGCGCCAGCAGCGCCTGCATAGGCTCAGTTTTAGGTTAATCTCCGCTTTACCCACGGGCGCAGGCTTCCCTGCTGTCACGATCCGTCCTTATGAACGGGACTCGTGATGGTTCGTTACTTGATCTCAGGGTATGAAACACCAACACGGCGAGGGGTTTGCAATAACAATCAGAACCAGTGTACTTTATGGAATGATCACAGCAAAATGCGTTGGAGGGGATTGGGGAAAAGAGAGGGAAAGCCTATGGAAAGAAAAGGGTTGAGAGAAAGGGAGGTTATATGTAGAGGTGACAAAGTTCTTCGAGGTCTAGTCGAGGTCCAGTCGAGGAGTCGCTTTCACATTGGGGAGATCTCGAAATCTCAAGCTAACCTGGGGGTTTTTATTATGACAACTCTATTGGAAATTCTGAAGGGGAGGAGACAGATACAATCAGCAGTGGGCAAGAGCCATTGTCTTTTTGGTCCAGTGATCACACCTGCAGCAGCTTGCCCCCCTGGGTTAGAGGTTTCAGTCTCAGTCTTTGGGAGGAAAGGGAGTTTTTCTATATTGGGGTCTCATGTCTCAGTCCTTGGAGAAAAGGCTTCTCCCATCTCAGTCCATCTGTCACGGTGGTTGTAAAACAGGTGAAGGGTTTTCCATGGGGACCACCAAAAGATCATTCCAGAAAAGAGTCCAGCCAGTTCAGGAGGTGGGGAGATTCCAGGGCCATTGTTGCGGAGCGATGCTGGCAAAGAAAGGCAAAGGCCCCCTCTCCTGTCACTGGGTTCAGTGTTCCATGGGGTGGGCAAGCACACCTGTGAACAAGAACTCCAGTTCCAGTCCTGGGGCCCTGGCAAGCTCCCACCAAACCAGGATATCAAGCAGGATGTTCAGTGGTCTGAGAATCATGAGGCAGATGAGAGGAATTTAGGACAGAGTCTCACACCTGCGGAGCCCGGTGGGATAGGCGCACCATTAACCTGTGCCTAATGGCCTGTCAAGGTTTGTAATGGGCCAGCAAGCCACCCAGGGTCTGTATTTCTGTTATTTCTGTTGTTTCTGTACTTCATTGCTGTGTGGGTCTGAGGCGTGGATTTATATTCCAGAGAGTGAGGCCAGTGTCAAATCAAATCCACGTGGCTGCTGCCACCTCTCTGGACAAGTAAAGAGGTAAATTCAGGACCCTTCCTTGGTCATCTCCTTGAGCAAACTGTGATTGGTACTTTCTCAATTAACCATTGCAAGTGAAAGTATTACGCCGAGATAGGTTTCACATGGTATCTGTATTCTATTCTGCAGGGGTGGGAGGTTCTGCCTGTGATTTCTCTACATCAAAACGACGCTAATTCTAATTTCCCAAAATTCGGCTGTAATTTCCTAAGTGACCACTACAGAAATTGTAATTTCCCAAAAGTGGCCGTAGCCTATTGCACCAAGGTGACCTTTCCCCAGCCCTGTCATTGCGCTTAGGGAACTGAAGGACCTGGCCCATAACAAGAGTTTTCATTGTCACACAGATGGAAAGACAAGGATTTTCATCATGGATTTTGGTCACAGCATGTGACATGTCAAACAAAGCTTGAAAGTGCGTTTTAAGTGTCCAAAGGAATGGCTGTACCCTCTTAGCTATGCTCATGGCACATTATTGCATAACATCAACCAAAGGGGAGCTGATGAAGTTACATAACTATTTATAAGCCTGGAACTAGGTGTCTGGATTAACCAGGAGTTAAGGATTTCTGTAAGGTCAGTAACTTTTTAACCTGAATGTCCCTGGTGATATGTTTATTGACAAGATGTTGACGACCTGTTGCAGGTTTTATTTTCAGCCTTTTATTTTCAGACAGCTCCTCAGGATGTAGAGGTTGAAACAGGAGCGTGGAAAATGTAATTCCTTCATGGTTTAAGGCTAAATCCTGTGGGAAGTGGAATAGGCTTCACCGATTCAGCATTTTATCTCATTTTGTTCTGTTTCATGATTGGTAACGCAAATTTGTAGAGATCAGACACTGATGTTGTAACCTGAGATTCATTCCTTACCTCACAACACTGCTTACCCCCTCCAGCACCTCAGGACCTGGCGCCTCTGTGGGATCAGGCTTCCTGCCAGCTGCTAGAGGCACCATTTCAGCTCTGCAGGATCAAAGGTTATTTCAGGGAGATAAATCAGTGCTACTTGAATTGCGCTCAGCACAGAAGGCATTTGGTGTTTTGCAGATTTGGGCCATATGCTCATGAGGAAAAGTAACAGCTCTTTTCTAGCCAAAAAGGGGGATTTTTTGTTTCAAACAAAGCGTCAGAAGTGGAGCAAGCTGAGGAAGGAAATTCGGTGTCCCTTTGAAGAACAAAGAGAACTCCACACCTTTTCTTCCTGCATGGTTGGAGTTCTACATGAGCTGCGTCCATTGCAAAGCATTCAAAGCATGAGAACCTAAGGGAAATGAAGAAAATAATTATTTCATTCTTCATTAAGGGAAAAAATAAGCAAAGCACATCAATGTGTCTACCACATCATATGCCTTCTGGATAGATTGCCTCACTATTTCTAGTTAAGACCTAGGTTTAAAAAGAAAAATAATAAAACCAACAACACTGCCAGCAAAACTCCTTGGCATTTGATATGACAGTGTTCAAGGAATTAAGAAATATTAGTTTTTTAGCACACACATGAAAATCAATATAAAATACTTATTTTCTTTGGGGGGGGGGGGGAAGCTCAAAGCAAATTGTTTTAAAAATTCTAAACTATTAGGCAAGTTGGTGGCACAGCAAGTGCTGCATTTATTAAGTCACAAATAGCATCTCTGTTAGGGAACATAAGAAGCCTGTGATTCCAAAAGGTTGAGGTTAGCACTGATTTGATTCCTACCTTGAGTTCATGCTCAGAATAAATACCTAAATCTCCATGCTGGAGAAGTACCTTTTCATCTTTTCAGAACTAGCATTTTTTATTGTTTGGTGGTGGTTTTTGTTTTTGTTTTTTATTTTCCTTTTTTTTTTTTTGTTTTGTTTTGTTTTTTGTTTTTTGTTTTTTCCAATCTTTAAGAACTCATTGACTTCTCTGCTGAAATGTGTCTGAATGCAGAGGAGAATTCTGGAGCCAGGTCCTCCAGAGCCTCCTTTGCTGCGTCCATGTGGACTCAGGCCCCAGCACCCATCCCTCCCTACACTTGAAAAATGTTTTTGGCAACACATGTCAGCAATCATCTGCTGACATGTTAAGAAAGTTATGAGAGTTTTAACACATCAAGAGAGTTAAGAAAATCTCCTGGGTAAAGAGATTTTAGTTTCCAGCAAAGGAACCAGGCTCCCAGGCTGTACTCTGTGATTTGCTTGTGCTTCCACTGCCTTCACAAAAATGCACTGGACAGCATTACTATGCTTCCTGGATAAACTGGAGCTGTGTTCTGTTTTCTCTGTCTCTCTGCCTCCTCTTGGCCCTGTCCTGGTGCCCAGGATCACTTTCTCTTTGACAAGCCTGTGTCCCCTCTGCTGACATGTGCTGGGATGGCCCGTGACTGGCCGGACGCCAGAGGGATCTGGTAGGTTGTGTGACCTGCAGGGTCCTGTGTCCTGCCCAAAGATCATCTTACAAACCTCCTTGCTTGTCCTAACCCTGCACAAACTCTGGCCCCACACTCACAGCATGCCCAGTTTGCTTCAGAAAGAGAAATGTTTTAATTCCCAGCGCTGAAAGCACCCCTTTCCTTCCAAATGAGCTGGGTGGAAAGGAGACAGGTCTTGTATTTGCGGGGTGCCCCGTGGCAGGGAGGAATGATGAGTCTGACTCCATGCTCTCAGAAGGCTGATTTATTATTTTATGATGCTGTATTATATAAAAGAATGCTATACTAAGCTATACTAAAGAATACAGAAAGGATACTTACAGAAAGCTAAAAAGATAATAATGAAACTTGTGAGTCTTTCCAGAGTCCTGACACAGCTTGGCACTGATTGGCCAATGAGTGAAAACAACTCACATGAAACCAATGAACCACCTGTTGGATAAACAATCTCCAAACACATTCCGCATGTGAGCACAACACAGGAGAAGCAAATGAGAAAAGAATTTTGTTTTCCTTTTTCTCTGAGGCTTCTCAGCTTCCCAGGAGGAAAATCCTGGGCAAAGGGATTTTTCAGAAAATATGACGGTGGCAGACAGGGAAGCTGGATTTCCTGCTCTGTTCTAGGTCTGTTTCTACTGCCCCAACACACTTTATTTCAGGCCCAAATACAATATCTGCTGTGGAGATGAAGGGGTAACAGCTCTGAGATGAGAGCCCAAAGCACCAGCAGAGGATGGGGCAGCTGTGCAGTGCACAGCATCTGCATCCATCCTGCTGCTCTGCAGGCACTGCCAGGTGCTTTAACACTGGAAAACCAGGCAAAAAGCATTCTGAGGAGCTGCCTAGTGTGAAACCTGATCACCCCCAAACCCAGCAACCTGCTGGAAAACTGTGAGGATTTTTTAATTTCAACAAGGTGCAGATTCTTTGGTCCCCACTGAGGAAAAGGATAAAGCTTGAGGCATCCATTCATTGTCTCTACAAACAAACAGAGGTACCAACAGCATAATTACTATCCAGGTATTCCCTGGATAAAACAGATCTGGCTTTTGGCTTCTTTTACATGTGACATATCAGGAAGAATGGAAGAAAAAAAAAATTAGTGTGATTGGAAATTGCTTCTGTAAGCCACATCTCGAAAATCTGCCTTTCTCTTGCAAAAAAATTATTTGTCAAAAAGCGTGTACATTGTGGAAATAATTTTGCTTTTGATGATCCTGTCCTCGTCATGGGCTGCAGGACCATCTCCACCAACAGCACTGTCAGCAATGGCACAGTTTAAATGCATGGTCCTGACAGCAGTGGGGACACTTGCTGAACTAAAAGGGGAGGGGAGTTAGGCCAAACTCAGACTATTTATAAAACCCTCCCTCAGCATTAGTGCACGACTGAGGAGGAGGTGACTGGACCTGGCCTGACCCCAGTGCCAGGGCACAGGATGTTTACACCTGCTCGGCATTGCGCTGGCCAGCTCCAAATGCAAGAAGAAAAAGGAGACGCAGCAAAAGAGCAGCTGAAAGTCAGGCTCTCGGTGATCTTGAACTTTCACTTTCATGTGCCTCAAACCTGGTGGCATTTCACTGCTGGCACAAATGAGTCTGATCCCATCCATCACCCTCTACGTGCTGTAGGAAGGCCGTAGTAGGAGACTGGCCAAGCAGAGGAAAAGCCAGGAGAAGTGAAGAAGTGACCCAGCTCTTGACAAAGCCAGCCCTGACTGCCTGCTTGAGGCAGGAGTGGGTTTTCAGGGGTTCTGTCCTTTCTGGCAGAGCAGGGTCCCTGAGGGATCCCAGACACATCCCTTGAGGGATGCAGACACCCAGCTCTCCCAGGGACACTGGGGTTTGAGGTAGGGGAGAAAAAAAAATAAATTAAATTAAAAATTAACTAAGTACACGTTGCTTGGCTCCCAGCAGCATGCAGGTGTTTGGGTTTTCTGAGAGCCACAAAACCCTTCCCTGAGGACACAGGGGGCAGAGCTTGGCTTCTCCCTTGGCTGCATGCCCAGCTATGCTCCTGAGAGAGGACCCCAGCAGCATGTGACCAGAAAACTCTCCTCACACTGTGCCCAAGAGGCCCTGTAATGCCACAGGCATGAGGGATCCCGTGGTGGAACCAGCCCCAATCCCTCCCTCCAGACAGCAGTTTGGTTATTACACATTTAACATCTCTGCTGCTTAGGAAGCCTGTGACAAAACTAAGGATGCTGAGAATTATTTCTCAGGGCTTGCCTTTTTAAAGATACTATTTTTTTTTTCTCCCCTCTCGTCTAGGCACAACAATGAGAAGACATTTCTCATTTGGATTAATGAAGAGGACCACACCAGGGTGATCTCCATGGAGAAGGGTGGCAACATGAAACGCGTCTTTGAAAGATTCTGCCGTGGATTAAAAGAGGTAGTGTCTCAGTGAGTTCATTATTCCTGTTTGTTCACTGCTGTCACCCCTGCTTACTGAGGTTCCCACTGAAGCTGAAAACTCCAGGGGCAATGAAATGAAGGAAATGAAGTCACATCAGTCCACACATCAACACAGCTGAAACAGGAAACATGGGCAGATTAATAGCTGAGTTGTAGGGAAAAATAAATAAATATCCCTTTTTTTTTTTTCCCCCCCCTGCCATTTGGTACCTGCAAACTGTGGGAAATCATAAATGAAGCACTTTATTTGGGTTGTTTGATTTACTTGATTGAAGACTTTATTTGGCCCATCCTCCTGGTTCTTATTTCTGAGGCTGGGAGCAGAGTGGAGGCTGCTGAGGTTGTGCACAGCACTCAGGGTTTAGGACCCACTATTCTGGGGAGATACAGGGGTTTGTGATTAAAATACTAGGAACTGATACTCGGGGCTCCTGGGTATTATTTTGGCATAGCTAATCACAATAATAAGAAAGGCTCCCTGGGACATGGTGTGGGTTAAAACGGTTTTGCCCAGAAAATCCAGGTGTGACTCAGGTTGGTCTGGGCCCAGTGCAGCCCTCTGACCTGCTCTGGCACAAAAATAAGTTGAATACCAGAGAAACAGAACTTCATTGTGCCCCACAGGTAATATCAAGGAACCCTGGAATGGTTTGGGTTGGAGTTAGGGTTTGCGGTGGGTTTTGGGGCACGGAAAAACAAAACCATCTGATTTATGCTCTGCTGGCACCAAGGAGGGTACTGAGAGTTTCCAGGGTGGGTTTCCAGGCACACCTGTGAGAGTCAGCAGTGCACAGGCGGTGGCCCAGGTGACACAGCCCCCAGGGGTTGTTCCCAGCTTTGCCTCTCACGCCAGCCTGTGGACAGGGATGTGGAAAGTGGTGGGGCAGCTCAGGGAGCTGTGCCCTCAGCAGGTGTCTGGGGCAGCAAATCAGGTCTAGTTTCCCACCATCCGTTGTGTTACCCTCACAAAACACAGAAATTACATTAGGAGAGTAATTTATTCTGCATCCTCCTGCAGACCTGAAGTGCTCAGCTATATTCACAGGACTCTTGTGATCAGCAGCTGGTTTATGCATCCAGTTCTCTTCAGGGGGAGATGAGAACTGAACTGGAATGGTATTGGGTTTGCACAAGCACAGATGGGTGAGCAGAGTACCAGGTCATTCAAAGGGCAGCAGACCCTTGTGATTTTCCTGCTGGTAATTATTTCACTCTCCTGTCAATTCTGGTCAGAGACCTACTAATGAGAAGTCTTATCTACAAGCTGTGTTGTCTCCTTATAACAGAAATGTGGCACTTGGAGGCCAAATGTTCTCTTCAAGGAGTCATGACATTAGCTAGAAAACTACACAAAACTCATTCTCAGCTCCCTCTGTTTGCTTCATAGTGTTTGAGTCCTTTGGGGGTCCTGTGTTGCACACTTGGTTCAAAATTACCAAGTTATAAACAAATGGCAAAAGCCACAACTCTGAAGTGAAGAACTAGCTCCATGGGCCAAGGCTTTGCCAAAACACCACGGCAGGGAGTTTTCTGATGAAGTGACCAAGAGTCTGCAAGATAATGTCTTGCATTATACCTTTTTCTGACCCACAGATGGGGTGACTGAGAGGCGTTTTAAAAACTTTTATTCCATCTTCAGTCTCAGGAGAAGGGTGAGACAACACAGGTGTTACAATTCACACCAGTCAGAAGCTGGCTGTTCCCTAATTCCAGTACACTCTAAGAGTTTCTTGGCCTGCCAGCTTTAGCCACACCATGCTGTGGATGCTTTAAAGCCAATTATCTAAAATTACCCCTCATGGGTCCCACTGCAGTGCCCCTTTCACAGTTCTGTTTCTCCAAAGTATCCACTCTTATTTGCAAGGCCATCCTTCGAAACTTGTTTCCAGCTCCGTTTCTCTCTCAGCAATGTCTGTCCCATTCCATGGCATTTCTAAGCCAGCATTTCTGGTCTCAAGGTTTGCACACTGTGTGGGCCTTCTGCCAGGCTTTGAGAACTCTCTACAAATCCATTTCCCACATTAGCAGTCATGAGAAGGCAGTGAAGAAATCCTTCTGGTCACCTGAGGAGTGCAAACATTTATATCACCCTTAGACCAGACCGCACCCAGGTGCAAATTCCTGCCACTCCGCTGGTACCTGACAATCAGACACTTGTAAATCTGCCCCTTTTTGTTTTGTTTCTGTGCTCACACAGGTGGAAAGGCTGATCAAGGAGCGGGGCTGGGAGTTCATGTGGAACGAGCGCCTGGGCTACGTGCTGACCTGTCCCTCCAACCTGGGCACGGGGCTGCGTGCAGGAGTCCACGTCAAGCTGCCCAGGCTCAGCAAGGTACACGGCACTGAAATGGGACCAAAGTGGCATAAATGTGACGTGATTTAAATGTGACACGAGCCAGCTCTCCTGGGGTGTAAAGGAGCAGAGGAGAAATGACAGCTTACGGAACTGCACATTAAAAGGATGTGTGATACAAGGGTCCCGGGGATAGCTCACTAAAGGAGCATGCTGTAATCCTGCAAATTGCTGTATTTGTTATGGAAATCAATCTGCTTAGCAGAAGCCACAAAGAGGGGCTGTAACCTAAGTAGTGAGAGAGCTCTCCACCTCTGCCTGTCCTTGTGGCAGTGCTGTAAGGATCACAGCATCGCAGTGGCTCTGCCCAGTACACGCAGTGCAAGGCAGGAAGCTCAAAGCTTGTTTCTCCTGGCAGGACCCCAGGTTCTCCAAAATCCTGGAGAACCTGCGCCTGCAGAAGCGTGGCACGGGCGGGGTGGACACAGCAGCTGTGGCTGACATCTACGACATCTCCAACCTGGACCGCCTCGGGCGCTCAGAGGTAACCTGCTCTTCTTGGGGTTTCCTTCTGTTTGGAGTTTCCCCCTTGCTTTTTAGCTGAGATCTGCACTGGCATGGGCCAGTTTCCCTCTGCTGAGCTCAGTGGATCTGTGGCAGTTTTCACTCCTCGTGAATCTGGTCCAGTGGAAATGCTCACTGGAAGGAGAGCTTTTAAGGTGCATGAAATGCTTGATAAATGCTCCTCTCCTGGCAGTGAAAAAACCCAACCCTGAGCAAGCTGCACAAAAATGACCGTGTGCTGAGGGTCTTCATGAGGGTATGCAGGTGCTGGAAGGAAGCAGGCATGGAGTCCTAACCCATGCAGGGACTCAGGCCCTGAAGCAAGACTTGGTGAAGGGTGTTGTGCTCCCTTCACTACTGAGTCACACACTTCCTCCACGGTCACACAGCAGCACAAGGCTTCCACCCAACAGTGACTGAGGAGTTGGGGCTGCTCTCACATGTCCTCTGTGGCTCTCAGACAAGAGAGCTGTGCTGTCTTGGTTTGAACAGACAGGTGCCTGCTGAGGAAGGCAGGAGCCTCCCTTGAAATGGAAAATGCATCCCCCTCCCTCTGAATTGTTGTAATTTTGAAATTAAGGGGCTCTCAGGCAAAGATGTGGGAGCAGGAATAAGTTTTTCATTAGGAAAAGTGAAATAAAAATTCAGTAATACAAAACACCACTGCCAGAGTCAGAGCAGGAGCTGGCCCCCTGTGGGTCAGGGTGGTGGCACAGTGCCATTCCATGGTGGCTCAGCCCTCCTGCAGTGCCAGCTGTGCTTCTGCTGGAGCAGGGATCCTGCACAAGGGTGGGGTTTTCCTCTGCAGCTCCAGGGCTGCTGGAGATGGGCCTGGAATTCCTCTGGGAATGCAGGGGAGCAGAAATCTGCTCCTCTGGGAATGCAGGGCAGGAGAAAGCTGCTCCTCTGGGAATGCAGTGGGCAAAGGCTGCTGTGGTATCCCAAAATCTCAGATTGTATCCAGGTAGGAATGCTTGGCTCCTGCCCTGGGCAGAGCATCTCCACGTGGGATGATGGAATTTTATCAGCCATGCAGGGACACTCCCTGGCCAGGAACAGAAGATAATTAATAATGAATGGCCCATGAACAGAAGATAATTAATAATTGATGGCCCATGAACAGCAGAGATCTCCTGGAGGGAGGATTGGTTGTGGGAGAGATAAAGAACACTGCCCCACCTGGTTTGAACAGATGGTGGTAGAATATACACTTCTACTGACACCTTGCAGACATGTGTTTAAACCAGAGATTGAAATCAGGGCAAAGATTTAATAGTCCTGAGCCTTCCCTGTAAGGCACAGGCTGCGGTGAGGTAGGTGCACCTCAGATGTTTGCTGCAAAGCCATTTCAGTGAGAACGAGCATTTGTAGTGCCAGAGTGTGGAAATGACCCTGCAGCCTGGAGCAGCTGCTCCCCTCCAGGCAGCTCGGCTCCCACACCTCATTCCAGCTTCATGCTTAATGATTTGATTAGCCAGAGCAGCTCCTAAGAGCACAGCTCATGGGGATGGGGAGAAACAGCCGTGCCCAGGAGCTGCTGCTCCTCCCACAGCTCTGACTGAGCCAAACCCCATGGCTGGGGCAGGCTGGACCGGCGTGCAGGCTGGTCCTGGTGCTGCAGCCCAACACCTGGGGCCAGCCTCATTCTAGCTAGGTTTTCATGACAGAAAAATAACCCTGGGATGATGCACCTGGGTGACAACAATGTTAACCCAGCCCACAGTGCCTTCCCTTCCTGGCTCACCTGCCGTGGGGACAGCCCAGCCAGGTGACCACTGCTCTCTGACCCAGACATGCCTCTGAATGTCCCCACAGCCATGGACAGATGTCTGGAAACTTCAGACATTGAGGTTTAAGGTAGGCACGTGTGCTCCTTTGGGTCTAGAATGAAATAAGTAACAGGAAACAAAATAAATAAGAGTGAAATACTATCAGGCTGTTTTATTTGCCAAAACAGCCTGTGACAAACACATCTATTAACACCTGAGACATCACCATGTGTGTTTTATGTTAAAGTAACATTAATAATAAAAAACAGGATTGCACAGCATGATGAATTGAGTCCTGCTGACAGAAAGCCTAAGCCTACACATTTTTGCTTATATGAAGAATTTCACTTAAGTCAGTGATGCTCCAAAAGAATTAAGGCCACAGATAAGACACAAGCCCTACCCTGGAGATTCTGAAATCTAAATAAAACATGACATACTCAAGGGGATAAGAAAAGTTTTATTATAGGGTAAATTTTTTCAGTACATAATTAAATAAATGGCATTATGTGGTAAATGTGTTTGCAGAACTGAATTATGCTCTCTAAGGTGCAAGATAAAACTGTTTGTATTCCTGCTCTGTTTCAATTACTGGTCAATGCAAACTTAATATGGAATTTGTTTTCTTATGGAGGCTGCAAATTCAGACCTCTGAATTCCCAACATAAAAGACAATAAAATAAACTGCTAAGCCACTGAAATGCCTTACAGTAGAAACAAATCCCTTGAAAATCAGCTACTGTCACAATAAAGAGACAATGGGATTAATCTCCACACTTGGCTTTAACAAGCCAGTCATTAAAGGTTGCTAATGACCCATTTCATGGAGATTAAGAAATACCAGCTTCATCTTGCTGCCTCACAGTGCCACAGGGTCTGTGGTCCTTAAATGTCACCTGTCTGCTGGGGATAGGGCCCCTTGTATTCTGCAGCAACTTTGAAACAGGTTATGAAGACACCACCAGCCCCTGCCATACAGAATTATGAATTTCAGTGCTGCTCTGCCATGCAGAATTATGAATTTTGGGCCTGGAGCGAATCCCACCTCTGGCAGTGTCACTCTGATGCCTTGGAGTGGCTGCCTAGAACAGGGGCTAGGCAGGATTAAGGGAATAAAAACAGGTATTTATTAAAGGCCTTCCAAAGGTACAGATTGGGGTATCAGAAGCCTCCAGTGGGCTACACCCAAGGTGGTCGATGGGCATGAGTTTTTCATAAAGGTAAAAGTTTGGTCCATTTGCATTTCAGGGGTTAATCCTCCAATTACAGCTTCAGGTAATGAAGTAATTTTCTCCGAGTGTGCCCCCCTCAATTCACTGTTGTTTGCATCTCAGATAATAAGGTGTCCTTGATTTTCAGGCCTAGAGAGGAATTGTTTTGTCTGAGTAAAATGGGGAAACGGTAGGGAAAACAGGGTATGGAGTTTAGAACTATACACTAAAGCAGTACAGGATCTAAAAATATAAATATAAAAATATAGGAAAATATAAATATTTATATATTTATATATTGCTATATTTATATAAAGCTATATTTATATAGAGACAGAAATATTTTAATAAATATAATTATATTAATATTTATATAAAATAAAAGATAAAATAAAAATATAGAAATATAAAAATATAAAACCTAAATCCCAAGGCATTAACTGAGGAGCTGGGAGCAAAGGAGTGCTGGGTGCAGGATGAGCCCTGAGCTGTGTGCTGAGCCTGGCAGGATGGGCAGGCTGCTCCCCAGGGCTGAGGGCCCACCCCACAGGGCCATGTGCAGGGAAAGCACACAGCTGGGCTTTGATGAGCCCGCTCAGGCACTCATGCTCCTGGTAGTCCTGCCCTCCTGCCAGTCCCAGCCCACCAAGGACACCCACCCTGAGCCCCCAGCAGCATTCAGGGCTTCTGTGAAGCGGGGCAACAAGCCTCCTTCATGCTCTCCCTGCACCAGCATCCCTCCCAAGTCACTTCCATGTCTCTGTGCTCACACATCCTGCAAGCATGGGGTGTTTCGGGCTTGGGAGCTGTGGGGGACACAGCAAGGACTTCGGTGCTTCATCAGGCACTGCCTGGCAGGGCTGAACACTCAGAGCACAGCTGCTCTGTGCCCTCACCCTCGCGCAGAGTGGGGAACACTCGGGGCAAGGCATCCCTGCTCAGCAGCACCCTGCACCCTCTCAAGGGTCATTTTTGAAACAGGTCCCTCAGCTCCTTCCTGAACCCTTTATACAGGGATTCTTGCCTGGTTGGTTTGCTCCTGTGGGAGCACAGTTTGGTGGAAATAACGTTAGGGACCTAACTGAAGGTTTCTGCTGCTCGGGGAAAACAGGAGAAGGGAATTACTGTGGCTTTGCGCAGCGTGTACTCCCTGGGCCAGAGGACGTGTGATGTCTGCGACCCTCCTCACTTTCAGCTTTGTCTGCTGTGGCGACAGCACAAGCCAACTTCCCACTCTTCTATCAACAGACGAGCTAAAAGCTCTGCTACTACAACTCTCTTCTTGTTGTTGTAGGTGGAGCTAGTCCAGATTGTCATCGACGGGGTCAATTACCTTGTTGACTGTGAGAAGAAACTGGAAAGAGGCCAAGACATCAAGGTGCCACCCCCCCTGCCTCAGTTTGGCAGGAGATGAAGTTGCTGGTGCAGCTGAGGGGAAATGTGGCTGCCGTTCTGATGGAAAGGCGCCCCTGTACATCTCTGTATAAATGCATTGTGTAATAAAACACTGCCTGACACCTGAGGTCTCCTCCCTGCCTGGCTGCGCCGGCACAAAGTGGTCTGGGTGCGGCTTTACTGGGGTGCACCCATACAACCACCTTGGGATGCTCTTTTTTTGGGGGACTGCTTCCCTCTCTTGGTTGGTGATAAGAAAAGTACCACTTCAGCTGTGCAAGAAGCACAAATTTCTAATTCTATGCAGCACTTGCACTTCTGGACATATTTGCAATGCCTCCTGTAAGCATCCTGCTCATTTCTGCCCTGTGCCCTTGGGCTGCAGCAACCTGGCCCAAAACCCAGCAGGCAAATCAGTTTGCTGATATTCTGCATCCCACCTAAGCCTGCCCAGCTCCAGTCCCCTCCTGCAGCTCTCAGCTTCAGAGGTAACGGGGTCAGGCTCAGCTGCCCCTCCCCAGAGCCCCTGAGGATGTGCTGCCACTCCAGGGGACATCTCCATGCTCACCATGGTCCATGTGCACGGCAGCACAGTGGAAAGGAAGAAACCAGCAAGCGCTGACAATCCCACTGATTGCTTCTTTTTGGCATATGGAAACACAGTGTTTCACAGCCAGAACACCAGTTCCCAGGCAGGTCCCTGGGTGAGTCACATCTGCAGAGCTGTGGCTGGATAGTTGGCCCATAACTGGCTACAGACTTTAAAAGTCACAACTGGAAGCTAATTGAGAGCTAGATGGTGAATTAGCTGCTCTTGAAAATCAGCAGCATGGTGTGCTGGCCCAGAGGGACAGCTGCTGAGTGTAGAGCAGGCTGGAGCTTCCATGTGATTACTGTTACTTCCTCATCTATGCTGGGCACATTCCCTAGCATTCTGCTGCAGGCTTTCCAAATGGTGGCTGATTATAGTAATTCTGGGGGAGGGAATCAGACTGTTGCTGATTCTACACAGAAGGCAAATAAGCAAAACTGGAAAGGCTTCGCTGTTAGCCCTCCAAAACTCTCAGCTCAACACAAAACCCAACTGTGGGCCAAGTGTCCTCAAATTTCAGCATGTATTTTGCTTTTCTCCTGCTGATGGTCAGCAGCACGATGTCCAGCAGGCTGCCCCTTGCTAAGAGCAATCCTGAGGGGCTGCTATGGGGCTGATGGCTTTTTCAGTGGCTTTAACAACCTGGAGGATGAGGCGCATCACTCACCAGCCAGTCCACTGATGGTACCACATAAGAGCTGGAGAGGAGGGCTGCTCTTCAGAGAGCATTTCACATTGGAAATGGGCTGCTGGAAACCTCGTGGGCTCCAGCAGAGGCAGAGCCTGGCAGGAGAAGGCTAAGAGGGCATCTTAATGATGCCCACCTCTGTCTGCAGCAGGGGAAAACCAGGCTCAAGGCTCTCCTTGGGGGTGCAGAGTGAAAGGACAGGAGGCAACAGACCCAGGATGGGACACTGGGAACTCCTGTTACTTATCAGAGAGGCCATCTGCCCTGCAAGGGTGGTCAAATGTTGGAACAGACCCAGAGATACCCAAAACTCAGGGAGCAAGGTTCTGATCCACACGGGGGCTGGGGTGGGATTGGTGGGTGTTTTGGGACAGAACCCCTCCAGACCCCCAGCCTACACAAAGGTGTGATCCGTGGCTGAAACAACCACTGCAAAATGCCTGAGATGAGCAAATAACCCAGAGCAATGCCCTGGCCATCCCTGCTCTGACCAGACAGGGAATTGTGAGTCTGCACAAAATAGGGACACCCAGGTATGACTTATTCCCTGGTCTGCTCCAACTGTGGCATTCTCTGTATTGCTGGCTTCCAAGCACATTGTTCACAACCAAAATACTCCTCCTCACATGGGATATTTTGCAAGGGCTTCTTGTCACCCACATTTTCCATTTCTGTGACCTTCCTCTCTCTTCATGATCTCTATACAGCCATTGAGAACAACCCGGGTGCTTCACATGAATGGTGTGTTTTCATTCTTCATGGCACAGCGCTAATTAATATTTTAAATTAAACTTGGACAGTGACAAGTCAATGCAGGATGTCTTTACTCAGTCCTCCTCCCTCATGAAATATGCTCAGGGCAGTTTTCTGTTTGCTTGGAGCCCATTCTCCTCTGAGTAGAGCCCACCCTGGGGATGAGGTGTGGGGGAGCAGGGTCTGTGCCCCTCAGGAGCAGATGGAAGGTGGCCGCTCTGCTCCACAGGGATATGTTCAGGAGAATGAACATATCCTTGTGGAGCAGAGCAGCATGCACCATGCAGTTTGTTTCCTGCTGCTCCTTGAATGCTGCAGCAGGAAACAACTAACCTGAAAGGAGCCACTCCAAGCTCTAGACACCTCCAGAAACCAGCTGCTTTCAGCAATAACAACCTGAAATATCAACCTCCTTCCTTAACCCGTGTCACGATCCGCCCTCACGGACAGGATTGTGATGGTTCGTTGTCTGATCTCGGGGTTCAAAACACCAACACGGCAAGGGGGTTTGCAGTTACAATCAAAATCAGTGTACTTTATTGAATGATCACAGCAAAATGCATTGGAGGGGACTGGGGAAAAGAGAAAGAAATAGAAAGAAAACCTGCAGGAAAGGAAAAGAAAGAGGGAATAGGTATAGCTACCAAAACACAGAGGTGACGAAGTTCCAGTCGAGGTCCAGTTGAGGTCCAGTCGAAGAGTCGCTTCTGAGTTTTAGGGAGATCTCCATCAAGCTAGCCAACTCGAGGGTTTTTATTAGAATTTTCTATTGAAAGTTGGGAAAGAGTGGGGGAAAAGATACAATAGTCTTATGATCTCATCTGGTCAGCAGTGGGCGAGAGCTATTGTCTTCTTGGTCCAGTGGTCACTGCCTGCAGGCAAACATCTCAGTTTGATCAGCTGTTCTCCCCCATGGACACTGCCCCCCTCACCTCCCAGGTTAGAGGTTTCAGTCCTGGAGGAGAAAAGGAGCCTTTTCCATATAGGGGTTTCATGTCTCAGTCTTGGAGGGAGTGGTTTCTCCCATCTCAGTCCATCTGCCACGGTGGTTGTACAGTAGATGAAGGGTTTTCCATGAGGACCACCAAAAGGTCATTCCAGAAAAGAGTCCAGCCAGGTTAGGAGGTGGAAAAATCCCATGGCCATTGAAGCAAAGTGATGAAGGCGGAGGAGGGCAAAGTGCCCCTTCTCCTTTCACTGGGTTCAGTGTTCCATGAGGTGGACAAACACACCTGTGAAAAATAACTCAAGTTCCAGTCCCGGGGCCCTGGCAAGCCCCCACCAAACCAGGATATCGAACAGAATGCTCGGTGGTCTACAAATCATGAAGCAGATGAGAGTATTTTCGGACAGAGTATCTCAATCTGTCACTGGGAGCTCACACCAAGAGGCCTTTTGGACAAGCATCCCCACAGCAGAGCTCGAGGAGGGAGCAGTTTGAAACACAACTCCTTCAGCGTTTCAACCTGCCTTTATCAGATGAGCACACACCAACCTGTCCCAAAGGGAAAGCAGGCAGGAAAGAGAAGCTCCACTCTCACAACAGCAAACTCTGTGCTTCCTTCTGTTCCAGCTGCAGGATGGAGCCCATGGGCTACTCTGTGGTTTGGGAAGGAGCCCTGGGAATTGGCCTGATCTGGAAGGGCAGCAGAGGGAAGTTTCCTAAAGACATGGAAAAGATTCTCTGGAAGCAAAAGATTATGGAAATATTTCTTCAGAAAACCAATAAAAGAGTAATTGAAGCATTTCAAAAAGTTCCCAGACTGAAATCTGTGTCCCACTTTGACAGCCTCTAAGTCTCTGAGCTGAGTCAAGAAGCTCAGGAATGAACTTGCAAGGCTTGGATAAACATCATTGGTGTCTGTCCCCCAGAGCACAAGCAGCTCCCCAACAAGACTTCAAGACTGAAGGACAAAGCTTCCCCCTTCAGCTCTCCACAGCAGCTCTAGGGAGTCTCACTCCACTGCAAGATCTCTTTTGTCAGCCTACAGTGACAAGAGTTGGCTGCAGGAGGCATCTGCATGGGAACTCTCCTCAGATGGGGGGAAGAAAAAGAAGTGGTGGTTCCCGCAGAAAGAAAAAGGCAAGGCCGTTTGGGAAGACACCAGCATGAGTCCACTACAACTCTAGGCCATTAATTGATGTCACAATCTGTCCTTACGAACGGGGTTCATGATGGTTCCTTAGATTGATCTCAGAGTGCAAAAACACCCGACACGGCAAAGGGGGTTGCAGTAATAATCAAAAACCAGCGTACTTTATTGAATGATCACAGCAAAATGCATTGCGGGGAAACTGGGGAAAAAGGGAAGCATAAGGAAAAGAAAGGGTAGAAGAGAAAGGGAGGTTATTGCTACCAAAAATAGAGACAACTAAGTCCTCTGAAGTCCAGTCGACGGCACTTGTCATATTCATGTCAGGGGAGAGCTCGAAATCTCAAGCCAACCTGGGGGGTTTTATTATGATAACTCTATTGGAAATTGTGGAGCGGGGGAGACAAATACAATAGTCTGTGATCTCAGCAGTGGGCGAGAGCCGTTGTCTTCTTGGTGCAGTGGTCACACCTGAAGCAGCTTGCCTCCCCCACACCCCCCCCAGGTTAGAGGCTTCGGTCTCAGTCCTTGGGAGGAAGGGGGAGCTGTTCCATATCAGGGTCTCATGTCTCAGTCCTTGGAGAAAAGGCTTCTCCCATCTCAGTTTGTCTATCACGGTGGCTGCACAGTAGATGTAGGGTATTCCATGGGGACCACCAAAAGGTCATCTCAGAAAAGTCCAGCCAAGTTGGGAGGTAGGAAGATTGCAGGATCATTGTTGAGGAGTGAGGGAAAGGGCACATTGCCCCTCTTCCATGGAGTAGACAAACACACCTGGTGAAAACCAACTTGGCAATCCAGAGGCTCTGCTCCGGTCCTGGGACCCTGGCAAGCTCCCACCAGACCAGGATGTTAAACGGGATCCTTTCTAGGTGGTCCCAGTTTCTGCTTTTTTCATGAGGAATCATGAGGCAGATGAGAGAAATTTCAGACAGATACAATGGCAAGCATCCAGCGGGGGCAAAGGAGCTTGCAATGCCAGAAGTTTCCACAAAGAGCTTCCTGCAAGCACAGCAATGCTCCTTCCCCTCACAGGCCCAGGAAGAGGGCAGAAGCAGAGACCATGGTGGGCTAGCAGTGAGCTCTGTGTGAGCCTAAAAGCAAATGAAGCAGCAGCAGCAGCAGCGGAGTGGCTGAGACACAGAGGTACGCCGTCCCTGTGCAACAGAAAGATGAGGAAACCCTGGTGCAGCCCAATCTCTATCACCTTTTGTGGTTATCAAAGCCAGTAGGTATTTAGAAAAGTGTGCCTTCATCCAACAATATGACAAATAGATGGACATATTCCTGGCCTGTATGTTCTTACTTTGGTGCAGCAATATTGTGTTTTGGGAACTAACACAAGATTTTTTCACTTAGCTGTTTAAAAGTTTTGTCTGGCAGTCTCTGCTATCAGGATGATCCTCAGATGCATCGGAAAGTCTTTTTTCCCTGCCCAGCTGTTGAAGAAGGAGTCAGGACTCTTTGGCTGCAGTTCCTAAGGTTCTTTGTTATTTCTCATCTCTTCCATTCTTTCTCTGGCCTGCCGAGATCTGTTCAGCAGATCAGCCAGAGGCACACTGCCCGCCTCCCGGGCTGGTGTTGTTTTTATACTAAAACCTACGTATACTATATTTATAGTTATGTTCCAATACCTATCACCTATGTTAGACAGTCAGTTGCTAAATACTGGAGGTTAGAAAGAAGAAAGAAAAGGACAGGACATGCCCAAATCCCTCCATTTTGGGACCGGAACCTCCACTCTAAAAATCCCCAAAATTCTACTCTTCACCCTGTGACAACTGCTGTTATGCTACTCAAACTTTTGTGACTTGTCATTCTTCATACAGAGTTGGTAGTTTGTTCCAAGGATCAGAATCACATCACAGGTGCCTTCGGCTGCATGCCAGGGCTTCAGAGCCTCCTGCCTGGGGCTCCAGCCATCCTGAGCAGTCAGAGGAACGTCCTGGGTTCCAACAGCTCACAAGCATTTTGTCAATGCACCTTGCAAATGCTTTTGCTGACTGAAGCCACATTGCGCCTTTCCTTCAGAAATCAATGAAGAAAACACAAACTGCCTTCTGAAACCCTTCTGCTTCCTTGCAAATCCGTTTGCTGGCCAAGCACAAGCCTCAGGCTCATCCCCGATTCCCTCTGGGAGATACGAGGTAATACTTTGCTGCAGACAAAAGGTTATTAGAAAAAAGAATGGAAGTTGTTGGTGCTAGGTGTTGTTAGTTATAGTTTGCATTTGTTCCAGTTAAGTTGTTGGGTGTTGCTGTGAGCTGGAAAAGGGGAGGGGTTGAACACCAGACCAAAGGGAAGAAAGAGAAGAGGAGAGGGGACAGAAAAGTAGGCTGTTGGGAGAGAATATAAGTTCCTTAGTACCCAGCCAAAGGGAAAGGGGACAGGGATTGCCCAGGGCTGGGAAAAGCAATAAAAAGCAGCATTTTGTTGGCTGCGTGTATGTTCGGCTCTCAGGAGAGACAGATGTTCAGCTCAGTTGAATCCTTACTAAGAAGAAAGTTCACTTTTGTTTTAATGACTTTGTCTCCAGTGAATTGTATCTAAGAGTTTGTTTATTTCTAACACCTCTCTCCCAGCAGCTCAGAGCCGCATTGCACAGCGCTTGCTGTGCGCCCGAGAGCACAAAGCAGGCTGGCCTGGTGGCCCTGAATATTTCTGCAGAGCACTCTGCATCTCACCCCTTTGCTGCGGCTCAGGGCAGACCTGCAGGATTGCAGGCGCTTCCTGCCAGAGCTGCGTCAGGCACTGGCTCCTGCAGATGTGCCCTGCCAAGCTGTGGCTGCCTGGCGCTGGCCTGGGTTCCCCCGGCAGAAGCGCCGTGCCTGAAGGCCGCTGAGCTGTGCTGCACCTGCCCAGCAGCCCGGCTCCCTGCCCCGCTGCCCAGAGTGCTGCACACACTGCTGCCCTTTCCCAGCAGCTGCAGGGCAGCCAGCAGAAGAGCAGCAATCCTCAGCCAGGCCAGCGGCCCTGGGCTGCCCTTGGCCTTTCTCTGCTCCTGGGCACGCTGCAGACGGCCAATGCCTCCAGCCTGGGCTGTGCCCAGCACGGCTTGGCTTCCCCTGGGCAGCAGCCAGCTGCCACCTGGGCTCTGAGAGCGCAGCATTCGCCCGCTGCCAGCAAGAGGCACCAGGGCCTGGCTGCTGCCTCTTGCAGCTCCAAGGGCCTCCTTCCAGCCCGCCTCTGCCCAGGCTCGGGCTGCTCCGGCCTCTGCCAGGGCTCTGCTGGGGCTCCAGCCCGGGCCAGCCCGGGCCCGCTCTCACCTCACAGCCGCTGCCAGCTCTGCACCACAGGACACCTTCCACAGCAGCCTCTCTGATCTTGCTGCTTTCTCACCTGAGCAAGGCTCTCCTCCAGCCAAAGACATTGCACTTGGGGATACAAATCCAAGGGGAGCAACCCAAATGTTCTCCACTCACAGCTGCAGGCCTCAATCCACACAGGATCTCTTGGCTGCCCCACTCCTCCTTTGGTTTTCCCTGCAAATGCCACTGCCCTTTCTGCCTCACCTAGAAATACCACAGCTAGGCAAAAACTGGCCAGTGGGTCACATTCCAAAGGCAGAGTGGTCTGAAGAGGATGAATGAAGAAGAGACTTCTCCACTTTCAAATCATACAAAAAAAAGCCCTGTGACTTTGCACCAGTAAAAACAACTGGTAATTCAGAAGGAAATCTTGAGTTTTCTGAAGGGGTCAGAAGGAGGGGAATTATCCAAATGAGTTGATATTTCAGAAACTTTATTTAATGACAATCCTAATCTATTAACCTAATCTACAAAGCTCTTCCACAATCCTACTCTACCATCCTACTCTAAATTGGTTATGCAGATAACATCTTGACGTGATTGTTACGTTCTCATCTCCTACTTCTTCACAAAGTTGATGAGTAGTGCCAGGATGGATGCTGGCTTGGCTGATTTTAGAAATGGATGCTGTCCACAGGAAAAAAACCAAAACAACAAAGAACAGTGAACCATGACTTTCCAAGCACAGCACTTCACAGGCTCAATGAGGATTCCTCTACTTCCTAGAAAGACTCAGAAAGTAGAACAATGGGACCATCTGCTCCTCAATTGTCATGTGCAGGACCTTGCCATCACAGGCAAACCTGGCCCAGAATCCCATTCATCTGTTTCTTCATCTTGCTGGGAGTTTTGCCCTGCCAGTGCTCTAGAAATGGTGCTTTCTGTCCCTGGGGTTTCTTCCTTTCAGGAAGCTGCAATGACTCCCACAGGTCCCTGCCTTTGAAAGGCAGGCACTGTGCTGATTTCCAGAGGGAGACAGAGCAGTGTCTGCCTTTGCATGCCCTGCCCCTCCTGTGCTGGATGGCCCCTTCCTTCCCAGCAGGGCCAGCCCAGGGGCACTGGGTGCTGCAGTTGCCTCTCTGCCACACAGGCTGGCAGTAACCCTGGCACAGCTCCTGTCTGCTTGAGCGTGCCAGGCAGCAGATGGGGCTGGCACAAGCCCCTCTCAGCTGTCCCTGTCTGCGTGCCAGAAACCCCTCAGGGTGGGCTGGGGGGCACAAACCAGGGCCCCTCAGGGGCTCACAGGGAGCCCCCCACAGCCCCTCCTGCCCACAGCCAAATCTCTGACCGCTCGGCCGGGACTGGCTTCCTTGGGCTCCTCCAGCACTGTTTCATGTCTCTGTAGCCTGCATTGCTCTACTTCAATTCTTTTGCCATTAGATAAAACGGAACACCCCACCAAATTACAAAACAGGGCAACAGAAACAGCCAGAAAACAGAGCACCTGTCCTCTCAGGAAATGCGGAGAGAGGTAGAGTTCTTCAGCTTTGTGAAGAACAGGCCCCAGGGAGACTTTCTTGCCACTTTGCAAGACTTCAGAATGGCTTTGAAGAAAGTGGGGGACACCTTTTTTAACAATTACAATAGGATGTGGGTGAATATTTTTAAACAAAATGGAGATCAAGTCAGAGTAGGTCTAAGGCAGAACTTGTTTACTCGGAGCATGGTGCCACCCTGGCACAGGTTGCCCCAAGAGCTTGTAGGTGCCCTGTCCCTGGGACCATTCCAGGTTAGGTGGGAAAGGGCTCTGAGCAAGGGTGGAGATGGAGAACATGGAGAACATGGCTTGGGCTATGAGAGAAACATGGTCACTATGTGTTTCAGCAACGAGAAGCAGAAGAGTGTTGCCTTTCCACCCTCATGCCCAGGTTTCAGGCATGTTTCCCAGTGAGATGAAACTGCACAGGGGGTTAAGTTCCTCTCTTAAAACCATTGCCTTAAAAACTTTGTTGGGTTTCAGCTTCTTTTCTTCATTTCTGGAAATGTAACACCAGTTCTGAGGGCTTGCCTCGTGGTTTTAGGGGCATCTTCACAGACAAGTGGGAACAACTTGAAACCCAGAGCAAAGTGTTGCCTGAGAAGGACTGGGGAGTGTTTGCCTGTGCTAAGGCTTGAGCTGTCTGGCAATCCCCCTCCGTGCTCCAAGTTATAGTTATAGTTATAGTTATGCTCGAAGCATAACTGTAAGACTAAGGAAAGGGATGAGCATCTGGTTAAACCCCAAATAAAATCAGCTGCGTGGGACCCTGGACAAGGAAGGCAAGAAAGCAGAAGATCATGTGTTAGAAATACTCCTGCTCTTTAGAGCTATGCTTTTATCCTACAGGAGGTAGATATTTCAAGTCAGAGAGAGATAATAATTATTTTCTAACAAAAACTTATACCATTTTCTTACACCTTAAAGAAACTGCATCTTGAACTTCAAGTGATCATTTTTAGTGGTCAGTGATGCTTAAGCCACCTTGTTGCAGCTGAGAATCTGCCTGATGAGATCAAACCCAAAGGCACCTTCTCCCATACCAGCACCTGTGACAGTGATGACAGCACGCAGGGCATGTTTTGTTTAGCAAGGAAAGCAGCTCCTTTCCCCACTTGCACCAGGGAGATTGAAGTCAGGGTTAAATGTCTCTAAAATCCTTGGCTGCAACAGAGGTTTAATCCCCAAACACAACAGAGAAAAACGGGTTTATTAAGAGGTTTTGCTCTCAGCAGCAGGATTTAAGGCTAAAACCTCTCCAGCATTTGCTGCTTGGTGTAACAACCCCAAAATCTCCAACCTCTCTGTCCCAATTCTCCTCCTGTCTCTCATTTTGCACTCTCCATGCCTCAGGAGCTGACGAATGGAGAGTAAACTGCTGAATGCTTCAAAACCCAGCTTCCTAGGATCAGTCCTAATTGTCCAATTTATAACTACTGTGCTTTCATGAGGATTTCTCTCTCCACCAGCTATCTGCCTCCAAACAAAACAAACCATCATTATTCCTGCAGAATTCAGAGTGGCCTCAGGAAGAAAATTCTTTTTTCTGGCATGTTTTCTTCCTAAAGGATATCCCTGACAGTCAGGGCATGTGATTGCTGGGCTCCAGAGTAATGGTGAGCTGCCACAAACAGATCTGCTGACTTCCAAATCCTCAGTAGCTGGGTCTTGCTGTGGAAACAAAATCTCACCTATTTTGTATGCAACAGTGGCTGGGCAGTTGCTGTTTATTTGATTCTTCCCTATTTGCACCTTTGCCTAATGGTGGCATTTTTTATTTCTCTCCATGTGTAGAAAACTTCCATAAGCTTCTAATTGTTCTTACTTATGAACTTGAGGCAACCTCCAGGACATTAGCAGGCAGTTTAAAAAAGGATGTAGAGAATGCGACAAGGAGGAGTGGGCAAGAAGGAGCATGGTGTGCCTGTGTCCTCTCTACTGTGTGCTTCTGTCTTCCCAAAGAGGCTCTCTCCATGACCAGGTCAACATCCACAAACCAGTGGAACAGAAAATCAGGAGCCTAATTAATGCTCTCCCTGCCAATGAGGAGAACAAACCAGATGAAGCAAGGCTGAGGCAAAGAAGAACCCAAGGCCTGGTTTATGTGTTCCTAGCACCTGTGACTGCAGTTTTGGCAGCTAAAAGGCTCAAAGCTTTAGCCCAGTCTTCTTGTTCCCTTTTCACCTGGACAAAAGAGCTTCAAAGGAGGCACTGGATTTTGAGTGTGTGTAGGAGAATCCAAGCACAGGCATCATCTGCCAGTTGGTGAAAATGAAGAAATGGACAGCTTTGAAGCACTCAGCTGGTTTCCTAGTTAATTTCCATGCTGCAATAATCGTGACTGAACAGCAGAATGTTTCTATCAAACCAAAGTCCTGGCTTTGTGGACATGTAAAAATAGCTGCAGGCAGAAACTCCTTTTCAGAAATGATGGACAAGCTGAATGTAAAAATGTTCCACCAGTCAGTTCCACTAGCCCACAAGTGCACCACTGATCTGGAGAAAGAGTCCTTGTCTGGAGGGTGGATTGTGTGACAGACTGTACAGTATGAAAATAAAAGCATCCTTGCAGAAGGCAATATTTGAATTTTCAGGAAAGCTTCATGCAGCACAGATGGAGCACCACTCACTACACATACAACTTGCAGAGTTCAAATGGAATTTCAGTTAGGTGAAAAAAAGAAGCTGACAAAGCCCAGAGCCTGCGAGAGCAACTAAATATGCTTTGGCAAAAAATCATCACGCAGTGAGAGGTTTGAGAGTGTAGGAGAATTAAATACTGCATTACATTGGAAGCATCAGGTACAATCACTTCTGAATGAACAGGAGCAACAGCTACAGGAGTCAAACAAAAAACTCGAATTGCACTCCAGTGAAGAAGCAAATAAAAGCCAAGCCTTCTATGAAACCCTGAAGGAAGACTCAGAGAGCATGACCATGGACTGCACCTGACAACTTCTCTTCACGAAAGGAAACAGAAGACAACTGTGAGAAAGTCTGCATTTTATAACTCAATCTTGATTTCAGATATCCAAACTTAAACCTTTCTTTTCTGTGATTTGTCCATGGAGTTGGTTTGCTGTCTTACTCTCTACTTTTATTATTTTATTTTTTTTTAAATCACAAGCTTGTGTACTGAAATGTCTTGGAAATAATTATGAAAAAATGAAACAAGACACAACACATCCTCCATCCCCCCTTATTTTGTTTGGCACAATATATTTAAATAACTACATGAGACAGAATTAGCATAACCACATCTGAAAACCATTTACAGAGATCAGGTCACAAATGAGAAATGAAGTTTTGAGACTTATCCCAGAGAGTGTGGAATGTTGTGGAGTTTTTATCTCTTGCAATTAAAACCTTCAGTCTTGAAGGATATGTCCCAGGTATCCTGATGGATGTGTGCCATAAGACAAAACCTGAAAAAGCTCAGGATACCATAGCTGGTGCCAGCAAGAGTTAAATCGTCTGCACTCTAAATGTGCAGACAGAGACAATTTAACAGGAACTTTAAGAACGGAGCTACAGAAAGTACAGCAGTGTTCGGAGAAGGAGAAAGTGCTTTGCCAGGATACTGCAGGGTGGGTTCACTTGTTGTTCGGCACACACGCTCACACCCGGGGCTCGAAATCTCTGGGCTTGAGAGGTTTCACAAGAGCCTTTCCCTGACCCGAACTCCCTCCTCGTCGAGGCAGATGTGCTCCTGCGGTCCGAGAGCGCACTGCTTTGAGTTCTGCCCGCAGACATTCAGGAGTTTCTGGCTGTTTGTTCCTCTCCATGGCCCGGGCGCTGCCCTGAGGACACGCACATCTCGGCGTGCGGCTTTGGTGTCAGCGGGTGCTTTTGATGTCGCGCAGCTCCGTTCCACCGTCGGCAGCCCTCGGGCCTTTGGAGCCGTGCGGGAGGCGGCAGCGGCGGGGGAGCCCCGGCAGAGCCCCGGCCGGGCTCGGGGAGCTGTGACATCACCGAGCGTGTCCCGGCAGCCGCGGAATCCTGGCCGGGGCTCGCCGTGCTGCCAGCGCCGGAGCCCCGCGGCAGCCCCAGCTTGTCATGCCGGAGGAGCCATCGGGACAGCCGCAGAAACCCGCTGCAGACCGTCCGGTGAGTTTCTGCAGCTGCGCTGCGGATCCGTCACTCGCTCCTGGCTCCGCCCGGGTGAAGGCAGTGCCCCTGAGGATCACGGCTGGGTTTATTCTTGAGCGGTCTCTGTCGCCTTCAAATGTCGTGGCACCTTAGAATGTCGTCCTGCTGCACGCTCGGCCACGGGCAGGGATCCATTCCACTCTCCCAGGCTGCTGCTCCCGGCCCTGTCCAGCCTGAGCTTGGCCACCCGCAGGGATGGGGCAGCCACGGCTGCTCTGGGCACCCTGTGCCAGGGTCTCACCGGCCTCGCTGAGGAGAATTTATTCCTCACATCTGAATCAGTGGCCTGTTGTGAAGCGTTCAGCATATATTCGGAAGTTTGCAAGAAGAAACCGGCACAGGTTTTTAGTGACACATCAAACATAATTCCCCAGGCAAAAACTTCCTCTGCTGCTTTGTTAATTCTGGAGTTCCCACAAGCTGCTCTGTGGCACTGGAAGTTAAACAACTTTTACTTTTTAAACTTAAAATTTTTTAACTTTTTTAAGCTAAAAAACCTCCTCTGCTGTTTTGTTTTGTTTTGTTAGTTATGGAGTTCCACAAGCTGCTTTGTGGCGCTGGATTTTATTTTTCCCTAAGTGAAATAGCTTGCTTTTTGAATTTATCACTTTGTGTGCCAGTAAGATGTTGATACGTATTTTAAGAGAGGAATATTGCATATTCAAAATCTTCAGCATTCTCAGGTGACACTCTTCAGATTTAGTTTTTTCTTTTCCTCTATGTGACTTCAGAGTAATTCAAAGAAGTTTTAAAACTTCAGAATGATGTGGATGTGACAGAAAACATTTTGATTCTGTTATGAAACTACAATTTTCTTTTTTCCTGTTCATGCTGAGATTTTGGTGTAAGGTAAAATAATAAAAAGAATGATGTTATGAAAAACGAATTTCTTAGTTCTCAGGGCTACATCTTAATGCAAAAGCTCTGTGCAATTTGTGAAAGACTTAGCAGCCTTGAACATAGCAAGTGTTCTATTAGGTAGGCAACCTTGGCTATTTGATCTACTTAAAAAATCCTAGTACCTTCATTTATCTCCCTTAGAATTGTGTAGAATTGTTTTGAAGAGAAGCAGAGTTTGTGATCTTCTTAGGAGAACGTAGCTCAATCTAGGCAAACATAACATTTTGTTACTAGTGTTCTGAAAACTCTGACAGTGGCTATTCTGACAGATATATATATATTTATTTCTCTTTAATAGTCAGGCTTGGAGGACTGGCAGCACAATTCTATTTTCTAAAGCTGATGTCAAATTGCAGTTGTGGTAATTGTTCACGTGGTAGTGTGAGTGGTTAAAAAAATCCATCTTTTGGTAGGTTGACAAATAAAGTAAAGCCTGTCTCTGCTAGAGGCCTTGATGGTTTCATGATGCAGAAGAGACTAATCTTTGAAGCTCATCAGGTGAAAGTATATATGGTTAACTGTGTTCTTCATTCTCCACAGTTTATAGACTTACAAATCTGCATTTAGGACACCGTGAGTTCCCCTTCAGACAGCATCGCTTCCAGAGAAGCTGATCGGTGAGGTTCAGTTCTGGATTTTAAGTCTAGCAGTTTAATTCCTGCTTTTGTGGCTTCTTTCTTTCCTAGATGCCTGAAATGCTACAATTCAGGCTGAGGAAGAGCCAGATATGGTGTCACACATGCAGACTGTCCTAGAGTCATCAGGAGGCAGAGACAGTTTCTGCCAGCAGGCAGGAGCACTGCCCAGGGGCACAGGAGGGTTTTCACATTGATGGAGGTGGCAGAGTTTGGCTTTAAGTCTTACCATGACCCCTGTGTTTTATAACTTGGTAAGAGTTTGATCTTTGGCAAAAGCGATTTGTCTCTCTTGAGTCTGTACAAACCTGCCAGTTCTATGGGAACAGCCAAATTGCACAGGTACAGAGTTTGGTTAGAAACTCAGGCTGCAGTCTGCTCCCTGAGCTGCAGAAGTTCAGCAAAATGACACTGCTAGGTAGCAAGTGAAAGAACATTTCTGTCTGTTGCCAAACTCCTCTGCATTTTGTGCCAGCTGTGGGATTGAAGCTGGTGAAAAGCTGCTTTTCTGCAATGCTCAATGCTGACTGTAGCCAGCGGACTTGGGAAGGGAAAATTGAGACTTCAGGTTTTGAGCTACAAAATCTTCTGCGATGTAGAGCTCAAGAGCTATTTCACCTGCTCACATGCTTTATTGAAGATTCTTAAAGTCCTGCTAAAAATAGTGTCTTGATAAAAATGGTGTCTTATTAAAAGCTGTAGTTGGTAGAAACTGTATTTTAGCTCAAAACCAAGGCTTGATGAGCTACTAACATATGAAAATGGAAGCAGAAAACAATCTCTGAATTTTGTTAGACTGCAAACTGTGCATGCTTTGAAATGTTTCAGGGACTTTGTGTGGTTTTGTTTTTGACTGACTCTTCTGAGAGCTTTATACTATTTCAGAAGATGTCTAATGCTTTTTTTTGCCAGTACTCAATATTATGTTCTCTGTTCTAATGCTCCGATACACATTTTTCATTTCCATAGCATCCTTAATTTGCTAATGCTTGTGGTGTCATATCATCTGCATGGCATGATTTTGGGGATTTTTGTTCTCCCCCAAAGCCCCCCCACAGATTCAGTGAAGCAGAATAGTTGATTTCATAGTTAGTTTCTTCTCTGAGTAAATTTTAATGTGTCTTTGCATTATGATTTTTTGTTGGTGGCTATTTCATAGGAGAGCTGAAAGAAGCAGATTTCTTGAGCTCTGACTGCCACACAAACCAGTGTAATTTAATTAAAGCCTTAAAGGTTTTTCCAGAAAGTTGTTATTCTCTTGCTTCCATTCTGTGTGGTCTCCATGAAAATAATAATTCCATCTCACCAAGTTTAAAGAAGGCCAAAGACTCCCCTGCTGCCTGCAGACCAAATAAATGGTTATTCTTTCCATAACTCTTGTTTCTTGGACCAACTCTTCCCCAGTTTTCAGTTTGGGTTTGGCTTTCCCCCCTTGGTGCTGTCTGGCCTTGAGCTGTTTTCAGCTGAGATTGATACTTCATTCATCATCTCTGGGTGAAATTACTTGCCTTTATTTCTTCTGTGTTTTCCCCAGAAAGGGAGAGAAAAGGGTCACTCAAACCTATTACCTGATGTCCACAAACAAGATTTTATTCAGCTTACAGATGCTCTGGCTGTTCAGGTCCTACTTCTTTCCAAATCTTCTTACTGCAGGAGCTGAGTTGCACTAAAACAGTGCTTTTAATTGTGCTGATCTCTTGCTCTTTGAGTCATGTTGCTTGCTTTGGGTATGGCTCTGGTAGTAAGTACTGCAAACTAACAATAAGCTTGTGGTTTTCTTGCAGTGCATGCAGATTTTAATGATTATTGTCTCCTACATTTATTAAATACATAAAATGTGTTAAGAACACGGCACCTTGTGGAACAATTTCTGATGGCATGTAGCTGTTCTGATCTGACAGATGACGTCTGTCTGCTTTTTAAATGGGAATATACTTCCTATTGATGCAATTATAAAATGTTTATGGTCTGCAGCTAAAAGAATGGAAATTCATCCTTTAACGGTAGTAATGTCTTCAAAGGCAAGATTTCATCTAAGTTACCAATCCCCATCTGGACAGCATTTGTGCCTCTTTGGCCAGTCAAAAAAACTCATGAGAAAATATATGTCATCAGGTAAAGTATTGGTCATGAAAAACGTTAATTGTGCCTAGACCGAAATCTAGAGGTAAAGTGGTCACTTTTTATTTTAAAAGATCTATTAATTACTTGCCATGGTGTTAATTACAATATGGTGTTATTTCTGAAAAAAATACTTCATGTAGACAAAGGCATGGTATTTTAGTATTTACATTTCTGTAGTATATGACACCAGTTTAGTGCTTAATTTAATCATGTTTCTTTTATCAGTGTATTTCACATTTATTTCTGATAAATTCTTGCACTTTTATCTGGAGAAAATAATGATTGCAGTCTTACATACTTAAAATCATGTAAAAATGAACACATCAAAAAATGTCAACGCTGGTTTTCATGAACTGAAATAAAAGTTTTCCAGTTTGAGGTTTAAATCATTTTACTTAAAATTATTGAACTGATAATTAAATACTTTTTTAATATAACTACTTCTATGTGTACGTATACATATACATATACATACACATATACATATACATATACATATACATGTATATGTATATATATATGTATATGCATATGCATATGTATACATACATATTTATGTGCATGTGTATATATATAAAAATAAATTTATATACTCCATGTGTAAATTTTCCACTTTATATATAGAGACTTGGTATTGACTTTTGTTATTGTTTGTGATGCTAGAGGGCTGATTGTGCTAATTGCCAAGTAGATTTTGTTTTAACTAAAACAGTAGTGGAAATTATGATGAAACAGGGTAGTCTGGAGGAGTAAGCCTTCAATTTGTGTTGTGTTAGTGGTCAGTTGCATGTCTGTAGTTGGAATGTATGTATCTCAGAAGACAAAGTGTGTAAAAGAGAGGTTTTTCCCCACATCTGTGCATTTGTTTCATGACAGAGATGGTTTTGAGATGGTAACTAATTTAAAAAATGAGACTTATTGTGGAGACAAAAAGCTTGCCAGTTGTTTTAACTTCCATAATTGCAATGATGTTTTTAAGCCTCCTGGAAGTTAATTATCAAAAATGATGGAAGTTCATTATCAGAAACAAAGATTCTGAAAAATAAAAATGAATATGTTGTGTTTCAATCCACTTTGTTAATCCAAAGTGAATCTCTCTTTTCAGTTCCTGCTGCCACATCTCTCATATCTTGCATAATAAGCAATTCTATACAATCCTTTCTTCAAGGAGAGATAAGATAAAAACTGCACACAGTAATTTTACTTGTGTGAAGGTTTAAAACTCTGCACCCATGATTGGGTAGTTGAAGTAAAGAAGCATTGAAATTTCAAAGGAATGCTCATGTTTTTCCAAAACACATTTTTCAGCTCAGGTAATTCTAGAGAAGAGTTACAGTTGCCTCAGGATACAAATCAAATAGAAATAGACACTGCTGAAGATCTGAGAAGAAAACCCCATCATCTGGAGAAAAGAAATTTGGAATTAATCAATGCAATCAAGAGGCAAGGACTTTGTTTGTTTGTTTGTTTGTTTGTTTGCTTGCTTGCTTGCTTTATTTTACCCTTGGAATAAATGTAATTGATTTCCTTCAATGCCGTTTGTTTCCTTGAAATAATCCTCTCATCGGGTGAATCAAAATCCCATTCAGTAGCTGGAAAATAACAAAGTAGCCCTGTACAGACATCTCATGCCTGTCCATAGGGACTGATACCACTTTTAGTGTCAGTGCTAATAGCTGAAGGTGTGTGTAAGAAACTGGAGCACTGCACAGGAGTAAAGTCATGCAGCAGAACATTTTGCACCCCCAGCTTTGGAACTCTCAATGTAAGATGTGGTTGTTTGGTTTGTTGGAGTGTTTTGATCCCAGTAGTGCCAGGGATCCATTTTACAGAATCACCCCACCGCTGCTGGAGCAAAGGGAGCGTGACCAGGGCAAGCACTGTGCAAGAAGCAGGAATCTTTAAATACATGGATGGGGAACAGCAAACTCGGTTTATTGGCTGTGTTTAGTAGAAAACAGATGAATGAGCACCCACCCCAGCTGCCCCTAACAAACTGCTAAGAGCAGAATCGTTACTCATCGCAGTAATGAAATTCAAACAGAAGGAAACTGGAACGAAGTATTTTCTCACTGCTACTTCATTTAGGTACTGGTTTGCCACAAGAGCACCAGGGAAAACCTTTGTAACGGGGTTAAATTATTTCCCATGAATGGAGCTCCTGTTAATAAGGATGCTGCTGCTTTGTAGATGTTCTGAGGAAATGGATGTTTTACTTTGCACCTTCTGGAGTTCAAGTGGCTTGAATGTGCTTTCCTGGCTCCAGTTTTTGGTAGCAGTGACTAGACTATCCTTCTTACACCAGATGAGAGCCCTTTTTGAAGCCTTTCCTTTCTTTTGTTTGTTGTGTTCAATAGCATTCTGCTTGACTGCTGAACAGCATTGGGCTGAGGTTTGTGTTTCCATAGTGAGTTACTAGGTGTCTGATAATCCAGTATCCCAACACAACTGCTTTTCTGGTAGTTAGATACAGTTCCCAGAAAATTGCCTCTGGAATATAATTGTCGCCTTGATTTCCTTAAGGCAGAGTATGTTTGGAAAAACAGAGAGGTACATTTCAGGTACATGAAAATAGATCTAGGAACAGGATCAGTTTGCTTAAAAAATTAAAAGTATCTAAAATGTGCAGTGTCAAGACTGTATTTCAAATTCAGATGGGATAAGATGGCAGCTGTGAATGCAATTTCTGAAATATTTATTTTCTAGATGTCTCACTATGAAAAAGAAATACTAAAATTAAGGTCAGAACTTGAGAGAGGAGAAGCTCTTCATCAACATCTGGAGCGTGAAATGTCATCTGCTAGAAAAGAGGCTCCTATACAGATGTATTCTACAGAGGATGAACTGTGTAATGTCAAAAGCAAGGTTTTGGAACTGCAAGGTAACCTTCAAAATAAAACACACACCACCTGGTGTGGTGTTTTTGATACAATCTCAATTTAACTTCTTGGACAGAGCACCTCTTGGACTTGTGCCCTGTCTTTGGCATTTTCTCCAAACTGTTTTTCTGCTGTTCTTCTCAAGACTTGACTTCCTGACATCTGACAGGGTCTTTTCCATCATTGTGTCCACTAATTCTCTGTGTTTTCCCAACATGTCTCTTTGGGTTGTTTCCCCCTTCTCCAGCTAGGAAGAAATTTCAGAAGAATGGGATGAATTTGAAGTAAAAATCTATTAGACAGTGGTGCTCGCATAAACACCACCATAGCTAGTTGTACTCAGTAACATCGAAAGCTAATACAAAATATTTTGACTGAGTTTGTGGAATGAAGCAAAGTTCCTAGTCAAACTGCTTTTAGGAAAAGAACTCTTCCTTGGCATTTGAGCTTTCACAGAGAAGTAAATCCAGTATTTCCCTATCTTGGGGCAGCCGCTGGGCTGAAGATTTCAATCTCTTGAGCAGCAGTAAATTTCCCCAGAAAAGCTAAGCCTTTGCTCATTAGGCCAACCTGCCTTAGGTTTTCCTAGAGTCATTTTCATGTGGCAGCTGCCTGTTTTTACTGTTACTTAAACTGAGCTTTAAATGAACTGATGCAGACGGAAGTAGCTCCTAGATATTTGGAAATAAGCTAAGGAAGTGTTGCAGAAAAATGTAATTAAGTTCCCCATGGTATAGCAGCCTCACTTGAAAGAGTTGAATTTTTATTCCTTTCTAAAGGGAGACGAGCTTTAATTTGTAGGAATCTTCAAAGCATTTCTATGTCCTTGTGTGAAAGATGCTACAGGAACACAAAATGTGATGGTTTCTCTGTAGTGAAACTGGAAGTGTTGCTGTTCCAGTGTTTCACAGGATATGTCAATACACAGAGGAACTTGTGTTCATTGTACTTTTTTTTTCTGAACATGCCTATTTGCACTGCTATTTGTCTTTTTCTCTTTATCTTTTGTATTGTTTTGCTTTTTTTTTGTTTTGTTTTGTTTTTGTCAACAACAGTACTCAATGACAAATGTCAGCAGAAAGCAGCAGAGACTGAGAAAATGGTTCAGAGTGCTCAGTGGCAGTTGGAAGAGGAGCGACGAAGATTTGCAGTGGAGAGGAATAACATCCACAAAGTACACCTTGCTGAACTGGAATTCCTTTTTAAAGAAAAAGCTGAAGCAGAAATGGCTTGTCAGGTATGATGTATCAATAGATGGAAAGTTCCATGAGATGCTGGCCGAAAGCTTTTTGGTGCAAAGTGTGTGGTGGGTTGGAGTCTTTCTGGTTCAAGGGGGGGAAAAGTCCCCCAAACAGTTAAATGCTGCAGAACAGTTCTTCTGAAGATGACAGCTTTATGGAGTTACAGTTAGTGTGTAATGCTGGTTTGGGGCTTTGATGGAATGTGCTGTGGCTGTTTGTCATGGTGAACACCTGAGCCAAGTGATCAGTCCACAGTGCTAGTGAAAAACAGAGGAGCTTGTGGACAGGACCTCAGGTCCTTCTCCACACAAGCAGAAACACAAGCCAGGTTTTATTCAGAGCTGATTCTTGTAAAGATAGGGCAGGGTATAGGCTGAGAAGAAGCCTACTTTTAGAGTTTTCTTTTTGAAGTTGCCAGGTGCAGCGGGGTAAGCTCTGAGTTCTGGCTAGCAGTAAGTGGCTGAGTTAGTTTGAGGAGGCTCTGGAAGGGTGTTGCCCTCTGCTGTGTACCGTGTTTTGTAGAAGCTACCTTCAGAGAGTTTAATGCTGCAGCAAAATATCAAGTTGAAAAAGTATGCTATGGGCTTTCAAGAGATGTTTGTCCTTGAAAAAGGACAAAAGGAGCAGTGGATAGCTCAGGACCTTGTGTTCTGTGTCAGTTCCCTGGCAGTGTTCTCTGCCAGTGGTTCTAGAGGAAGGGGTTTTGTTGGTAAATGTATTCAAGCTACAAAATTGTAGGAAATGGAATTAACATGAGCTGGCTAAGATTGCCATGAATACATCGAGCTCGTTAAGCAGGTCAGGTTCTGAGCTGTAGGGTTTCAGAATCTTGACGCCTCTGAACTCAGAAGTCTTTCAGAACTCACTGAAAGAAAAATGTGATTCACTGCTAGGTGCCAAACCCTAACCTGTAGGAAAATGTTCAATTTTTCCTCTTGGCTTTTGTAGCTGTTCCCCTGCCCATCACCCTCCAGTTATGTTATGTGTAGTTATAAAATTCCAGGAAATAAAAAACATCTTACATCTGGACTTGACTGCATTGAAAGCTTAATTCATTTCAACTTGTCAGATAAACATCAGAAATACCTGGGTTTATAAATTATGATTTTGAATGCCTTGCAGTCTTTTGAGTTGTGCATTTACAGGCCTGGTTTAAATCTCCTGTAGTTATTCTGAGTTATAAAATGAAAGCTCATGAGATTTAATTGTGCTCTTAATACATGCAGAGAAGTGGGATTCTCTGCATGTTGGAAAATCCTGGCTGGAAAAACTGCACTTCACAAACCATAATGCTGAACTTGGCCATGAAAATGCTGAGGTAGGCATGGCAGTGGAGTCACAGAGTATTGAAATGTGTGTCTGGAGCACGCAGGAAAAGTCTATGCTAAAAATTATTATTCCAACCACAATATTCCTCCCCCTGACCTTCTTCTCCCCACGTAAACACCTATGAACGAACACCACCTTGTACAGCCTACTGATCGTCACCATCAGCCTCCAATGACTCACACCAGCATACTACCCGAGTAAAAGCCTCACTCCATGAACCTCTGTTGATCAAATCTCCTGCCCACTACTGGTCCTCTCATGCTGACTCCTCCCACAGTATAGAGCCAAAACCATCTAGAGTCAGAGCCTACTATCCGCAAAGGAATCTCTGCCACAACAGTAATCCTAGCCCAATTGTTTATCCTTCTCGCCTTCTCCGCCTCAGAATTAATACTCTTCTACATCGCATTTGAAGCCACCCCAGTCCCCACCCTTATCCTCATCACACCATGAGGAAACCATCCCAAACGCCCAAACGCTGGCATTTATCTCCTATTCCATACACTCGCCAGCTGACTACCACTATGAATTGCCATCCTCCACCTACACAACCAGATGGGTGCACTGTACTTGCCAATGCTCAAACTCTCACACCCCACTGTAAACAACTCTGGGTCCGGCTTAGCCGCAAGCCTAGCCCTGCTCCTAGCCTTCATAGTTAAAGCCCCCCTACACGGCCTACACCTGTGGCCACCCAAAGCTCATGGAGAAGCTCCCATGGCTGGTTCCGTGCTACCAGCAGCCCAGCTCCTAAAGCTCGGAGGATACGGCATCGTACGGATCACTATCCTAGTAAACCCAACATCAGCCAACCTCCACCACCCCTTCATCACCCTGGCCCTATGAGGAGCACTGATAACCAGCGCCATCCGCCTACAACAAATTGATCTAAAAGCATTAATTGCCTACTCATCTGTTAGCCACATGGGACTCGTTATTGCTGCAACCATAATCCAAACCCAGTGGGCATTCTCAGGGGCAATAATCCTGATAATCTCCCACGGCCTGACCTCCTCAATACTATTCTGCCTAGCCAACACCAATTATGAACAAACCCACAGCTGAATCCTCCTACTCACACGAGGTCTCCAACCCCTCCTACCCCTAATAGCCACATGAGGACTCCTAGCCAACTTAACAAACATAGCCCTACCCCAACAGCAAACCTCATAGCAGAACTAACTATTGTAATTGCACTATTGGACTGATCTGCCTTCACAATCATTCCAACAGGAGCTGCAATCACCGCCTCATACACCTTATACATACTTATTACTGCACAACGAGGCACACTCCCATCCCACATCACATCAATCCAAAACACCTCCACCCGAGAACACCTTCTCATGGCCCTACACATAATCCCCATAATACTCCTTACTGTGAAACCCCAACTAATCTCTGGTATCCCCATATGCAAGTGTAGTTTCAACTAAAACATTAGACTGTGATTCTAAACATAGAAGTTAAACCCTTCTTACTCACCGAGGGGAGGCCAAACCAGCGAGAACTGCTAACTCTTGTATCTGAGTATAAAACCTCAGTCCCCTTACTTTCAAAGGATAACAGTAATCCAATGGTCTTAGGAGCCACTCAGCTTGGTGCAAATCCAAGTGAAAGTAATGGACCTATCATTAGTCTTAAAGACATTCATACTCCTAACCCTAGCAACCCTCTCTGCTCCTATCCTATTCCCCCTACTATCCAACAGTCTCAAAAACACCCCCGCTATCATCACAAGCACAGCCAAAACCTCTTTCCTAATCAGTCTAATCCCCATAACAATCTACATCTACTCAGGGACAGAAAGCCTAACTACCATCTGAGAATGAAAGTACATCATAAATTTTAAGATCCCTTTTAGCCTAAAAACAGACTTCGACTCACTTACCCTCTTCCCCATCGCACTGTTGGTATCATGATCTGTCCTACAATTCACAACACGATACATGGCTTCAGACCCATACATCACAAAATTCTTCACCTACTTCCTGTTCTTCTTAATGGCGATACTCATCCTAATTATCGCCAGCAACCTATTGGTCCTGTTCATTGGCTGAGAGGGGTTGGAATCATATCCTTCCTAGGAATTAGCTGATGACATGGACGAGCAGAAGCGAACACCGCCGCCCTCCAAGCCGTACTCTGCAATCGAGTCAGAGACATCGGACTTATCCTCTGCACAGCATGACTAGCATCTACTGTAAACACTTGAGAAATCCAACAACTCCCTTCCCCATCCCCAACCCTCCCCCTGCTGGGCCTCATCCTGGCTGCAGCCGGCAAATCCGCTCAGTTTCGGCCCTCTCTGCCTTGTGGCAGGTTCGTGAGGAGCTCTCTTGCCGTACCCTGGCCCGGGATAGGAGGGGTCGGGTTGGATAGGAAGGGCAAAAGCATCACCTGGTGCTTAGGGATCATATCCCTCCACGGCTTTTTCCTTCGAATACTTGGGAGAGTGAGTAATTTACACATGGGTTAAGGAAAAACAAAAAAGAAAAAAAGAAAAAACCCAGCTGTGTTTTTCATGAGCAAATGTTTGCAGGTGGCTACGGGGATAGTATTAAACAGGCATACTGCCCCCAAAAAGTTCTGAAATTCTTCAAAACCCTGAAATCCTGCAGCTCATGCTGACTTGTTTAACGGGCTCGATATACTCATGGTTATTTTAGTTTGCTAATGTTAATTACATTTCCAGTATAAAATGTTTTTAAACTTTTTGTAGCGTTTGACAGCAAACTATCTGTCACTTCTTTCACATTTCCCAGTTCACTTTTGTTAATATCTGGAAGATAAACCTGAAGAAATAAATATTTCTGTATCTTTCCAGGTGTAGAGTAGAACTGATAGGAAATGTAGAAATGGTTAATTTTGGTTTATTTATTCATTCATTAATTTATTTATTTTGCGTTCTGAAGGGAAGAAACCTGTCTTGCTGGACATGCAAAGCTAGAGGATTAGCTTAAATTGGATCCAAATTCATATGGACTATGGGGATTCTGTAGCAGTGACTTCATGGAGCTGCAGTGTCCAGTAATGTCAGTAATTCTCCCAACCTGCAGCTCAGTTCAATTTCAGTATGCAGAAATTGAGGTTTGGACCAGACTATTTTATTCTACTGAGGACTTCATGTTTCATGAGTTTTTCAAGAAATTCAGTTTCTAGATAGAAGAAAATCCTTTTCAGAAGAGCAGAAATTAAAATTATTTCGTCTGTGGGAGTAACTGTTTCTATAAACATCTGATTTGAAGTTTCAGCAGTCCAAATCATAACCAAAATGAACTTTTGTCCCCCTGCATAAGTTCACCAAATGCACTCTGTTTCCATCGTTGCCACTGAGCTGGGAGACAGACGAGATTGGAAGGGCTGTACTCCTTTAGGGAAAGATTTCCTGTGGAGACCTGGTACTGATTTCAGTGTTACCACAGAAGAGCAGGTTCACGGGGGTTTTGGGCCAAGACAGATTTCTTGGTGGTGAATCTAAGACACCTTAAGTGTCTGAAGTTACTTTGAATATTAATGTCCTTTTCTTGATCTTTGTTGCATCACTTGAAGGCAGAAGTCATTTTGGGGTGTATTGCTCTTTTCAAACCAGTCATCAGTCAAAGGGAGAAGATGTTTTTGATAGGAAACAGCATAGTTAAAATTGCATGTGAATTTCTACTCTGGCAGCTCTGCAGTTACTGCTTTTGCTGAGAGCATTTTTTCAATTGAAATACCATGTGCAGGCCTTTCTATAGAGATAGGTATCAGTGATTATAAGAAATGCAGCAAGAACACAACTCTACATCAACTTCTTTAACTAAAGAGGAAATATGACTTTAATATTCTGGATCTAGAATTGTTTCCTTTTCTTTATTTATTGATATGAGTTTTCACAGTTCCAGAGTGCAGATAGTTCAGATATCACAGGTTGGATTATGGAGATGTAATAAACTGAACAAGAAAAGTTGTCTTTGCATGATGTTATCATCTTTCTGGACCTAAATCTTTTCAAAATGTACTTTTAGGCAGCTGCAGTGAAAATAAAGGAACTGGAGAAGAACACTGCAGCAGCAAAACAAGCAGAAATGAACTGTAAATACACTGCAGAAATCATGCAGGTAAACTTTGAATTGAATATTTGGTAGAAGTTTGCAGTAAAACAGGAGATGAACTTGCAAAGGTACAATCTTCCACAACTGTTCAGATTTCCTTGCTCCAGTGAAAACACTGAGCAGATGTTTTGCAATGATTGTCAAGACTGTAAAAGGTAATAGAAAAATATCTCCTTTTTTTCAGGGAACTATCAAGTTAATATAATCAATATTAAAAGAAATGTCACATTCCTATGTTAGAGAATTCAAAGTAGCATTGGAAGAGCGAGGGGAAAGGAAATGTTTCTCAATAGTTAAACTGCTGAAATATTCTGTCCTATATCTTTGGAATGGGCACTTAGGTAATTTTGGAGGTACAGTGCATACACCCAGCTTCTCTAGGTGTGAGATATTAATGCATCCTGAGACTGCAGTTCCAAATGGAATTATTCAGAGTGCATTTCAGCCATTACATCTGCTGTTACCAGAACAGTTTGAATAGATGAAAAAATGTTATATGTGTACTTGAATATTGAATTCTTGTAATATTAAACTGTGTCACACAGGGTTTGATCCATTACAGCAATTAGGGTTTATTAAAAAAAAAAAAAAGTGAAAAACCTGTGAGATGATTGGTGAGTGATCTTGTACAGACTAACAAAGCCTTCATAGTGGGTTTTTGAAAAATGAAATGAGAAAACAAAAGGGAATTTCATGTTGTTTTTCTTGTTTTCTGAGGAACACAAACAAGCATTACCACTTTTTCAGTCAGTTGTTTTCTTAGGAGCTTCTCCAAGTATAGGCACTTAGATTTCTGAAGTGATGATTAAATAAGTAGTGATGATTCAGTTGTTTTGATTCCCTCTCTACTTTGACAACATACACAGGAGCTGGAAGGGTAACATTCCTTGAAGTTAGAGATTTATCTTTCTGGGTGAGGAACTAGGAAGGTTTTCTTCCTCGTTTATGAACATGAACAAGCTCCACATGAGCTTTGTTCTGAGTGCAAGTGTAGCTTTTCCTGTTAATCCTACCCTTTTATGAGTCTACTTAAGGAAACAGAATTCCCCTGGAAAAGTTCAGTACTAGAAATAATTGGAAACAGGAAAATCCAAACACCATGAAAGGACAACAAAATGTGCTTTTGCTCAGCAGATCTGTTTCTCTCTGTTTTGAACTCTACATATTAATACATTTTCACAGGTGTTCAATGCTTTCTAATTCCATCTAGAATTAATAGAATATATTCACCTGTAAAAAGCAGAACAGAGCAGTGAGCAGCATTAAAGACCATGGTAATCTGTCCTAACTTCCTTTAACTGCTTTCTCACCACTTGCCAGTTGAGAATTCAAGAACTTGAAGTTGCTTTGAATGAAGAGCAACGCAGGAGGAGAGCAGGTTTTTCAGGGGCAGCAAGGAATGATTTCAGAGAGTCAGAAAATGCTCATGAGAGAGGAAGGACAGGGTAAGTTTCCTTTTAAAGCCATTGCAAAATGGCAGTAGACAGCTTGAGTACAACTGGTGGTTTACATTCCCTGCAGTTTTCAGGCAGCAGAAAATCTAGTGCAGTGTGCCAAAGCAAAGGTTCAGAACCTGGCAGTCCATTAATACCAGGCCCATATCATAACCAAAGGTGTTGTGAATGGGTACAGATAAGAACTGGCCTGCTCCAGATTATTTGCCAAACCAAAAGTGTTGAAAATCATAGTTATGGTAAGGTCCAGCCTCCAGCAGTGCTTGGGGTGAGTGTAGGAAAACATATCCAGCAGGTCTAGAAAAGATGGCATTTCTATATACTCTTCTGTTATTATGAAAACATTGGTTTGCACTTCAGTGAGTCAGCTGAACCTCTAAGACTCCTATCAATAAGCTGTGTATCATTGAGAGTGGCTAATCTTTGCTTTCAACTTTTGAATGGCTGTAGAAAGCTTTAAAGGGTTAAAAAATATTGAAATGTGTGGGAGCAGAGGAAATCTCTTGGATGTTTCCTGCCCAGCACAGTCTGCTGTGTCTGTGGTAACAGAACTTGGGTGACCTGTCTTTCAGCCTAGAACTGCATGGGTCTGTACACACAGGTGTTTGTATTGACTTGCTCACACAAGGAGTATGGAGAAGGAAAAAAATCGGTTTTCCTACAAGAAAGGAAGTTTGTGGCCTGAGCAACTCATTCAAGATTCATGATTATGGAGATGTTTTTAGTAAGACACTTACAACTTGAGCTGGAAAAGCCTTTGCCATCCTTTGCAAACATCCATTTTAAGCAAGCTTTTGGCTTTCCTGACACCTTGCCTAAATACTCAGGCAATCTCTTTCAATTCTTCCTGGGATTCCTGTCTCTGCTTGTGTCTCCTTTCTGCTGCTGTTTGGCCTTGTAGTTTCCTCATCAGCTGCCTGTTTAGTCATGCCAGGCTCTTGATAGTTCTGTTTTCCTGAGTGACACAGCACAAGAACAGATTAAAATTCTGGCCAGTCTGCTTTAAAAGTCACGCCAGAGTAGAGTCAGGCATGTGGAAACCTTAGGAGCAAAAGCTGTACTGGAAATCAGGGCTGATGATGCAAGATGTGACATGGTCTCTCTGAAGACAGCTGTTGTGTTAATGGAAGATGAAGAATTCTGTTTGTTAGATGGAACTTTGAGGCCATATCCAAATAACCTTATGGATTGCATGACACAAGGCTTGGTAACTGAAAAGATAACCTCTTGAAAAATCTTTCTGAGAAGGAATATCAATTTCTTCATTCAATTAAGAAAGGCAAGCAGCTTCAGAAGCCGTGTGATGAGCCAAAGGGGTATCTGCCATATCCATTGATGATCCTTTAAAAGAGCAGAGTGCATTTGACAGCAGTAATTTTGGTTCAAGTCTCTTCTTGTGGAAACTTTGCAGTTCACGGAGACAGCGTTTATCCTCCAGTGTGCGATGGAGGGACCAGGTTGAGGAAAGGAAGGAAACTGAAGAATCCTCTGGGACATCAGTGAATCCTCCAGCCAGCTTCAGCCTGCATGAAGGCTCAATGGTAAGGAAAAAAGCCTCAAGAGTAAACAGAATAGAAAAAAGCCTCAACAGTAAATAATAAATAGGAAATAGGAAAAATAGCATAGGAAAAATAGGAAAAAATAGTAAGGAAAAAAAGTGTGGCACACATTGTTTAGGCTTTTTAAAACCTACTGTCAAAATCTTCACTGTGCTGAGGATTTGCTGCATGTGTTGTGCTGAGCTGTGGAAGAACTCTGTCATTCTCTTACCCTTTTTGTTACTATGCTACCTTTTAAAAAATTCAGGACATGAATAAATGTAACCAACACCTTGGAGAAGCTAATTTGAAAATGTTTTTTCAGTGTGGGTAGGATGTACTGGCATTCCTAATTAAGGCATTTTGTAGATATGGATTATCATTTTGTGTGAAGAATGTTCTGTCTTTCTACCCAACTTCTTTGTCCAGCTTCATTAGCTACCATTGTAGAAATGTTTATTTCTATTTCATACACTCTTTTTTTTTTTTAGTGCAAGTATTTGACTGTAAAAATTGCTTGAAAATTGTTTCAAGCTTTCAGGTGGAAAAGCTGAGGGGCTTTTTTGTTGTTGTTTTGTTTTTGTTTGTTTGGCTGTGGATTTGGCACCTTGGATGTATTTCACTGGATTATTTTCTGAAAACTTTCTCCTTATGTGACCACCTGGGGCCTTTCTACTGTCTTTGCCCAGCTACTCCTTGAATAACAATTTTGCCATCTCTTTGCATAGCAGCAGGGACAAAGGAAAGTTCTTAGCATGTCTAGAAAGTCTCTCCTTTCATTGTGTGGTACCATTTGCTCTGTTTGGACTCTTAGCAATACAGAATTGCTTTGGTGGTGGCTGGGAAACTTCTCCTCTTTCTCTCTCCGAGCTCTGTGCATGGAAGGCACGTGAGGTGTTGCTCCCTGTTGCCAGGAGCAGAGAGCTGCATCAGAGAGTCTTCAGATTTGTGGGTGTCCTTTGTTCAGCTGATGGAGTTATTCCACACTTTGTCTGAGCCTTGTCCACTGCCCAGGCAGATCTGGGATTCATAAACTGAAGACAAATCAAATCAGGGTCTTCTTTTTTCTTTCTGGGAGAATAACAGCTTCTTCCATGCAAGCATTAATGTATTAAAGACATTTGCTGGCCTAGTTAGCCTGAAAAAGTCATTTCATCAGGCACAAAAGGAATCCATAGAGAGAAAAGCAACTGTCTGCCCTAACTGCAGGCATTAGTGATTGCTATTTATCACTACAAAACACAGTTACAAGCTGAAAAGATCCTACTGAAACCTAAAGTGCTTGCTAGCTGTTGCTGTGGTGGGAGTTTTCCTTTTTATTTGTATTCCTTAGGAAAAGATATGTTATACATGACAAGAATTCAGGACAAGATTCCATTCATGATCAAGATTTCTGGTAATGGAAACAGTATTTAACAGTGGACTCAAAATTACTGTTATGTTACTGAAAGGTTAAAAAAAAAAAGGATTGTCTCAGTGTCATAATCACGGAGGTGGTTGTTTGAATTGTTTTACTCCAAGAATTTCAAACCACAAGACTTTCCTGAGCAGGTGATAAAAATATTCATTTTTGGAAGAGTTCTATTAGTGGTTCCCTTATGAGCTCAGGTATTTATTGCCTTGGATGGCTTTGCATTTTCCCTAAAGCTGCATTTTCCCCAAAGCTGTTTGTATTTGTTTGGGAAGCAGGAGTGCCTGTTTGTGATCGTGTTTGCTCCATTGAGCCAGCTTTGATTGTGCTTCCCAAATGGAAAAGCAGAAGGCTGCAGCAGAAACTAAGTGTAGATAACACATTTAATACATTGCTGTTGGTCTTTGCTACACCCATGCTCAAATTGTGTAAAACTGTCAGTGTGTTCTCTTCCCTTCCTGCTTTCCTGACCTATACAGTACATTTTTCATATTTTATACCATTTTTATGCTCCCTGAATATGTTCTTCCCACTCTAGTCTGATCATCTTATACAATCTCTGACTGCACTGATACAGTGGTTTACATACTTTGTCCTCATGGCATTTGAGAAACACTTTCTAGTATCTTAATCAACGTTTCTGAGGCATTTGTACGTACTGAAAGTATGAAGAATTGAATTTCTACTGCATGCTGTTGTTGCTAAAATGTATTTAGAAGCTGAATCAATTTATTATACCACTGATTCAAGTCCCTGTCAATAAATGAGGCATGGCTTGTGGAGTCTGACTGGTGGAGCTGTAGGCCTATTTTGGCCAGCTATTTAATCATAAATAATCCACATGAAACAAATATTTAAACGAATTTCGAGTGTGTTGTGCTGCCAAGCCAGCTGGACAGTTTCCTGTGTGCTGTGCAGGTGCTGGGGCACAGTTTGAATGCGCCTCAAAGGATTAACATGGTGAAAGAATGGCATCCACTAAGAGCGTGGACATTTTCATCTGTGCCAGGTCGTGGCTGTGGCCCCACAGGACTGGGATTTACTCACATGCTTTATTTACATACTGTGTCTATTTAGGTCAATCTTGTGAAATCTGTTTTCTTACTCTGCTGTAATATGATGCAACATCATGGCTGCGATTATTAGAAATGAACTGAGGAGTTTTGTAAAGCTGTGAGAATGAACTTTGAGGGCTTGTTTTCAGCTGCACGCAGCACTGCTCCTACACATATGATGCATCTCTTTGGATTTTAACATTGCCCAGATAGAGCAATTAATTTTCCTTTGTGTTCCAGAGGGAGCTGTCCATCCTCCTGAACTTATACCAGAGCATGGCAGACGCCCATGTGCTCGCCAGACAGACAAATGTCCCCCTGGAAGAGTTACCTTGGACAGAGCTTTGCGCACTCTTGCACGAGAACGTGGAAGCCCTGATCGTGAACTTCCACAAGGCTAACGAGAGGGTGAGTGTCCCCAGGCACCAGCTGCCTCTGCTGAGCTCAGTGACATTTGTTCCCACTGCAGTCTCCTTGGAAAGGAGTGCTGTTCATGCCCCCAAAAGGATTTGGGCACTAACAAATGCACGCCATTAACTGTGGCTTGCCCACTGCTCAGTTGCTTGCCAGGGGCATTTAGATGGGACTGGAGTGTGCATCAAGTCTCTCAGCCCCTCCTTCTGTGCAGGGTATTCTGAAAGGACTATTTGATACTAGCCACAGGGACCTAATGAAAAGATAATAAATTCGTCTTATGGATGAAGAAACTCACTGAATGTAGTCATTTACAGCCATAAAGCAGGTCTTTATTTTACCATAATCCAGAGGCAAAATACACTTTCTCCAGGAATACCACCTTTTAATATGTGTTTATGATTGAGCTGTAGTAGTTGAAAGAATGCCAGTGTGGGGGTTTTTGTTTAATTGTAACTTTGGATGATGACATTTTGATTCAGAAAGACAAAAGAAATACCTCTTCTAAACCATGTCAGTATTTGTATGAAGGAGGAGCTGTACTTTTCTGAGTGGTTGTAATGCAAGGGAGCTTACGTGGCCTTTCTCCCCAGACAGCCTTGTGGTTTTAGGAAGGAAAAAGCCCCTTTTAAAATAACTCCCTTGGCTCCAGAGACTAAGCTGTGCCACTCTTTAGGGTTTCACTTTGTGTTCTGGTTTCTTTCTCTTTTGAAGGAGGTGAGGAAAGGGAAGGGAAAGGGGTGGGCATTGTTGGCAGTGTTGGCAGGGCTTGTGTCTTGTTGTTGCTTGCTTTTTAATTCAGCATTGCTATTGAGACTGATTGTGAGGTCCCTGGGGCTCTTCTCATGGGCTTAGCAGCTTTCCTGGGAATTGAGACTGTGCTGTACAAAACTTTTCCTGCAGCTCAGTGTGATCTATCTGGAAGTATCTCGCTGATATTTTCCAGGAACACAGTTCAGGTGAATGCATTTGGAGATCATTGTTGCCTTGGTTCACTCCTCCACTGAGCTTGCATGGGAGGTGCAGTGTTAAATCACAAGAGTGAATCCCTTCCTGTTTGCTGAAAACACATCATAAACTTATGAGCTACTTGTGAGGAAAACATTCTTTATGCTAGAATTCCCTGAAGTTGTTTTCAAATTTAATAATAATCTGGAATGTCTTGGCTTTTCGACAAAAGGAAAAAAAACCAAAAAACCACAAACAAACAAACAAAAAATTAAAGGCTGTTTTTTAATTATTGTTTGCAATCATCACAAAATTCTAGAGGATATACTTGGATTACTAATTGACTAAAATTTAATACCATAGTCTAAAAAAAAAACCACGTATGAAGTGTCTGGCTCAGGTTTCCTGCAAAGAGGGTGACAAATATCTGCAAGGTGGTAGAAGGATGGCAGAACCAAAACCAAATAAAATACTTTGTTTCAAAATATATTTCAGTTTTGTTTTGAGAACCAAGTAGTTAATCTGCCATGAAAGGATTTGACTTCGATTTAATAGAAATATTGAAAAAATTACAGTTTAGATTTTATGATGGAATAGTCTGTGCTTAACCTAAAGTGGAAAGGTAAATAATGATTTCTTCCTAAATGCTTGTCACACAGATATCTCTCCTAGAATATATTTGTAAGCACAAGACTGACACCATGAATGACCTTCAGCAGAACCAGGAGGCTGCTTTTAAGAAAATGTCTGAACAGTTGAAAGCACAGGAACATGGCTGGCAGAAAGAAAAGCAGTATCTTGAACAGCACTACTCAAATATCCTTGCACAAGTTCATGCAAGAGCACAGGTATGGTGCTGTGAAGCTCTAATTTTTTTTTTCCTTTAAAATTTAATGGATTATTTCAATAGTTTAAGTCTCTTAGCAGTTTAAGGTCATTTGGGAATATTAGTATAGGTTTAAAGTGAAAAAAAAAACCAAAACCAAACAACAAACCAGCCCATCACTGTGCTAATATCACCATCACTTAAAATAAGAAATAAATGACTTTGATGAAGCATTTGTTGAAGAGAATTTGGTCTTCAGCCCCAGTTGAGAAGCCTGATTTCATCTACAGATGGTAGTATTTTTTTTCCTGAGAATGTTAAAGCTGTAAGATCAAATTTGCTTGTTTTAAGAATTACTGAGGGCAGCAGCTACTTTTGCAGCATCATCATTTGCAGAGATTGTATAGAATAACAATAACGTGGTATCACCTGGGGATAAATTTAGTTACATGTGTTCTGACCCTAAGAACAGTGCTAGATTTCCAGAGGGTTAAGTGATTCTGTTTTTCTGATACTGCAGTGAGAAGTGGTGTGAAAGTGTGAAACTCTCACTCCTTGTTAGATGAGTTATTTGTAATCAGAAATGTTCCCTGTTATTCCACCACCACCATTTGCTGTCTTTATCATCACATTCCTCCACACCTGTTTCAATGAAAAGCGTTGTGAATAAAGGAAATAGATGTCCCATGTTATCTGTGAGTTACTGCAACTTACTTCACAGAATAATGCTGCATTTGATGCGGATTTCAGGACTGGAAGTCTTTGCATGCTGAAAAATTTCATCTGCCCAATTTCATGTTCCAGACATCCTCGTGTTTTTCCTCTCACTTACACTGGCTTTCTGCTTGGTACAGCAGTGTTCTCTCTGAAACTGGAGGATGTTATTACTACTGTTAAGTCAGCTCATCAAACTGGGCACTGTGGGCAGACAGGGGGTGTTGGACCTTCTGTGAGCTGCCACGGTGTTGGTGGATTGTTGTCAGAAATCAGGAGTCCATTTGCAGTTGATGATCATGTAAATTTCCCTCCTACCATTGTTTCCTACATCTGATTCTGTAATTGTTTACTAGAAGAGATACTTTCATCACCATTACTACTAGCAATCTTTGCTCCTGTACTGCATCATTTGAATGGCAAAGCTAAATTTTCTTGTAGTTCTTGTCTAGGTATAAACCATGTCGTTGATATTTCTTCCATTTTTGTTTGGTTTGTTTCTGTGGCAGGAATGTGAAGAAAGGGCGCAGAAGAACAAGCAGACACTCTATGGCCTTGAACAAACCTGTGGCAAACTGTCCCAGGAAAACAATTCCATGAGAAATTCGTTACTGGATGCGTTCAAGGCACGCTCATCCCTGCTGGCAGCCTGTGCGCTGCTGTCAGGGGCCCTGTGTTCTCTCTACGGCCGGCTGCGCGCTGCGTCTTGCCAGAGAGACATTCTCCAGGAGCAGGTGAACCAGCAGCAATTACTGAAGCAGAAGATCATCAGCCTCCTGTACGCTCTCCCCAGTGCCGTGGGAAGCAGCCAGGACGAAGGCAGGCTGAGGCAGAGACGAGCCAAGCACCTGGTTTATGTGTTCCGGAGAGCTGTGATCGCAGTGCTGGCCGCCGACAGGCTGAAGGCTCTGGGCCGACGTTCTTGTACCTTTTTCGTCTGGACAGATGGATGCAGAGGAAGCACTGGAATTCAAGTTTGTCTGGGAGAATCCAGAGGCAGGCGTCATGAGCCACGTAAGCGGAATGTTCCTCAAGAGTTCCATCAAATGACATGCTTAGGGAATAACAAAGCGCAATATTATTATTATTATTATTATTATTATTGCTGGGGCACAAAGACATATTGAATGACCTTTTGACAAATGTTATTTATGGATTTATGTTTTTTATATTGCTTGATGAATGTATTTCACTCCAAGAGGAAATGCCTAGTCTCATGTTAAGCGTTGCAGGTAAAATTGCAATTATGCACATGAACTCAACACTATCTGATGTTTTTGATATTTGTGTTATGGATTTTTCAGAACTAGGTGCTACAGCACCTTCTCTGTGGTAAATATCTTGCAATGTTCCTAAATGACTTTTTTTTTGGAAATGGCATTTCCTCTCCTTTTTTTAGTAATTTTTAATATTTATTTCCTAAAAACCCACAAAAATTGCTTTTTGATTCAGGTAAAATATTATCACAGGATATCAAAATTTTCTTTAGAGATGATGTCTACTTGCCCCTTTCTGTTGCCAGACCAGTTTATATTTCCCTCTACAAGGAGAAATGGTATGAAAAATGTTTTCCAAATTAGAAGAGTCATCTATTTTTTGTTTTAGTCATTCTGGAAGCATGCTTAAAACAGTCTCAATTGTCCTGACTAATTCCTTGTTTATGTGCTTGTTTTTGGTTAATTTCTGAAAGAGCTGGAGGCAGCAGTGTGCCATCTCTTAGTGCTGTACCTATCCTGCTAGCTGCAATTCTGTTTCACAGGTTATGGAGAGAGAGGAGTTGACTGCATTGAAGCCATTGGCTGGCTGACTAGCTCTAACCTCTATTCTGCAATAATCAGTTCCATCTCTGAACTGGAGGGTGTTCTCAACAATCAAGGTAATTTTAACTGTATATTGTTGTAGCAGAAATCTATTTAAAACATAAATAAGTCAGGGTGGTCATATCCATTTTTATGATTCTATCTAAACTATTCTGGATCATAGCTCTGCAGAGATATTTCTGAATGTTTATGGTGGACACCTTGGACTAGAGGTTATGTCCTGAGCTGGTCAGTACAAATTTTAGTGGGGCTGTTTCCCTGAAGGAGTAATCTCATTGCAGGGTAAAATAAGAACCCTTTTCTACATTCTCTGAATGATCACATCTCTGTACTGTTGGAACAGATTAATTTTCTTTAACAGCTGATGGGATATTTTATCCTTTCAGTATATAGAGCCATGGAAGCAGAAGGCTGGAGAGTGTTTCTGGAGTTCATTGACAGTGAGAATTGATACAGGCTCCCTTGGTTCATCTGCATTGCTGTCATCCCTGGTTCTCTATTAACCTCTAGTTTTAGAGTCCCCACATGTTTGTCACAGAACAGAGGATATTAGGAGAGGGATAATTTATGTGAATAAAGGGAAATGGCAGGAGAAAGGCAAGGTGATGCATTTTCTAGAAGCCTAAACACGGAATCAGTAGAAAAGTTGCCATTGAACCAAATGTGTTTGGATTCAGTTTCAGGCACTTCCTTCTTTGATCATGCTGTTTTCAATGATTGAATCCATATCCTTTAAAGGCAAAGTTTGAACAGTGTTTCAGATTCACCATTCTGTGTTTCAGAATATTTACAGGTTCCATCCTGTGTCAGTGAAAAAGAACGTGCTCTTACGAGAAACGGGAACGAATCACCTGCTTGATGTTTCCTTTGTGTTGTTGTTTCTCAAAGATGCACGCCTCTGGCTTTCCAGTCACTCGCTGGTCGGCGCAGCCGGGAGCTGCTTTGCAAAGCTGATGGACAGCCTGGGCGTGCTGATGGAGACAGCTCAGGAGAACCTTGGCGGGGGCAGAGCTGCCCTGGAGAGGGACTCCCTGGTACAGAGGCTGGCTCGGGGGCTCCGCAGAGTGAATGCCCAGGCCCTGGAAGCTGGATTGTATGACAGGCTGCCCAGCACAGTAAGCACATTTACAGTCCTGCTTCACAGAAACAGAAGGTTTACAGCAACAGTGAAGCTCTCTTGAGAGCAGCATTTCTTTTGCTTCAGGCTGGTGACGAGTCCATGGCAGTGAAGTACCACTGTATGGACACTCAGCAGTTGGTCTGTCACACATTAGGGTGTGAATAGGTCTTGTCTTTTATTGACAAAGAATTTTTGGAGGAGGCTTAGTGTATCCAAGTAAAAGATTTTTTTTTTTCAAGTTCTATCAGATCTGTATTAGCTTATAAGAAAAAATGGCTTTTGGCTTGATGTAAATGTTAAGGTTGCTTGTTATTACTTTTTTCTACTTTCTCATGTTTACCATCCTTTCTTTCAGCAAAGATAACCTTCTTCCCTTTAACCAAAATGAAAGGATAAACTCTTTCTCTAATCATCTTTTCTAGTAAAGTTTAGGTGAACAGAGTACTTCCTTGTAAACAGAAGTTGCAGTAACCCTTGGGAGGTGACAGGTTCAAACTTTTGCCCTTGTGTATGTCTTTCAGAGATTGAGGAAAAATTTATGTTTGGTCTTCATTTTTTTGAGTCGTAAATGTGATTTATTTTATGGCTAAAATAGCAGATTTTATAGCCCATCAACTTGTTTTTGCTTGCTAACAGAGAAACATAGCAATCTTGCAGCAAGAAATATTTGAATTTTCACGAAGGCTTCACGCAGCAGAGGTGGAGTCCCGCTCACTGCACCTGCAGCTTGCAGAATGCAGAGGGGCTTTCCATGAGATGCAAAAAGATGCTGAAAAAGCCCAGAGACTGCAGAACCAATTAAATGAACTTCAGCATGTAAGTGCATTTGATTTGGAGGCTCTCTTGCTTGAAAGAGATTCTCCTTTTGACACATTTTTTGATTTGTGTTCTTTTGGAAAACAAGCATAACACTGATTTACTTGCAACAGAATTTTCCAGAAACCTTGCCTTGTAAACGTCACTAAACTAGAAGACAGTTGTATTTAGAAATATCCCTTTTCCACTGGAGTTTCCTTTTGATTTGTAGAAGGAGGTATCCTCTATAAATCAGAGTTTGGTCTTCAGCAATCCAGGTTCTCCCATTTGTTGGAAATGTTGATGTGATTTATGTATCCTAAAAGAAGATTTCACTTCAACAGAATAAAGTCAGTGGCAATGAGGGCACTCAATGAGAATGTTCATGAGAATTCATGAAATAGAAATACAGCAGTTCAAACTCTGTGTGGATGTTGATGAATGTTATAATAAATACAATCCACATTTTAGTGGGTCTGTTTCCCTGAAGCAGTAACTTTATGGCAGGGGGAAACAAAGCTTTTATCTGTATTCTCAGTAGCACAAATGACAAAATCCCCCTGAGTCTTTTGCTGTTGCTGATTGACTTCCTGAGACACTGGGGGCTCCCCAACCTGAAGCCTGGTTGGCAGAAGCTCCCAGGGTGTCCCAGTCCAAACACTTGCAAGCAGAGAATGTCTGCTGATGATGTCTCACCCATTGTCCTTCCTGTTCCTAGCTAGTAAAATGGAGTTGGTTTTTTTTACTCAAAAATATCCAATATTTTTCAGTTTTGTTCTTAATGGGTTTTATTCTTTAACTGTTTTTGGACAGTTAGATGAAAATGATCCCATTTTAGATTGTAGCTGAAATGCAGATGACAACTTTCCTTAAAGAATTATTTCTTCTTTCTGGAACAGTTTTTGGATGAGAAGAACAGTCCACCAACGTGTTTACAAGGGTTAATAAGCTATCCACTAAAATTTTGAACATTGATTTGCATATTTTCCCTCTAAATATTGAAGTTTTGCATCCTATGGTGCTCATTAGAAAAGAATAAGGAATGCTTAGACTTTACATGAATGTTCTTTATAAAAAGCACAGCAATTAACTGGTCTGCCACCTTATGGTTCAGTGATGTCTGCATGTCAAAAAAAGCCTCAATACTAATCCTAAGCATGAGTTTATTTTAGAATTTGATAGGTTTGCAAGTGGAACTGATTCAGTGACAGGGAAGCCACTGAATACAGTTACAGAATCAGGCACAACTTGTTTCTCTTTCCAGAAAATCAGCAAAGACAATATACACAAGGAGTTAGATAATGCTTTGCAGCGTGAGCACCAGGCAAGATTGCTTCTAGAAGAACACCACCGAAAGCTTCAGGAGCTGAGTAACACTCTGGAATCACACTCATTTATCGACTTAGACAGCAGCCAAGTCTCCAATGTATCTCTGATGGTGAGATTATTCTTCTGGAACAGTCACCAGAGTTTCACCTTTCGTTAAATAAGCCAAATAGTGCAGTCCTTGTGTAAATAAAACAGGAGTAGATACACACACACTACTCAGTCTGCTGGAATTTTAGGCTACTGAGAAAACACTTCAATGACTCCTTTTTAAATTTTTTTAAGCTATCTATGTTTTATTTTTAGCAATTTAAGAAAAAGTCTTCAATGGGGGTTTGGTTTGGGGTTTTTTTTGCCTACAATCATTTTGTTTTCTAAAGCACATTCATACATAGTAAATATATAAATATACTGAAAACTAGGGGGCTTCTGAGTCAGTAATGTTTTTGCTAGGAAATTCATAAAACCTCACTATGCAGTGGTCCAAATCTACTTCACAATCGATTTGTCTTTCACCTTGGTCAGTAGCCAGTGGCATAAAGTGAAGTTTCTTTGGGCTAAAGAGTAGCTCTGCTCTCTGTCTGCTGGCAGAGCCTCCCTGAGGAGCTGAGGAGAAGAGACCAAGCTCTGAATCAGCAGAAGAGACTCCTGAAAGACATGGAGCAAGACCAGCAGGAACTGTGGGAGACTCTCAAGGAGGCAGAACTTGCCCTGGAACAGGAAGCAAAGTGAGCCCTGGGGCCTGGGGGATGTCACTTCAAATGGACAAAATTTGAAATTCCTACTTCCATGGGCAGGGCTTTAGCCCTGGACAGTGTAAGCTTAGAAGAGAAAAGTCCATCTGTCTCTTTTATTTTTAAATTCAGGGATAGTCTTCTAAAAACAAAAGTGTTAGTTCAAAATTCTAGGTCAGACATTTTATGCAGTTATCCCATAATAGTGCTCCAGATTCTGGGTGCTAAAATAACTGGCAAAGAAAACAGCTGTGCTATCTTACTGATCTGACAACATCTCTTTGGCAGATCCTTAAAGTTCTGCTTATTTAAGAAATTATTGTTTGTTCTCTGTGCTTCCACACCATCTGTTTATAGACAGACACAATTTATTTACAGGAAATACAGAGGCATCAGCTAGGGGACAGGTCTTTGCTGCCAAAGGGACTGAAACCCAGTTTGGACCTAGCCTTTCCTGTGATACAAGATAGATCTCCCTGCTGGTTTCAGGGAGTTTTGGATTTAGACTGAATCCCCACACCACTCACACCACAACCTGGAGTGGAAGGAAAGGCTCAGGCACTGGTCTTGGAAAGATTGGTTGTCAAAAGGAGCCCCCTTGACTTGAAGGAGCTTATTGCTAACCCATTCTTACGCCATATGAAAAAAAATAAATCTTTGCAGAGTTTGTTTTCTAATACTTATCATAGTATGAAGTATGTGCTATGAATCTTGTTGTTCCATGGCTAGGATCTAAAAAAATTTCAGTTAATTAAAATTCCTCGTCATACCTGGGATCATTCAACCTCTGAAGAACAACATCTGAGAAGCTTTAAGGGTTTTATGCACCAGGGAAATAATGCAATTTGTACAGTCCTCAATGAAATGTTTAACAAGCTAATTAAAATGAGGAATGTTATTTGGTTTGATTTGATCAAAGCCGGCGTCACCTGCAGAAGGATTGGTTCCAGGAGCTTGCCCTTTTCATCCTGCCCCCATCTATTTTGAGCATTTCAGTAAAGATCATTCCTTGTGGCCATACATATATCCAGAAAAGGTTATTTTAATGTGAAGTAACTTTTAAACTGACATTTTTCTTCCTGTATATTGGAGCTGAATATCAACAAAGAAAGCTGCTCTTCCCTCTACTATTGTAGCAACTCTTCACAACTGAAAGGGTTTATTTCTCCCTTTGGAACATACAAACAAAGCAGATGAAATGAACAGAATCTGTCTGTGTTTTCTAATACCAGAATAGAATACCATCCTGCTAGAGACTTTTTATGACCTCTGCATCCAAGCCATGATGGTTGTTCACTGATAGGCCTATAATTACATCAATTTTAATTACTTCTCCTCAACAGAGGCATCTTTCATGTGGAAATGTGCCAAATAGTAGTACATTAACTATTTTTAGGGTTTGCATAGGAGATATGAAAAAAGAGAGAAAATCCTAATTGTTTGAGTTATCAACAATTGTTTTACAAGACATGACAGCCATAAAGTAGCAAAGATTAATTTCTACATTGGTAGAGCTTCAGTTCCATAAAGTTACTCCATTGTTCTTCTTTTCTTTTCTTTTCTTTTCTTTTCTTTTCTTTTCTTTTCTTTTCTTTTCTTTTCTTTTCTTTTCTTTTCTTTTCTTTTCTTTTCTTTTCTTTTCTTTTCTTTTCTTTTCTTTTCTTTTCTTTTCTTTTCTTTTCTTCTCTTTTCTTTTCTTCTCTTTTCTTCTCTTTTCTTCTCTTTTCTTCTCTTCTTCTCTTCTCTTCTCTTCTCTTCTCTTCTCTTCTCTTCTCTTCTCTTCTCTTCTCTTCTCTTATAGAGAAAAAGAGTCGCTCATTTGTCATATGAAAGCTGTGGAGGCTGCCCTGAATGAGGTAAGAATTTGAAGTGTTCCCTCTGATTTGTGTTTCCAAACATGCTAAAGCCTTAGAACTGCTTATTCTCAGGGCAGGAGAGAAGTTGTTGCAAAGCAACTTCCTTTCCTTAGTGTTGAAGTTTCCCCTCTCAACTTCTTCCATCTTAAAAAACCACAGTGAAATAAAATGCAAGTTTGCAGTACATGCCCAACTTTTTCTGAATGTAGAAGTTATGACAAAATTCACTTGCCTTCCCTCACAGAGCACTATTTCTGGTTGACAAGTGAAGACCAATGGAACACACCAAAAATTGGCAATTGTTGTGGAGTTACACCTCTACTGAATAATGAGAGGTCACATACTTGGTGGCCATAAAATATTTGGCTTTGTGTCTGCTACTTTAACCTGTGAAACAGCATAAATAGGAAAAGAAAAGGCAGGAAGTCATAATCTGTGGTCAGAAACTCCCATAATATTTGTTAAAATAATTTTTTAAACTTAATAGCCATGTCAAGTTTTCCCTCTGACTTGTACAATCGTGCCCTGGTATAGGACTATTTGAAGGTCCAATAAAGCTGTACATATGAATTATTAAAGAGAAAGGACTATTTTCAACTCTAGCTCTCATGGCAGGTGGTTTCATACCTGTTTTTAATCTAGAGCAGCACAGAGCAAAGGAAGTGATTTCATTACCTTGGAGTGTCAATTTCCCTTACTGTATCTTTAATTCCTAGCAACATGGGAATCTCTATTCCAGTTTCTGAGTTCACCAAAACTGTTGCTAATTGTATTTTCAGATATCTTTTTCAAGTCGCTTTCCTTTAATGTTCATGGAAAGTGACAGAAGCTAAACTGCATGTTTCTCCTACAGCAAGCTGTGCTGATAGAAAATTTCCTTTGTGCCACCACCATCTCCATACTGGCTTCTTTCAAACTTTGGAAGTGAATGGCATGCATGGAGTGCTGTGTTTTTACAGTCACACAGATGTGCCATATCCTTGGCCTTTCTCTTTTCAGCTCTTTTCAGACCAGGGAAAGATGCTTCCTCTTCTTTTTCTTTTTTTTTTTTTTTTGGTAGCATTCTCTGCCAGCATGTGAATTAGAGATTTATTTGCAATGAAAATTCAATCAGTGCTACTTTATTCATGGGTGTTAGGCCCAGCGATCAATGCAAGTCCCCTCAGCGGGCTCAAGGGGACACGGTTCATCCCTGCTGCTGTGTCTGAAGGAGAATTGCCACTGATGCTGGGTTTTCCCTTTAGGCCAAAGAGCAGGCCGTGGCATCGAGCGCTGCAGCAGCCGCGCCACTCCCCAGCCTGCAGCTGGAGGCCCTTTCCGAGGAAGCAATGGCGGGCAGGCCAGAGGCTGCATCGTTCCAGGTTAGAGTCTAAAAACAATCCTCTTTCATTTTTTTAAAACTTTCTTTCCTTTTTTGCATCTGAGATACAACAGGCAGATAGACTGCTCTGAGGCTGTGGAGAGCAAAAAGCTTCAAAACTACTGCAGTCAACAGCTGAACGACAATTTCCATGCATACTCTTGCACATGGTGTTTCAGGGATGATGGTAACTTTTAATTGTGCAGTTACAGCATTAACTAACTGATGGGAATACAAATGGACAGAAATATACATACCTGAAAATTAATATCCCTCTATCCCCCTCCCTTTTTTCCCATTAATATACACAAGACTAATTAAAAAAAAACCACAAACAAACCAGAAACAAAAGCAAAACCAAGTAAGATCCCCACAAACAAACAAAACCAACCAAAGAAAAAGACAAGATTTTCATATTCCTTCTTGGTCAGTATCGGATTTTTTTCAACCCCCAGTTCTAGAACCAATTGTGGGGTTTTCAGCATCCCTCATTTAAAAGAAGCTGCTCTTTAGAATGTTTAAATATAGAAGCTGTTTTGCTCATGTAGGGTTAAAGACTTGCACATTTCAAAATACTGATTTTGGTGGGACAAAACAATGAGTGGAGAAAAAGAGACATGACCAGAAAATGTGCCATATTTTCAGCTCTGAACATAGGTTCAGTGCAATGCCTCCTCATTGTTTTTAAGTTTGATGTCTTCTACCAAAACTATATTAGTCTTTATAGCTGTGCAGAATACATTAGTGCCAAGACAGACTTTTCTTTTCCCAATGAGAGAACAAAAGGCAGAGTGAGTACATATTTCTTTCATTGTGCTTCTCTGTCTGAATTAGTGAGAGAGCAGGTAATCAAGTAAAGTGCAAGGAAACTGAGGCAAAGTAAGTATTGCATGCAGTGTGTAAGCTTCTGCAGTAATTCCTTCCAATTTGTTGTAGATTTTCTGTTCTAATGCAGTATATAATTGCAGGATCAGGGTCACAGAATCAAACATCCAAGAGAGGCAGATTCTATGCTGGAAATTTTTCACTGTTGCCCTCTTGCATGCATACCTAGATTTCAGTATGATGAAGACATCAATTGTGTGTGCATGATTGTGTTTCCACACTAAAATCTGGAAATATGGAATATGTAATGCCTTGAGATTCCCATGAAGCTTAATTAGCACAGATGAACTTTTCCATCAAAGGGTAGAATTACAAACGTTTCCCCAGTAGAGTGATGATCTATTTTAGAGCTGCACAAAAGGTCCCACAGGTTGCACCTTTCCACAGGAGGCATTGTGGCAATCACCAGCTCTTAAATCCTGCTTTTCTAATTTGGTAGTGGATGCTGCTTCTTTTCTGTTTTTCTTTAGTCCCATCTCAACTCCCATTCTTTTTTGACCTCATAATGATTGCAGAAACATCTGCAACCTGTTCCCTCTTTCTCTCCAGAAGAGAATCATAAACACACAAAGTTGCATTTCATGTTTGCACAAAGTGTTTGTGGTATAAATAACATGGTACAGTGCATGCTGGGGAGCTCGCTGGTGCGGCAGAATTGTAAAGTTCTTGTTCACCTGGCAGCCTCAGGTGCACTTGGTAACTCAGGACACATACAAACAGCACCAATGGCTCACAGCCTGTGTCACTGTGAACTTCCTTTTCTCCATCCCTTTTCCTCTTTCTCCCTTTCCCCATCTCTCTTTCCCCCTCTTCCCTCTCTCTCTCTGCTCTCCCCTCATCTCTAGTTCCTGTTTGATGCCTTTCCAAGCTCATTATTGAGGTTTTATTACAAAATTTGCCTTTTATAGACAGAGGTCACCTATGGATTTTAGTTTCACTCTATGCCAAACTGTATTAAGGGCAATCGTGTAATCTTGAGTGAGGTAAGCAGTTAGGAATGACTTTAGAGACACTCGTCGTTAAAAGCAGTGGAGTTGTTTGCAGGCACATCCTCTAGAACTGCCTCAGTTACTCTGTGGTGAGCACATTTCAATTAAAGGCCTTATAATCTGCAAGAATCCTCTTTTAGGACCAGAACCAGAGCGCCAAGACATTTTGGAGATTCCTTCTGATGAGAAAAGTTGTGATTCAGCTTAATTTGCCACTTTGGTTTCCTAGACACTACAGGGAAATCACCTGATTGATTTTAGCTGTGTTCACATCGATTCTGAAAATCAGCAATGTCAAACCAAGGAAAGGAGAGCTGCAAAAATTTTTGCAAATCCCTGTTGGTGATGCTAAGCTGATTTTTGTCTGTATCACCAGTTTACATTCCAAAGACCAACGTCATACTATCTGAAGGGAAAAAAACAGAACAAATACAATGTGATTCCCCATTGTAAAGAAGACCAATAATTTCAACAGTTAGTTGAGACTACTTGGAGTAGACATAAAGTTACCAGTACTGCCAAATCATCTGCGCTCTCTTGTCCTGCTACCTTTGTCATCAATCCAATCAACAGAACAAAATTGGGATATTCTTCCACTGCATACATTGAAACAATTACATTTTTCCAGTTATAGTGCAGATTACTTGTTTGCAGACATCTGTAGGTTTGTGATGTTTCTTTTGTTACTGCCAAGTTATTTTTTTGCTGTGGAGTGGAAGGACTTGTAAATGGATTCATCTTGGAAGTGTGAACATTGGCCTGAAACTGTGTGGTAATTTTTTTTCTAAACAGAAATGGAACCCGCACTACATCTTGTATTGAAATCAAATGAAAAAGTTGTATCAAGAGCTCAGTGCTGTACTGCATGCTTGAAAACATCAAATCAAAGCATCTTCTAACTAGGGTGTGGAGTCATTCCCTTTTGCTCAATGATATTAATATTCAACCTTTTAGAAAAAATACAAAATCCAGTGTTAGATGTTTGTGATGTTTATGTCCTGGGACTGACATTCTGCCTGGCTTACAAACTCTATTTGATTTCTCTGCTGAAAAACATTCTGTCTTTTGTAAGAAATTGGGATGTGTGCTCTTTGGCATTTAAGTGTAGCTTGCCTGGCACTAATGATTCCTTCTACTTTTATTTAAAGCATGTGCTTAGAAATTTTGTGGATCTCTACTCACTGGCGGCTTCCAAAGTTGAAGCATTGACAACAGGAAGAGACTCTTTGCAGTTTCAATTTGAACCCTTGTCAGCTGAGCCTCTTACTCCTAGTGTTGGTGGTAAGTCTGCTTTTCAAGGAATTGTTGTCCCTGGGATGTGGGTTCCTAGCCAGCATCTCCCTTTGTGGCTGCACAGCTTCTGAAGGCAAATACAACCACACTAAATTGTCAACAGAATGGAGAGCAATAAAATCAGTGCAAAGAGAAACGTTCTGAGACATTTTCCAGAAGAGAAAGGGGATGCTGAAAGCTAACACAGGGATTGAAATTACTATTCTATGTCTTTTTTTCTATTGGTCGCTATTTTATTGTGGGTTATTTGGATTTAGTTTGGATTAATTGCTTGATTGGTTGGACTGTTTTTTTACTTTTGAGGAGTGGTGGTGGTGGGTGGGTGGGTGTTAGTTTTTTGATTTTTTTTATATTACTTTTCTTTCTGATCTTTTTTTCTCCCTTTCTCTCTTTTTGTTTCTTTATTTTTCCTTCTCTTTCTTTTTCTTTCTTTCCTTTTTTCTGTAATAGCCTTTCCTTGCAACCATGACCCCTTCAGTTCTGTCCATTTCCTTGCTTTTTAACATTTACTTCCTCTGAACAGAACTCTCGCAAGTTCACCTTGCACCTGAAGCAGCTGCTTCACCTCCTCTTCCTGCTACTCCTGTGCCCCCTCCTGCTGGTAAGTCTGCTTTTCAGTCAGTTGTAGTCCCTTGGATGTGGGTTCCCAGCCAGCATCTCCCTTCCTGCTGCACAGCTTCTGTAGGAAAATACAACAATAATTTTAAGTGTAAACATAATGGAGCGATAGAAGCAGTGCTAATGGAAATGCTCTGTGATTTTGCAGAAGAGAAAGGGCAGGGTGGAAGTTAGCAGAGGGATAAAAATTACTAGAGTAATTTATTTTTTTCTATCGGACTCCATTGGCTTGGGTTTTTTTTAATTTTCCTTTGGTTTTGGTTGCTTGGTGAGTTGGATTTTTTGGGGGAGTGTTGGCTTGTGGGGTGGGGTGGGTGGGTGGGTTTATTGGGTTTTTTGGTGTTATTATTTTTCATTTCTTTCTTTCCTTTCTTTCCTTTCTTTCTTTCTTTCCTTCCTTCCTTCCTTCCTTCCTTCCTTCCTTCCTTCCTTCCTTCCTTCCTTCCTTCCTTCCTTCCTTCCTTCCTTCCTTCCTTCCTTCCTTCCTTCCTTCCTTCCTTCCTTCCTTCCTTCCTTCCTTCCTTCCTTCCTTCCTTCCGACACTTCCTTCCGACACTTCCTTCCGACACTTCCTTCCGACACTTCCTTCCGACACTTCCTTCCTTCCTTCCGACACTTCCTTCCGACACTTCCTTCCGACACTTCCTTCCGACACTTCCTTCCGACACTTCCTTCCTTCCGACACTTCCTTCCTTCCTTCCGACACTTCCTTCCGACACTTCCTTCCAACACTTCCTTCCTTCCTTCCTTCTGACACTTCCTTCCTTCCTTCTGACACTTCCTTCCTTGCTTTCTTTCTTCCTCCCTTCCTCCCTCACACCCTGCTTCCCCCCTTTCATTTTTCTTTCCTTTCCCTTTCCTTTCCTAGAACTTCCCGGAACTTCCCTTCCCTTTCCTTTCTTTGAAATTTCCTTTCCCTTCCTTTCCTTGAAATTTCCTTTCTTTCCTTTCCTTTCTCTGAAATTTCCTTGAAATTTCCTTTCCTTTCCTTGAAATTTCATTTCCTTTCCTTTTCTTTCTATTTCTTTGAAATTTCCTTTCCTTTCCTTTCCTTTCCTTTCCTTTCCTTTCCTTTCCTTTCCTTTCCTTTCCTTTCCTTTCCTTTCCTTTCCTTTCCTTTCCTTTCCTTTCCTTTCCTTTCCTTTCCTTTCCTTTCCTTTCCTTTCCTTTCCTTTCCTTTCCTTCAAATTTCCTTTCCATGAAATTTCCTTTCCTTTTCTTCAAATTTCCTTTCCTTAACTTTCCTTTCCAAACATTCCTTAACTTTCCTGAACTTTCCTAAACGTTCCTTTCTTTTCAACAAAGGCTTTTTCCATTCTTTCTATTAGAAACCATCAACATTTTGTAATAGCCTTTCCTTGCAACCACAACCATTTCAGTATTGCGCATTTCCTTGCTCATTAAAATTTACTTTCTCTTAACAGAATCTTTGCAAGTTCACTTTGAACCCGAAACTGGAGGGACACTACCTGCTCCTGCTCCTATTCCTGCTTCTGCTGCCATTCCTATTCCTTCTCCTGCTCCAGCTCCTACTCCTGCTCCTATTCCTTTACCTCCTCCTCCTGCTCCTGCTCCGATTCCTTCTCCTATTCCTGCTCCAACTTCTTCTCCTGCTCTTATTCCTTCTCCTGCTCCAATTCCTACTCCAGTTCCTTCTCCCGCTCCCGCTCCTATTCCTTCTCCTACTCCTGCTTCGGTTCCTACTGCTGCTCCTATTCCTTTACCTCCTCCTTTTCCTGCTTTTGTTCCAATTCCTTCTCCTATTCCTGCTCCTGCTCCTGCTCCTGCTCCTGCTCCTGCTCCTGCTCCTGCTCCCGCTCCTGCTGGTAAGTCTGTTTTTCAAGCAATTGCAGTCCCTGGCATGTGGGTTCCTAGCCAGCAGCTCCCTTGGTGCTGCACAGCTTCTGAAGGCAAATACAACAACCCTTCATGGCAAGCATAATGGAGCAATAACACTAACGCCAACAGAAACATTGAATGATAATCTTCAGAAGAGGAAGGGGATGCTGAAAGCTAACACAGGGATTCAAATTACAGCATTTCCTTCCAAGAGTAGCCCTTTCAGATCCTTGTATTTCCTTGCATTTCAAAATGTACCTTCTCTTAAAAGAAATTGACTTCCTCTGAAAGATGTCGGTAAGAATATGGAGAACTTCAAACAAGGTATTCCTGCAACACTTCCTAGGGCAAGATATTGGTGCTAATGGCCTTTGCCTATCAAAGATTAATAGATAAGAATTATGTGCCGTGTGTTTGACATGAGCAATTAAGGCAAGGAGCTGACAGTTGTAAGTACTTGACGTACGTGCTCTTGTGAGAGGTATTCAACGGCAGCTGGAGATTCTCTCCTGATTTGGTTCTATTGCCTTTTATTCTTCCAGCAAGCTGGGCAGATCCAAGAAACAGAACCTACAGTTCTGAAATGGACCCAGTCTTCAGGAGGTCCCCCAGCAGAAGCCATACTGTGTCGGGAAGCGACTCAGTCTCCAGTGCATCACCCAGCAGAAGCCATCCTGCGTCTGGAAGCGACTCCTTTAGCATGTCACCCGGCAGTAGCTATACTTTGTCTGGAAGCGACTCAATCTTCAATATGTCACCCATCAGAGCCCATCCTCTGTCTGGAAGCGGCTCAGGCATCAGTATGCCATCCAGCAGAAGCTATACTGCCTCTGGAAGCGACTCCGTCTTCAGTATGCCATCCAGCAGTGACTATACTGCGTCTGGAAGTGACTCAGGTCACTTCAGTTTCACACCCAACAGAACCTATTCTATGTCTGGAAGCGACTCAGTCTTTACTTTTCCATCCAGCAGCGACTATAGTTCGCCTGGGTACTTCAGTATGACACCCGGCAGCACCTATACTGTGTCTGGAAGCGACTCCAGCTTCTTCAGTATGTCACCCAGCAGAAGCCATGCTGCCTCTGGAAGCGACTCAAGCTTCTTCAGTATGTCACCAAGTAGAAGCCATGCTGGCCCTGGAAGCCCATCAGTCTATTTCAGTATGTCACCCAGCAGAAGCCATGCTGTGTCTGGAAGCGACTCCAGCTTCTTCAGCATGTCACCCAGCAGAAGCCACGCTGCCTCTGGAAGCGACCTATCCGCCGGTGTGTCACCCAGCAGAACCTTTACTAGGGTCTCTAGCCTTCTTTCCAAGCAGAACCATTTCTGTTCCCTGCATCTCTTTGGCTTTTCAAATTTACATCCTCTGAAATAAGTTTCCTTTCTTTGAACAGCATATTTCCGGCCTCCCTTTGTACCCCAAGCAGCGAGTTCCCCTCGTGCTCCTGCTCCTGCTGGTAAGTCTGTTTGTCAAGCAATTGCAGTCCCTGGCATGTGGCTTCAGAGCCAGCAGCTCCCTTGGTGCTGCACAGCTTCTGAAGGCAAATACAACAACCCTTCATGGCAAGCATAATGGAGCAATAACACTAACGCCAACAGAAACATTGAATGATAATCTTCAGAAGAGGAAAGGGGATGCTGAAAGCTAACACAGGCATTCAAATTACAGCATTTCCTTCCAAGAGTAGCCCTTTCAGATCCTTGTATTTCCTTGCATTTCAAAATGTACCTTCTCTTAAAAGAAATTGACTTCCTCTGAAAGATGTCGGTAAGAATATGGAGAACTTCAAACAAGGTATTCCTGCAACACTTCCTAGGGCAAGATATTGGTGCTAATGGCCTTTGCCTATCAAAGATTAATAGATAAGAATTATGTGCCGTGTGTTTGACATGAGCAATTAAGGCAAGGAGCTGACAGTTGTAAGTACTTGACGTACGTGCTCTTGTGAGAGGTATTCAACGGCAGCTGGAGATTCTCTCCTGATTTGGTTCTATTGCCTTTTATTCTTCCAGCAAGCTGGGCAGATCCAAGAAACAGAACCTACAGTTCTGAAATGGACCCAGTCTTCAGGAGGTCCCCCAGCAGAAGCCATACTGTGTCGGGAAGCGACTCAGTCTCCAGTGCATCACCCAGCAGAAGCCATCCTGCGTCTGGAAGCGACTCCTTTAGCATGTCACCCGGCAGTAGCTATACTTTGTCTGGAAGCGACTCAATCTTCAATATGTCACCCATCAGAGCCCATCCTCTGTCTGGAAGCGGCTCAGGCATCAGTATGCCATCCAGCAGAAGCTATACTGCCTCTGGAAGCGACTCCGTCTTCAGTATGCCATCCAGCAGTGACTATACTGCGTCTGGAAGTGACTCAGGTCACTTCAGTTTCACACCCAACAGAACCTATTCTATGTCTGGAAGCGACTCAGTCTTTACTTTTCCATCCAGCAGCGACTATAGTTCGCCTGGGTACTTCAGTATGACACCCGGCAGCACCTATACTGTGTCTGGAAGCGACTCCAGCTTCTTCAGTATGTCACCCAGCAGAAGCCATGCTGCCTCTGGAAGCGACTCAAGCTTCTTCAGTATGTCACCAAGTAGAAGCCATGCTGGCCCTGGAAGCCCATCAGTCTATTTCAGTATGTCACCCAGCAGAAGCCATGCTGTGTCTGGAAGCGACTCCAGCTTCTTCAGCATGTCACCCAGCAGAAGCCACGCTGCCTCTGGAAGCGACCTATCCGCCGGTGTGTCACCCAGCAGAACCTTTACTAGGGTCTCTAGCCTTCTTTCCAAGCAGAACCATTTCTGTTCCCTGCATCTCTTTGGCTTTTCAAATTTACATTCTCTGAAATAAGTTTCCTTTCTTTGAACAGCATATTTCCGGCCTCCCTTTGTACCCCAAGCAGCGAGTTCCCCTCGTGCTCCTGCTCCTGCTGGTAAGTCTGTTTGTCAAGCAATTGCAGTCCCTGGCATGTGGCTTCAGAGCCAGCAGCTCCCTTGGTGCTGCACAGCTTCTGAAGGCAAATACAACAACCCTTCATGGCAAGCATAATGGAGCAATAACACTAACGCCAACAGAAACATTGAATGATAATCTTCAGAAGAGGAAGGGGATGCTGAAAGCTAACACAGGCATTCAAATTACAGCATTTCCTTCCAAGAGTAGCCCTTTCAGATCCTTGTATTTCCTTGCATTTCAAAATGTACCTTCTCTTAAAAGAAATTGACTTCCTCTGAAAGATGTCGGTAAGAATATGGAGAACTTCAAACAAGGTATTCCTGCAACACTTCCTAGGGCAAGATATTGGTGCTAATGGCCTTTGCCTATCAAAGATTAATAGATAAGAATTATGTGCCGTGTGTTTGACATGAGCAATTAAGGCAAGGAGCTGACAGTTGTAAGTACTTGACGTACGTGCTCTTGTGAGAGGTATTCAACGGCAGCTGGAGATTCTCTCCTGATTTGGTTCTATTGCCTTTTATTCTTCCAGCAAGCTGGGCAGATCCAAGAAACAGAACCTACAGTTCTGAAATGGACTCAGTCTTCAGGAGGTCCCCCAGCAGAAGCCATACTGTGTCGGGAAGCGACTCAGTCTCCAGTGCATCACCCAGCAGAAGCCATCCTGCGTCTGGAAGCGACTCCTTTAGCATGTCACCCGGCAGTAGCTATACTTTGTCTGGAAGCGACTCAATCTTCAATATGTCACCCATCAGAGCCCATCCTCTGTCTGGAAGCGGCTCAGGCATCAGTATGCCATCCAGCAGAAGCTATACTGCCTCTGGAAGCGACTCCGTCTTCAGTATGCCATCCAGCAGTGACTATACTGCGTCTGGAAGTGACTCAGGTCACTTCAGTTTCACACCCAACAGAACCTATTCTATGTCTGGAAGCGACTCAGTCTTTACTTTTCCATCCAGCAGCGACTATAGTTCGCCTGGGTACTTCAGTATGACACCCGGCAGCACCTATACTGTGTCTGGAAGCGACTCCAGCTTCTTCAGTATGTCACCCAGCAGAAGCCATGCTGCCTCTGGAAGCGACTCAAGCTTCTTCAGTATGTCACCAAGTAGAAGCCATGCTGGCCCTGGAAGCCCATCAGTCTATTTCAGTATGTCACCCAGCAGAAGCCATGCTGTGTCTGGAAGCGACTCCAGCTTCTTCAGCATGTCACCCAGCAGAAGCCACGCTGCCTCTGGAAGCGACCTATCCGCCGGTGTGTCACCCAGCAGAACCTTTACTAGGGCCTCTAGCCTTCTTTCCAAGCAGAACCATTTCTGTTCCCTGCATCTCTTTGGCTTTTCAAATTTACATCCTCTGAAATAAGTTTCCTTTCTTTGAACAGCATATTTCCGGCCTCCCTTTGTACCCCAAGCAGCGAGTTCCCCTCGTGCTCCTGCTCCTGCTGGTAAGTCTGCTTGTCAAGCAATTGCAGTCCCTGGCATGTGGCTTCAGAGCCAGCAGCTCCCTTGGTGCTGCACAGCTTCTGAAGGCAAATACAACAACCCTTCATGGCAACCGTAATGGAGCAATAACACTAACGCCAACAGAAACATTGAATGATAATCTTCAGAAGAGGAAGGGGATGCTGAAAGCTAACACAGGCATTCAAATTACAGCATTTCCTTCCAAGAGTAGCCCTTTCAGATCCTTGTATTTCCTTGCATTTCAAAATGTACCTTCTCTTAAAAGAAATTGACTTCCTCTGAAAGATGTCGGTAAGAATATGGAGAACTTCAAACAAGGTATTCCTGCAACACTTCCTAGGGCAAGATATTGGTGCTAATGGCCTTTGCCTATCAAAGATTAATAGATAAGAATTATGTGCCGTGTGTTTGACATGAGCAATTAAGGCAAGGAGCTGACAGTTGTAAGTACTTGACGTACGTGCTCTTGTGAGAGGTATTCAACGGCAGCTGGAGATTCTCTCCTGATTTGGTTCTATTGCCTTTTATTCTTCCAGCAAGCTGGGCAGATCCAAGAAACAGAACCTACAGTTCTGAAATGGACCCAGTCTTCAGGAGGTCCCCCAGCAGAAGCCATACTGTGTCGGGAAGCGACTCAGTCTCCAGTGCATCACCCAGCAGAAGCCATCCTGCGTCTGGAAGCGACTCCTTTAGCATGTCACCCGGCAGTAGCTATACTTTGTCTGGAAGCGACTCAATCTTCAATATGTCACCCATCAGAGCCCATCCTCTGTCTGGAAGCGGCTCAGGCATCAGTATGCCATCCAGCAGAAGCTATACTGCCTCTGGAAGCGACTCCGTCTTCAGTATGCCATCCAGCAGTGACTATACTGCGTCTGGAAGTGACTCAGGTCACTTCAGTTTCACACCCAACAGAACCTATTCTATGTCTGGAAGCGACTCAGTCTTTACTTTTCCATCCAGCAGCGACTATAGTTCGCCTGGGTACTTCAGTATGACACCCGGCAGCACCTATACTGTGTCTGGAAGCGACTCCAGCTTCTTCAGTATGTCACCCAGCAGAAGCCATGCTGCCTCTGGAAGCGACTCAAGCTTCTTCAGTATGTCACCAAGTAGAAGCCATGCTGGCCCTGGAAGCCCATCAGTCTATTTCAGTATGTCACCCAGCAGAAGCCATGCTGTGTCTGGAAGCGACTCCAGCTTCTTCAGCATGTCACCCAGCAGAAGCCACGCTGCCTCTGGAAGCGACCTATCCGCCGGTGTGTCACCCAGCAGAACCTTTACTAGGGCCTCTAGCCTTCTTTCCAAGCAGAACCATTTCTGTTCCCTGCATCTCTTTGGCTTTTCAAATTTACATTCTCTGAAATAAGTTTCCTTTCTTTGAACAGCATATTTCCGGCCTCCCTTTGTACCCCAAGCAGCGAGTTCCCCTCGTGCTCCTGCTCCTGCTGGTAAGTCTGTTTGTCAAGCAATTGCAGTCCCTGGCATGTGGCTTCAGAGCCAGCAGCTCCCTTGGTGCTGCACAGCTTCTGAAGGCAAATACAACAACCCTTCATGGCAAGCATAATGGAGCAATAACACTAACGCCAACAGAAACATTGAATGATAATCTTCAGAAGAGGAAGGGGATGCTGAAAGCTAACACAGGCATTCAAATTACAGCATTTCCTTCCAAGAGTAGCCCTTTCAGATCCTTGTATTTCCTTGCATTTCAAAATGTACCTTCTCTTAAAAGAAATTGACTTCCTCTGAAAGATGTCGGTAAGAATATGGAGAACTTCAAACAAGGTATTCCTGCAACACTTCCTAGGGCAAGATATTGGTGCTAATGGCCTTTGCCTATCAAAGATTAATAGATAAGAATTATGTGCCGTGTGTTTGACATGAGCAATTAAGGCAAGGAGCTGACAGTTGTAAGTACTTGACGTACGTGCTCTTGTGAGAGGTATTCAACGGCAGCTGGAGATTCTCTCCTGATTTGGTTCTATTGCCTTTTATTCTTCCAGCAAGCTGGGCAGATCCAAGAAACAGAACCTACAGTTCTGAAATGGACCCAGTCTTCAGGAGGTCCCCCAGCAGAAGCCATACTGTGTCGGGAAGCGACTCAGTCTCCAGTGCATCACCCAGCAGAAGCCATCCTGCGTCTGGAAGCGACTCCTTTAGCATGTCACCCGGCAGTAGCTATACTTTGTCTGGAAGCGACTCAATCTTCAATATGTCACCCATCAGAGCCCATCCTCTGTCTGGAAGCGGCTCAGGCATCAGTATGCCATCCAGCAGAAGCTATACTGCCTCTGGAAGCGACTCCGTCTTCAGTATGCCATCCAGCAGTGACTATACTGCGTCTGGAAGTGACTCAGGTCACTTCAGTTTCACACCCAACAGAACCTATTCTATGTCTGGAAGCGACTCAGTCTTTACTTTTCCATCCAGCAGCGACTATAGTTCGCCTGGGTACTTCAGTATGACACCCGGCAGCACCTATACTGTGTCTGGAAGCGACTCCAGCTTCTTCAGTATGTCACCCAGCAGAAGCCATGCTGCCTCTGGAAGCGACTCAAGCTTCTTCAGTATGTCACCAAGTAGAAGCCATGCTGGCCCTGGAAGCCCATCAGTCTATTTCAGTATGTCACCCAGCAGAAGCCATGCTGTGTCTGGAAGCGACTCCAGCTTCTTCAGCATGTCACCCAGCAGAAGCCACGCTGCCTCTGGAAGCGACCTATCCGCCGGTGTGTCACCCAGCAGAACCTTTACTAGGGCCTCTAGCCTTCTTTCCAAGCAGAACCATTTCTGTTCCCTGCATCTCTTTGGCTTTTCAAATTTACATCCTCTGAAATAAGTTTCCTTTCTTTGAACAGCATATTTCCGGCCTCCCTTTGTACCCCAAGCAGCGAGTTCCCCTCGTGCTCCTGCTCCTGCTGGTAAGTCTGTTTGTCAAGCAATTGCAGTCCCTGGCATGTGGCTTCAGAGCCAGCAGCTCCCTTGGTGCTGCACAGCTTCTGAAGGCAAATACAACAACCCTTCATGGCAAGCATAATGGAGCAATAACACTAACGCCAACAGAAACATTGAATGATAATCTTCAGAAGAGGAAGGGGATGCTGAAAGCTAACACAGGCATTCAAATTACAGCATTTCCTTCCAAGAGTAGCCCTTTCAGATCCTTGTATTTCCTTGCATTTCAAAATGTACCTTCTCTTAAAAGAAATTGACTTCCTCTGAAAGATGTCGGTAAGAATATGGAGAACTTCAAACAAGGTATTCCTGCAACACTTCCTAGGGCAAGATATTGGTGCTAATGGCCTTTGCCTATCAAAGATTAATAGATAAGAATTATGTGCCGTGTGTTTGACATGAGCAATTAAGGCAAGGAGCTGACAGTTGTAAGTACTTGACGTACGTGCTCTTGTGAGAGGTATTCAACGGCAGCTGGAGATTCTCTCCTGATTTGGTTCTATTGCCTTTTATTCTTCCAGCAAGCTGGGCAGATCCAAGAAACAGAACCTACAGTTCTGAAATGGACCCAGTCTTCAGGAGGTCCCCCAGCAGAAGCCATACTGTGTCGGGAAGCGACTCAGTCTCCAGTGCATCACCCAGCAGAAGCCATCCTGCGTCTGGAAGCGACTCCTTTAGCATGTCACCCGGCAGTAGCTATACTTTGTCTGGAAGCGACTCAATCTTCAATATGTCACCCATCAGAGCCCATCCTCTGTCTGGAAGCGGCTCAGGCATCAGTATGCCATCCAGCAGAAGCTATACTGCCTCTGGAAGCGACTCCGTCTTCAGTATGCCATCCAGCAGTGACTATACTGCGTCTGGAAGTGACTCAGGTCACTTCAGTTTCACACCCAACAGAACCTATTCTATGTCTGGAAGCGACTCAGTCTTTACTTTTCCATCCAGCAGCGACTATAGTTCGCCTGGGTACTTCAGTATGACACCCGGCAGCACCTATACTGTGTCTGGAAGCGACTCCAGCTTCTTCAGTATGTCACCCAGCAGAAGCCATGCTGCCTCTGGAAGCGACTCAAGCTTCTTCAGTATGTCACCAAGTAGAAGCCATGCTGGCCCTGGAAGCCCATCAGTCTATTTCAGTATGTCACCCAGCAGAAGCCATGCTGTGTCTGGAAGCGACTCCAGCTTCTTCAGCATGTCACCCAGCAGAAGCCACGCTGCCTCTGGAAGCGACCTATCCGCCGGTGTGTCACCCAGCAGAACCTTTACTAGGGTCTCTAGCCTTCTTTCCAAGCAGAACCATTTCTGTTCCCTGCATCTCTTTGGCTTTTCAAATTTACATCCTCTGAAATAAGTTTCCTTTCTTTGAACAGCATATTTCCGGCCTCCCTTTGTACCCCAAGCAGCGAGTTCCCCTCGTGCTCCTGCTCCTGCTGGTAAGTCTGCTTGTCAAGCAATTGCAGTCCCTGGCATGTGGGTTCCTAGCCAGCAGCTCCCTTGGTGCTGCACAGCTTCTGGAGGCCAATACAGCAAGCCTTCCTTGCCCCCATACTGGAGCATTAAAACTAGTGCAAAGCGAAACGTGATGATGTTTCTTCAGAAGAGAAAGGGGATGGTGAAAGCTAACGCAGACTTGAAAACTATTATTTCAAAGTATTGTCTGCTGGTCCCTATGTGCTGGTTCTTTTGTTCTGATTTTAGTTTGGGTTTGGATGCCTGCTTGCTTGTGCTGTTTTTGGTTTTGGGAGTGGTTGAGGTGGGTGGGAGGGTGTCGGATTTCTTGTATTTTTTTCTTTTATTGCTTTGTTCAATACTTATTTTTTTTTAATACCAAAATTGTTTTTCCTTTCTTTTTGGTACAAGACATTCACATTTTCCATAGCATTTCCTTTCAACCATACCCCTTTTCCATCCGTGCATTTCCTTGGTTTTTCAATTTGACTTTTACTCAACAGATAATATTCAGCCTTGTGTTTCACCCCAAGCAGCTCTTGGACCTCCTGTGCCTACTCCGGCTCCTGCTCTGGCTCCTGCTCCTGCTCCTGCTCTTGCTCCTGCTCCTGCTCTTGCTCTTGCTCCTGCTCCTGCTGGTAAGTCTGTTTTTCAAGCAATTGCAGTCCCTGGCATGTGGGTTCCTAGCCAGCAGCTCCCTTCGTGCTGCACAGCTTCTGAAGCCAAATACATCAACACTTCATTGTAAACATAGTGTAGCAATAAAACTAGTGCTAACTGAATGTTCTGAGGCATTTTTCAGAAGAAAAAGGTGTGCGCAAATAACAGAGGCATTAAATATTTTGTCAAGGAGACTGCAGAATATGTTTCTTTCCTTGAATAAAAAATACTGCTTTGGAATTAATATGATGAGAGGTAAAAGATAACTTTGAGTACTTGTAGCACTTCAAATAAAGTGCTATACTAACACTTGCAAGGCCAGGATACTTGTGCTAATGTCCTTTATCTGTTAAATATTTTACAATCAGGTGCCATATGTTTCAAATAAGTACCTAAGGAGCAAACATTTAGACGTATTTCACATACATGCCTTTGTGAGCAGTATTTAACAGCAAACATCGATTCTCTCTTGATTTGTTTTTGATCCTTTTGTTTATTCCAGCACGGCAGAGAGTGCCTAGACCCAGAGCCTCTACTGTGCCTGGAACCAACGTAGGCTCCATTGTGATACCAGCCAGACCCTACAGTGTGTCTGACACCAACATAGCCGCCAGCGTGACACCAGGCAGAACAGGTTTTGGGTCATCAGTGGAACCAGGCATCAACCTGATGCCAACCAGAGCCAATATTGGGTCAGCCATGGATGCAGCCTCCCGTATGAGACGAAACAGAGCTCTTACTGTGCCTTCAAGCAAAATGCCTTCCCGTCTGAAAGGAAACAGAGCTGTCTCTGGCTCTTCAGTCAACCCATCCTTCAGTTTCTGACCACGCAGAGCCAGTTCTTTGCCTTCAGTAGGTCCTTTCAGCCGGGATGTGTTACCCAGAACCAGAAGAACTCAGGAAATTTAACTGTCAGATGTGACAGAGTTCTTCTTCAAGACACGAGCTTCTCCTCAGAAGGAAAAAGATCTAAATAAAGTACAGTCTTACCTACCTTTGTATTGTAGTTCAGTTATATATTTTTTTGTTTGTAATTTCATAGGTTTATGAAAATGTGCATTCATATATTCACATTTCTGTGTTTCTAATTAAAAAGCACTTCTTTATTTAACTCTTTTTTATTACAGTTTTTAATTTTTATGTAGTATATTTTTAAATGTTATAAAACAACACCCTTTGGGTAGTTTCACCCAATCTTAAAAAAAAAAAAACCCACGAGCCATTTTAGACTCTGTCTCTCAAAGTTGTTTCCTACCTGTCTATTCTAAACCAGGACTACAATACTTTCACAGGATTGAGAGAGGTCCATGAAATTTACACCAGTGATTCCTCTTGTGGAATGTCATGGCCCTGTGTTTTGGATTGAAAAGACAAGTGTCTGCTAAGGAGGGCAGGAGCCTCCCTTGAATTGGAAAATGCAAACTCCCTCTCTCTGAATTATTCTAATTTTGAAATTGAGAAGCTCTTGCTATATTCTTGGTCAGGTGCAGCGTTCCAGGCATGTGGGCTGGGGGGCTGCTTTGAGTGACTGCCAGCAGCTCCCCAAAAATGGTGCTGGTGGCAGTGCAGGGACACCCGCTGTGAGCTGAGGACACGGTTGCAATATGCACAGAGGTATGACAAGGAACCACAAGCAGTCAAGAGTGGCATTGCTCTCTGTGTGTGTCCCTTCCAGGGGGAGGGAGCTACAATCTAAAGCTTCAGGGCAATAAAGGCCACTGCTGTGAGCAGCGTTAAAGAACCTGGGTTTTTTTGGAAGTGGCCAATTCCATACTTCCTTGGCTAAAGCCCCAAGGAAATTGAGCGTGGACAGTTGTCCAGGAGCTTCAACAGCACATTCTTAGACTGAGAGTGGGGAATTCTTTTGCTTGGTTTCCTAATTGGAGCTGGCTGTCATGGTTTGTTGTTTTCTCCACAGCTGACTTTGGCCTCTTTGCTCAGCTCAGGCCTGAGCAGAGCAGACGGAGCTCCGTGGCCGGCACTTCTGGGTGGATGGCGCCTGAAGTGGTGACAGGTCAACCATATGGCCCCAAAGTGGACATATGGTCTTTTGGAATCGTGGGCATCCAGATGGTGGAACGAGAAGTTCCTTACAAGAATGCAAGCCCTGTTTTGGTAAGCTGCAAATCCTCACTGATCCTGCTGTTTTTCTCACCTGTCCCATGTTCTGTGTTCCACTGGAAAAAATCCCATTGCCATCTGCTGGCAGCACTTCCACCAAGGCCCCCTTCTAAAAATGTCCCTGCAGCACATCAGCATCTGCTGTAGATTTGGTTGCATCAGAAGGAAAGTGGCAGTTCAGAAACCAAACCAGTTCAGAAACCTAACCAGTTCAGAAACCTGCCATTTTGGCCTCCAGCCAGGCCTGACATTTCCCATTTGCTTCTTGAACCCTGTTGGAGCTCTGTTTCTGAAGGACAAGAATTTTTCAGTGGAACGGTTGGATGTGTGAGAAATATCCTTGAAAATGGAGGTTGAGTCTTCCCAGTTGCAGTTTTATAGAAAAAGAAAAAGGGAAAAAGAAACAACCACCAAAGCAATGCCCAAGTAGTTCTGCTTTCTTTTTCCTTTTTTAACCACAGCACATCAATTCTCCTCCATACTTTGGCATCTTTTCCAAATCCTGTGGGTCTTTGAAACTTTCAGGCTTTCAAGTCATCTGTACATTGTTCAGTCCTGTGTCTGGGTGGCCTGGAGAAGTTTAGGATGTGTTTTTCTCCAACTGCAGTTAGAATTGTACGCCAAACCCTTGTCTGTTTCTTTGTACTTTACCAAGTTGAGGAGCTTGCAGCCAGGTGCCTGGGCTGGGCTCCAAGGTGGGCAGTTGACACCGGTGCTGTGTTTCTTTGCCACAGGAGCAGGGCCATCCCTGGCCTGCACAGCTCTAATGACAGTGAGGACTCCAGCTCCCCACCATGGCCAGTGGCTGAGCACAGCTGCAGAGGGACAGGATCAAACCCTCTGGGTGACCTCTGTTGGTGTGGGAAAAGGAGCTGCCATAATAATTCAAACTCAAGGGGAGTGTGTTTGCTGCTTTAGACTTGGACATTTTCCTCTGGCTTGAAGAGGATAATAACAAAGTCTCTTTGGTCACCATCTCTTTCAGTGCCACCAGCACAGAGCTGTTAGTATTGGCATGGGCATTTTTATGGAGACCAGGCTGCAGCCTGCTGTCATGGAGATCCTGCCAAGCCTCCCATTTCTTACCCGACACTTTCCACAATGGGCACACCATTAATGCATTGATTTGAGTATTCAAATGAGCAGAGGGTGACCATAGGCATGACACCACTTCTGATTTGACCATGGAAAGGTTTCCATTTGCCCCATAAAGAAGCTGAAACTTGCAGCTGAGAGACAGAGCTACAGGTGGCTGCTGTGAGCCCAAGCAGGCACTTTCACCTCAATATATTTGTGCATGCATCTTAAAGTGTCTGTGTTGAATATGAGAATCCCAATGTTTGTTTCCTTACCTGAGGAATACCTGGTGGATTTCCTTTCTTTCCTTCCACTTACTACTGTTTTCTAGAAGAGGACAAGAAGCTCGATGAGATTTCTTTTATGGCAGTTGTGCTTCAGGGAGCAAGAAGCACTGCAGAGATGCCTTTCATGTACTAATCCTTGGAAATAGTACAGTCAGTATAGCAAAGTCCCTCTTCCAGAAAGCCTGTCATCCTGGGGTGAATCCTCAGGGAAGGACACACGCTTTGCTGATGTAGTTCCCCCTAACTAGGTCAGTCCATGAAATCAGCTACCAGGGCAAGATGTGCAGAATGTTGGAAAAGCTGTGGCTGCATCGGGGTTTGGGTTTTTGGTTGCTAAAGGAAAGTCATCTCTGGGTCTCTGCCAGGGCAGCAACTGCCACTGCAGAGTGCAGCTTAAACACTGGGATCTGGGAGAGCAGTTTGAGTTGGGAAAGAAGCAGGTGGAGCCTCATGTTTCCTTTTTCTGCAGGTTAAAATCCTGACAGCCAGAGGGGAGAGACCACAGCTGCGGCAGCCCAACCGATTCTCGCCTTCCCTGTGTGACTTCCTGAGCTGCTGCCTGCAGAGAGACGAGGCGCGGCGCTGGTCTGCCGAGGAGCTGCTGAAGGTAAAATGCAAAGGGGCTGCAGGTGAAACAGGCTCTGAGGGATGGGCTCCTCCTCCACTCAAGTCCAAGGCATCAGATGAGCCCCCTTCCTCCTCACCTCCACTCCTGGTGCTTTTCAAATGAAAATGCTGAGGAATCCTAGACTGGGCTGAGCTGGCAGGGCCCTGTAAAGGTCATCTGGGGCAAGTGTCCTGCAATGAGCAGGGACATCTTTAAAGAGATCAGGCTGCTCAGAGCTCTTTCCCACCTGACCTGGAATGGTTGCAGGGACAGCTTGTAGTTCTTGGGGCAACCTGTGCCAGGGTGGCACCATGCTCCGAGTAAACAAGTTCTGCCTTAGACCTACTCTGATTTGATCCCCATTTTGTTTAAAAATATTCGCCCACATCCTATTGTAACTGTTAAAAAAGGTGTCCCCCATTTTCTTCAAAGCCACTCTAAAGTCTTGGAAAGTGGCAAGAAAGTCTCCCTGGGGCCTGTTCTTCACAAAACTGAAGAACTCCACCTCTCTCCGCATTTCCTGAGAGGACAGGTGCTCTGTTTTCTGGCTGCTTCTGTCGCCCTGTTTTGTAATTTGGTGGGGTGTTCCGTTTTATCTAATGGCAAAAGAATTGAAGTAGAGCAATGCAGGCTACAGAGACATGAAACAGTGCTGGAGGAGCCCAAGGAAGCCAGTCCCGGCCGAGCGGTCAGAGATTTGGCTGTGGGCAGGAGGGGCTGTGGGGGGCTCCCTGGGAGCCCCTGAGGGGCCCTGGTTTGTGCCCCCCAGCCCACCCTGAGGGGTTTCTGGCACGCAGACAGGGACAGCTGAGAGGGGCTTGTGCCAGCCCCGTCTGCTGCCTGGCACGCTCAAGCAGACAGGAGCTGTGCCAGGGTTACTGCCAGCTTGTGTGGCAGAGAGGCAACTGCAGCACCCAGTGCCCCTGGGCTGGCCCTGCTGGGAAGGAAGGGGCCATCCAGCACAGGAGGGGCAGGGCATGCAAAGGCAGACACTGCTCTGTCTCCCTCTGGAAAGCAGCACAGTGCCTGCCTTTCAAAGGCAGGGACCTGTGGGAGTCATTGCAGCTTCCTGAAAGGAAGAAACCCCAGGGACAGAAAGCTCCATTTCTAGAGCACTGGCAGGGCAAAAAGATGAAGAAACCAGAATCAACAGATGAATGGGATTCTGGGCCAGGTTTGCCTGTGATGGCAAGGTCCTGCACATGATGATTGAGGAGCAGATGGTCTCATCATTCCTCTTTCTGAGTCTGTCTGAGAACCAGAGGAATCCTCATTGAACCTGTGAAGCACTGAGCTTGGAAAGTCATGGCTCATTGGGTTTTGGTTTTTTGTTTTTTTTCCTGTGGACAGCATCCATTTGTAACTTCAGCCAAGCCAGCATCCATCCTGGCACCAGTCATCAACTTCGTCAAGAAGGAGAAGAAGGAGGAGAGAAGAATCTAGCAATCAAGATTTATCTTCATAACCAACTTAGAGTAGGATTCTAGTGTAGGACTCTAGAATAGGATTGTTGAGTAGTTTTGGTTTATAGAGTAGGTTTATAGTATAGTTTTGTGGAGTAGGATTGTTATTAAATAAAGTTTATAAAACAACAACTCATTTGGAAGATTCCCCTCCTTCTGACCCCTTTCAGAAAGCTCAGCATTTTCTTCTTGTGAGAAACAGCTACTCACTTTTCCTAGTTGAGGAAGGTTTATTAAACCCTATCAAAAATACAACAGAAGACTGAATAAAGAAAAAAGGTTATGGTGCTGGGAGCAAAAGATTTTCCCCGCCATGTGCTCAGCCCCCTCACAATGGAGGTTTTCCCTTTTTAACCCTTTAACCCCTCCCAAAGTTCTCTCCATCAAGCCCTTCTTCACTGTCCAGTGGTGGAGATCTCTTCTTCAAATCCTGATTGCAGGTCAGATGTCACCAGTGACAAGGCAGCCCTCCCAGATGTCCCAACTCCAGCTGTCCCTTGATAACCACGCCAGGGGGTACAACGTAGGTTTTACTCTTGCTGACTGATGAGGACCTGGTAAGAGTGCCGGCGGGATTTCTACCCTCTCCCCACTGTGAGCAGACTACCACCGTGCTTATCCTTGCCGACACCCAACACACACCTGAGCACCTTAACATCGTGCCGGAGGTCCCCACCCTCGAGCCTGGGAATGAGATAACTGTTTCTATTACCTGTGTAGAGCCACCCTTTACCCTGCAGAAGGGAACTCCCTTCGCTCAAATGTACCTTGATAACCACGCCGGGGGGTACAACATAACTATAAATCCGTAAAACTTTTCTTCACCTCTATACATGATATTTGTCCATTAGTTGTGAGAGCCAATCATCGCATGACTCACCTATCACATCCTGAATTACCAGCTCTTTTTTACTGGTGCTAAGACACACTTAGGGCTTCTTTGGTATGGTATGTAAGTGGAGAAGGCTCTTCATTCATCCTCTCCAGACCACACTGCCTTTTGAACATGACCCACTGGCCAGTTTTTGCCTAGCTGTGGTATTTCTAGGTGAGGAAGAAAGGGCAATGGCATTTTCTGGGAAAACCAAAGGAGTGGGGCAGCCAAGAGATCCTGTGCAGATTGAGGCCTTCAGCTGTGAGTGGAGAACATTTGGGGTGCTGCCCCTTGGATTTGTATGCCTAAGTGCAATGTCTTTGGCTGGAGGAGAGCCTTGCTCAGGTGAGAAAGCAGAAAGATCAGAGAGGCTGCTCTGGAAGGTGTCCTGTGGTGCAGAGCTGGCAGCGGCTGTGAGGTGAGAGCGGGCCCGGGCTGGCCCGGGCTGGAGCCCCAGCAGAGCCCCGGCAGAGGCCGGAGCAGCCCGAGCCTGGGCAGAGGCGGGCTGGAAGGAGGCCCTTGGAGCTGCAAGAGGCAGCAGCCGGGCCCTGGTGCCTCTTGCTGGCAGCGGGCGAATGCTGCGCTCTCAGAGCCCAGGTGGCAGCTGGCTGCTGCCCAGGGGAAGCCAAGCCGTGCTGGGCACAGCCCAGGCTGGAGGCATTGGCCGTCTGCAGCGTGCCCAGGAGCAGAGAAAGGCCAAGGGCAGCCCAGGGCCGCTGGCCTGGCTGAGGATTGCTGCTCTTCTGCCGGCTGCCCTGCAGCTGCTGGGAAAGGGCAGCAGTGTGTGCAGCACTCTGGGCAGCGGGGCAGGGAGCCGGGCTGCTGGGCAGGCTGCAGCACAGGGCAGCGGCCTTCAGGCACGGCGCTTCTGCCGGGGGAACCCAGGCCAGCGCCAGGCAGCCACAGCTTGGCAGGGCACATCTGCAGGAGCCAGTGCCTCACGCAGCTCTGGCAGGAAGCGCCTGCAATCCTGCAGGTCTGCCCTGAGCCGCAGCAAAGGAGTGAGATGCAGAGTGCTCTGCAGAAATATTCAGGGCCACCAGGCCAGCCTGCTTTGTGCTCTCGGGCGCACAGCAAGCGCTGTGCAATGCGGCTCTGAGCTGCTGGGAGAGAGGGAAGCGGGGATGTGCCGGAGGGTTTTGCTTGAGAAGTGAACTGATTTGGAAGGGAGCAGAAGGGAATCTGTGTTTTCTTCATGAATTTCTGAAAGAAAGTCACAATGCCTTGCTCACAGGTAGGGGTATTAGACAAGAAAGGCCTTATAAAATCACGCCTTGCTCTGCTAAAAATTACCAGCTGGCTTGTTATGTCTTCTACATGCAGCTAGCTAAGTTTCCATGGGAGAAAATCCTAAGAATGAGTGCATTTAGCACAACAAGCTGTTGTGGTAAGAAAACTGTTTGCACCTGTAATAAACACAAAATCAGTCCCATGAGAGTCCACGAAAGAAAACACCTGAGTAAAAGAGAGAGTCTTAGCATGTACACACAAAAACACCTTCTATGCAATGGATTGTGTGGCAAGGAAACTACCAGCTAGTTGGAGTTGATCACGAGGTCTGTGAAAACAGTATAGAAATGAGTTATGTGAATAAAGAATTGGCCTTCCCTGCATGAAGAAACTGAGTCCCAGCTGCTTTACTGACACAGCAATGTGGCTTCACTCAGCAAGAGCACTTGCAGGGTGTATTGAAGAAGTGCTTGTGTTTGATTGCCAGAAAAGGAAGGAGAGGTGTTAAGTGTAACAAATAGGGCTTAGTCTTGTGAATTCCTTGAGCTTTAACAGGCAGTGCTGAACCCTGTATTCCCCCACTGCAGTGCTTACTGTGTGCAAGTGGCTATCTTAGCCTTGAGACTAAAGAGAGTGGTCCTGCACAGAAGGTAGCTGGAATGCATTCAGAGGAAAGAAAGTGTTTTTAGGAGGCTCTTGATCACCAAAGGAGAATTTAAGGACTGGGATATTTCCCAAATGGCAGGAACCGGAGTGGTGTCTGAGGCCCTGCCATATTTGATCCGTGTGTGAGCAGGCTGACAGGGCAGTGAAGGAAAGTTTAATGGGTGGGAACTGGACCCTTGAAAGAGAAACAAGGCATTGGTCAGTTGGTGGGCAGGCAAGCTTTGAAAGGGGAACAGTGCATAATGCAGCCATTGTTGGCAGGGAGTCGGTGTTGTGAGCCATCCTGGCCTCATCTCACACGCTGGCCCTGTGTGAGGTGATGCTGTAACTGGGAAAATTCCACTCCTGAGCAGGAGATACAGGGCCTGGTTCTGGGGTGGAGGGCTGAGAAGGATGGGATGCACACTGTTTTGATCCAGGGGATGTGCTGGAAGTGCACTGCCTACCTGCCCCTGCCGCCCAGCCCCACGCTCCATCTCCTTCTCCTGCTCAGTGGATTTTTGGGAATCCAGGGCTTGGTAGGTATGATTTGCTTTGCAGGCCCAGTTGTGTCTTAGGTTCTTTTGTGCATGGGTCTCCTCCTGAACCTCTGCCTCCTTTCTAAGCCTGAGCTGGCAGCAGGGATCAGGCCCTGCTTGGTAACTTTCATTTTGGCACCTTCTGTTAGCAGGTAAGAAAGGTCAAAATGAAACCTTTTCCAGCTGTTTCCCTCAGGTTCACCTTTTTTGGAGCCAGGGTGGCCTGGGTGTGTGCAGAGCAATGCAGCCCCACAAAGCCTTTGGTTTCCCCACAAGTTGCCATGCCTTGTTCCCAGGTGTGCCCAGCTCGGGCAGGAGAAGGAGCCCGCGGCGCAGGGGGCACCGTGCCCTGCCCAGCCGGGGCTCTCTGGCACAGGGCAGCAGCAGCAGCAGCAGCAGCGTTCAGCCCGCTCCTGCCTGGGCTTCACCTGGGACACAGAAGCCTCTGGAAATCAGCAGCGCCAGTCGCGTTCCCAGCCTGGAGCAGCTGCTGCTGGCGGGCAGATGCTGCCAGCTCGACTGCTTCCAAAGGGCAATGGAGGCAGAGATGTACATGCACCGGAGCTTCGGGCATGTCAAATAAACGTGCAAATATGTAGGGAGATTTGTTAGGAATGATTTCAGCTGTTATGCCAACAGTGCCTTCTCTCCTGGTTCAGTGCAAAGCTTTGGGCCATTTTCTTGGCCTGGTTTCTTTTGCTTGGGTCCTGTCTGAGTGCTCAGTCGGGGTACAGGCTGTAGGTGCTTGGGGCACTCTTGGAGTTACTCTTGGATCCCTTGAACAACAGGATTTGGCCCACAAGGGGAATTTGTGCTGCTTTGTGACAGAGGAGAACTTCCCAGGCTATTCTGTGTTTGCTGTAGGGAAGGTGGGTCATTGCTTTGCACAAATTCACAGACCAACATGGAGCGTTTGCTTTGTGATGTCAGGGCATGGTTGCCACCTCGTCATGGTGACATCAGAAGGTTGCCTTGGTGCACAGAAGGCCTGAGTGTCAGAGCAGCCCTAGGGCTTGCTCAGAGCAGGACCATTCTCCTGCTTGTGGCATTTGTCGGCACACGCTGACAAGAGCCTTGTTTTTTTCTGCTGTTGGAGCACAGTGTGCAGGCTTGCACACCTGTGCTGCAATGATTTCAGGACTTGCCACTGCAGCTTTCGCTGCCTATGGAATTTCCTACTCTGCCTATTTCTTCACTCACCTGGCACGTAAGTAGAGGTTTTCCCTGGGTGGAACCTAAGCTGGCTATTGGATGTCTTCCTGCTCTTTCTTAGGAACTCAGTTGATTTAGAAACAGAAAGAGCGTGAGGATGCCCCTGGTTTGGTAAAGCTGCTGTCAACAGGTTCAGCTCAAAAGGGAGTGTCTGTAGCCACAGGGGCAGCATTTGCAAGGGCAGCTGCAGGGGTTCTGTTCCCTCCACGGGAGAGTCTGTGGCAGCAGAGTCTGTCACTTCCTCCGTTTGCTGGCACAAGCAAGACAGCTTTGAAAATGTAGCCTGGGAGACCTTCTTGGAAGGCCTTCTAAAACTCTGCAGTTGTTCCCAGAATTCAGGGAAGGCTGCTTTCTTTGTAAATTTTCTCATGAAAGGATTTGACTGTCTAACTTGAGCCTTTACTGAGTGCTAAAATAGCAATTCCCTTTGCAAGGAAATGCAAACTCCAAAGCAGTGAGTGTCTGCTCCTGAAGCCTGGAGCTGCTGCTGTGCTGTTTCACAGTAGAACTGCCACAGCTCAGTGAATTTTGGGCAAGCTTTTCTGGGCAACTGTTTCCAGCAAGTAAACGAGAATTAGTGCATGCAACTGATTTTAAAAAAAATGTACCTGAAGGAGAGGGTTTTAGAAGCTGTTTTATGGGTTTGGTAGAACAGGAGCATTGAGTGTTAAAAAAGAATTTGCATTTTCTGGATCAAGTTTGTATTCATTTACTGGCTAAACAGGCCAAAGTGTAGGCACAACCAGGAATGTTGTCCTGATCTCTTGCTGGCTGTGGGAATGAAATGTGTCTCCTGGAGGGCTGTTGTGAAAGGGAAAATCATCTCTGTTTGTGTTGACTTGTTCTGTGGGATGCAGCAGCCCAGGCAGTGTTCTCACAGCATTGGTTCATTTCTCCTGCCCACTACAGGTCACGTGAAGCATGTACTCACCCGTGCTGATCCTGAGGTGAGTGAGAAAGGAAGATTTGATGTTGCTGGTGTTTTAGAATTGTAGAGCGAGCTGTGAGCTTGGCCAGGGGCAGTAGAGTGTAGAGGGCCAGTGCTCACCACAAGGGCTGTTTCCCTGCCAAACATCCCCTCATTGCATGCAAGTGCTTTAGACACTGGAGTGGGTGACAATTCCATCCTGTGGGTTTTTGGTCTCCTAGGACAAGAACCCCTGTTCATTTTCTGCTTTTCTAGAAAGCAAAGATGCTTCTGCACAACCTATCCTGCCCGTTTGCTGCACAGGATGGAATTCTGATCCAGTTGTAGTTTTCCATGGCTGCAGCAGCAACAGCAAAGACGTTGCTGTCTCTTCCCTCCTTTGTCGTTTCTGAGCTTTCAAGAAATACAAGCTCCGTTTTGCTGAGAAAAATGGGCATGCTGCTAGCAGCCAGGCAGGAATACTGAATTCATAGCCATGTAGAGTTCTGTTGAACTGGCCCAATTTAATCTGGTTGGAGCAACTCAGAATCCCATTCCTAAGAAAGTTGATGAGTTCTGCATAGAAGATATGACTGTAGATTTGAGGACGAATGAGATTAGAAACAATAGGTAACGACCTCTCCCTCGTGCTTCTCTCTTGCCACAGAGGACAAAACCACCAGCGGTCTCTCCCCCAACTACCTCTGCTCCTGGAGAAGAAGCCAGAGAGCAGCAAGACGATCACAACCATCACACTGTGGTCACAGCAGAGCCTGAATATGCCGAGGCAGTAAGTGCCAGTTGTGGCTGGTGCTGCCTATAGTGCAGGCAGAGCTGCAAGTTTGGGAGCGGCCAGCGCTTGCTGGTGCTGGCTGAGGATGCTGAGTGCTGGAGTGCTGCCAGGAGCTGGCCATTTCCTGCAGGCAGTGCCAGCAGCACATGGCCTTCCAGCTGTGCTGTTGAGGCCCCAAAGGGCTGCTGCCTGTGCTTGAGCATCTGGCTGCTTGGCTCAGGGAAGCTCTGTCTCTGGCCTTCTGCAGCGCTGGGGCCGAGGGCACGCGTGGTAGCGCTGCAGGTGCCAGGCCTTTGTTGGTTTGTTTCCCCTTTTTGGAAAGGTGGCTTTGCCTTGTGCAAGTGCTCTGCAGGTTTCTTGAGTCATTCTGCAGTTCTACAAGGTTTTTTGGGCCAGCTGTCTTTTGGCTTTTGGGAAGCTGCAGGGAGATGATTGTGTTGTCCATGAAGCTGTGGGAGCCCATCCTTGTCCCGTGTGGGCAAAGCAAGGAAGCGCGTAGTTGTGAAGCCTTCTTGTGAGGCCAAAAGCAGCAGGGGCCGGTTTCTCTTGATGCATTTGGTGATGAAGTCTGCAGCTTTGGCAGGTGCCTTGGAGGCTGGAGTGGGGATGAAGCTGCAAGTGCTTGAGCGCTGTCTTGTGTGGCTCAGAAGAGGAAGGAGATCTAGAAATGGGGCATGCTGTCTTTGACGTGCAATGGGCAACTTTGTGGCTGGGCAGCTGCTGGCCAAGAGCAGCTGAAGAAGAGGCAGCCTGTGGGCAGGTGGGCAAGAAGGCCAAGGGCATGGTGGCCTGTGTCAGCAGCAGTGGGGCAGCAGGAGCAGGGCAGGCAGCGTGGCCCTGTGCTGGGCAGCGCTGCGGCCGCAGCTGGAGTGCTGAGTGCAGCTGAGGGCCCCTGGGAAGCAGAAAGCCCTTGAGGGGCTGCAGCGTGTGCAGAGAAGGAGACGGGAGCTGGGCAAGGCTGTGCAGCACCAGCCCAGGGAGGAGGTGCTGAGGGAGCTTCAGCCTGGACAACGGGAGGCTGGTGAGGGACCTTCAGGCAGACTGCCACCAGTCCCTCCATGACAGTGCTCAGCACAAGGGCCGTTTCTTGACCAAAGATGCCCTCAGTGCATGCAAGTGCTTTAGGCACTGGAGTGGGTGACACTTGCATCTTGTGGGTTTTTGGCTTGTGGTTTTGTTGGGAGAGGAAGCCCTGCTCATTTTCTCCTTTGTCCAGCAAGCAAAGATGCTTCTGCACAAGGTTTCCTGCTATTTTGCAGCACCGGATGAGATTGTGATCCCGTTGTCGTTTTCCACGTCTGCAGCAGCAATAGCAAAGGCCTTGCTGTCTCTTTCCTCCTTTGCCATTTCTGAGCTTTCAAGATCTACAAGCTTCATTGGGCAGAGACAGCAACGTTGCTTGCTGCTAGCAGCCAGGGAGGAAGATCAACTTCTTCTGCATCTAGAGTTCTGTTGACTTGGCCCATTGGAATTTGGTCGGTGTGACTTAGAATGCCGTGGCTAGGAAATGTTGTGGTTTCTCCTCAGAAGATGTGGGGCTAGATCTGAAAAGAAAGGAGGTTGTGATTGATAGGTCAGGGCCTGTCCCTCACGCTTCTCTCTTGCCACAGATGACTGGAGCGACAGCCGTCTCTGCCCTGGCTCCCTCTGCTCCTGGAGAAGAAGCCAGCGAGGAGCAAAGGGAGGGAGATGAGCGCAAGGCTCCATCCCTGGTCCCAGCAGAGCCTGAGGATTGCGAGCCAGTAAGTGCCAGTGCTGGCTGGTGCTGCCTTTAGTGCAGGCAGAGCTGCAAGTTTGGGAGCGGCCAGCGCTTGCTGGTGCTGGCTGAGGATGCTGAGTGCTGGAGTGCTGCCAGGAGCTGGCCATTTCCTGCAGGCAGTGCCAGCAGCACATGGCCTTCCAGCTGTGCTGTTGAGGCCCCAAAGGGCTGCTGCCTGTGCTTGAGCATCTGGCTGCTTGGCTCAGGGAAGCTCTGTCTCTGGCCTTCTGCAGCGCTGGGGCCGAGGGCACGCGTGGCAGCGCTGCAGGTGCCAGGCCTTTGTTGGTTTGTTTTCCCTTTTTGGAAAGGTGTCTTTGCCTTGTGCAAGTGCTCTGCAGGTTTCTTGAGTCATTCTGCAGTTCTACAAGGTTTTTTGGGCCTGCTGTCTTTTGGCTTTTGGGAAGCTGCAGGGAGATGATTGTGTTGTCCATGAAGCTGTGGGAGCCCATCCTTGTCCCGTGTGGGCAAAGAAAGGAAGCGCGTAGTTGTGAAGCCTTCTTGTGAGGCCAAAAGCAGCAGGGGCCGGTTTCTCTTGATGCATTTGGTGATGAAGTCTGCAGCTTTGGCAGGTGCCTTGGAGGCTGGAGTGGGGGTGAAGCTGCAAGTGCTTGAGTGCTGTCTTGTGTGGCTCAGAAGAGGAAGGAGATCTAGAAATGGGGCATGCTGTCTTTGACGTGCAATGGGCAACTTTGTGGCTGGGCAGCTGCTGGCCAAGAGCAGCTGAAGAAGAGGCAGCCTGTGGGCAGGTGGGCAAGAAGGCCAAGGGCATGGTGGCCTGTGTCAGCAGCAGTGGGGCAGCAGGAGCAGGGCAGGCAGTGTGGCCCTGTGCTGGGCAGCGCTGCGGCCGCAGCTGGAGTGCTGAGTGCAGCTGAGGGCCCCTGGGAAGCAGAAAGCCCTTGAGGGGCTGCAGCGTGTGCAGAGAAGGACACGGGAGCTGGGCAAGGCTGTGCAGCACCAGCCCAGGGAGGAGGTGCTGAGGGAGCTTCAGCCTGGACAACGAGAGGCTGCTGAGGGACCTTCAGGCAGACTGCCACCAGTCCCTCCATGACAGTGCTCAGCACAAGGGCCGTTTCTTGACCAAAGATGCCCTCAGTGCATGCAAGTGCTTTAGGCACTGGAGTGGGTGACACTTGCATCTTGTGGGTTTTTGGCTTGTGGTTTTGTTGGGAGAGGAAGCCCTGCTCATTTTCTCCTTTGTCCAGCAAGCAAAGATGCTTCTGCACAAGGTTTCCTGCTGTTTTGCAGCACCGGATGAGATTGTGATCCCGTTGTCGTTTTCCACGTCTGCAGCAGCAATAGCAAAGGCCTTGCTGTCTCTTTCCTCCTTTGCCATTTCTGAGCTTTCAAGATCTACAAGCTTCATTTGGCAGAGACAGCAACGTTGCTTGCTGCTAGCAGCCAGGGAGGAAGATCAACTTCATCTGCATCTAGAGTTCTGTTGACTTGGCCCATTTGAATTTGGTCGGTGTGACTTAGAATGCCGTGGCTAGGAAATGTTGTGGTTTCTCCTCAGAAGATGTGGGGCTAGATGTGAAAAGAAAGGAGGCTGTGAATGATAGGTCAGGGCCTGTCCCTCACGCTTCTCTCTTGCCACAGATGACTGGAGCGACAGCCGTCTCTGCCCTGGCTCCCTCTGCTCCTGGAGAAGAAGCCAGCGAGGAGCAAATGGAGGGAGATGAGCGCAAGGCTCTATCACTGGTCCCAGCAGAGCCTGAGGATTGCGAGCCAGTAAGTGCCAGTGCTGGCTGGTGCTGCCTTTAGTGCAGGCCGAGCTGCAAGTTTGGGAGCGGCCAGCGCTTGCTGGTGCTGGCTGAGGATGCTGAGTGCTGGAGTGCTGCCAGGAGCTGGCCATTTCCTGCAGGCAGTGCCAGCAGCACATGGCCTTCCAGCTGTGCTGTTGAGGCCCCAAAGGGCTGCTGCCTGTGCTTGAGCATCTGGCTGCTTGGCTCAGGGAAGCTCTGTCTCTGGCCTTCTGCAGCGCTGGGGCCGAGGGCACGCGTGGTAGCGCTGGAGGTGCCAGGCCTTTGTTGGTTTGTTTTCCCTTTTTGGAAAGGTGTCTTTGCCTTGTGCAAGTGCTCTGCAGGTTTCTTGAGTCATTCTGCAGTTCTACAAGGTTTTTGGGCCTGCTGTCTTTTGGCTTTTGGGAAGCTGCAGGGAGATGATTGTGTTGTCCATGAAGCTGTGGGAGCCCATCGTTGTCCCGTGTGGGCAAAGAAAGGAAGTGCGTAGTTGTGAAGCCTTCTTGTGAGGCCAAAAGCAGCAGGGGCCGGTTTCTCTTGATGCATTTGGTGATGAAGTCTGCAGCTTTGGCAGGTGCCTTGGAGGCTGGAGTGGGGGTGAAGCTGCAAGTGCTTGAGCGCTGTCTTGTGTGGCTCAGAAGAGGAAGGAGATCTAGAAATGGGGCATGCTGTCTTTGACGTGCATTGGGCAACTTTGTGGCTGGGCAGCTGCTGGCCAAGAGCAGCTGAAGAAGAGGCAGCCTGTGGGCAGGTGGGCAAGAAGGCCAAGGGCATGGTGGCCTGTGTCAGCAGCAGTGGGGCAGCAGGAGCAGGGCAGGCAGCGTGGCCCTGTGCTGGGCAGCGCTGCGGCCGCAGCTGGAGTGCTGAGTGCAGCTGAGGGCCCCTGGGAAGCAGAAAGCCCTTGAGGGGCTGCAGCGTGTGCAGAGAAGGAGACGGGAGCTGGGCAAGGCTGTGCAGCACCAGCCCAGGGAGGAGGTGCTGAGGGAGCTTCAGCCTGGACAACGAGAGGCTGGTGAGGGACCTTCAGGCAGACTGCCACCAGTCCCTCCATGACAGTGCTCAGCACAAGGGCCGTTTCTTGACCAAAGATGCCCTCAGTGCATGCAAGTGCTTTAGGCACTGGAGTGGGTGACACTTGCATCTTGTGGGTTTTTGGCTTGTGGTTTTGTTGGGAGAGGAAGCCCTGCTCCTTTTCTCCTTTCTCCAGCAAGCAAAGATGCTTCTGCACAAGGTTTCCTGCTGTTTTGCAGCACCGGATGAGATTGTGATCCCGTTGTCGTTTTCCACGTCTGCAGCAGCAATAGCAAAGGCCTTGCTGTCTCTTTCGTCCTTTGCCATTTCTGAGCTTTCAAGATCTACAAGCTTCATTTGGCAGAGACAGCAACGTTGCTTGCTGCTAGCAGCCAGGGAGGAAGATCAACTTCTTCTGCATCTAGAGTTCTGTTGACTTGGCCCATTGGAATTTGGTCGGTGTGACTTAGAATGCCGTGGCTAGGAAATGTTGTGGTTTCTCCTCAGAAGATGTGGGGCTAGATCTGAAAAGAAAGGAGGTTGTGATTGATAGGTCAGGGCCTGTCCCTCACGCTTCTCTCTTGCCACAGATGACTGGAGCAACAGCCGTCTCTGCCCTGGCTCCCTCTGCTCCTGGAGAAGAAGCCAGCGAGGAGCAAATGGAGGGAGATGAGCGCAAGCCTCCATCCCTGGTCCCAGCAGAGCCTGAGGATTGCGAGCCAGTAAGTGCCAGTGCTGGCTGGTGCTGCCTTTAGTGCAGGCAGAGCTGCAAGTTTGGAAGCGCTTGCTGGTGCTGGCTGAGGATGCTGAGTGCTGGAGTGCTGCCAGGAGCTGGCCATTTCCTGCAGGCAGTGCCAGCAGCACATGGCCTTTCAGCTGTGCTGTTGAGGCCCCAAAGGGCTGCTGCCTGTGCTTGAGCATCTGGCTGCTTGGCTCAGGGAAGCTCTGTCTCTGGCCTTCTGCAGCGCTGGGGCCGAGGGCACGCGTGGTAGCGCTGCAGGTGCCAGGCCTTTGTTGGTTTGTTTTCCCTTTTGGAAAGGTGTCTTTGCCTTGTGCAAGTGCTCTGCAGGTTTCTTGAGTCATTCTGCAGTTCTACAAGGTTTTTTGGGCCAGCTGTCTTTTGTGTTTTGGAAGCTGAAGGAGATGATTTTGTTCATTGTGTTCCATTTTTCTTGCTCTTTTCCAGCACTAGTAAAAATTCTGGCGTAATGTTACTTTACAAGTTGGCAGTTCTTAATGATGCAGTATTTTTGCATGTTAATACAGAGTTTGTGGTTCTGGCCGTCGTGTAGGAGGAACTTTTCTTGGGCTCAGCTAGTCACTAGGGCATTGTGCTTCACGTTCATGTTAACAGGATCTCTGTCGTTTTGCAGCGCATGGAACCAGTTTTTCTTGTTTTTTGGAAGTGAGCAGGAAATCAATGCCCTTCCTTTCCAGCTGATCAGAGGAGCTGGGAGGGGGCTGGGCTGAATTTCTGGTTACAGCCCTTTAGCACCATCACTGTGTTGGAATCCAAGAGAAGAACTTGTCCGAGCACAAATGCACAAAGAGTGCAGTTCCCAGTGCAATGCTCTGGGGTCTGATCACATTCCATAAGGACCTACACGCTCTAGATTCCCCAAGAGTGGGGTTTATTGAAGCAACAGGAGAGCAAATTCAGGATTGCTGATGATTGGTGCACTGCTACCGAGTGTTGATGTGTGTAGCAACAGAAAGGACAGTAAAGAGAGAGTCTAAGAGTGAGATCTATCTGTCTACCTGTCTATCTATCTATCTATCTATCTATCTATCTATCTATCTATGTAACTTTTACAGAATTGAATCTTCCTGGCTCTGGTCCAAAGCAGTTGGAGGTGCAAAGCTCACCTAAGGCCTCCCTTTCAGGAGAGGATTAGAGACATGTTCCATTGACTGATTCTGAGCAGGCAGAGATGTTTCCCCCTCCAGATATGGTGTTTTTTTCCCCTCAGAGCTGTTTTCTTCCTCCAGCCTCTTCTTCCCTCAAGCCCCCAGTTAATTCCTACATTTTCTGCCTGTCCTAGAGAGGTGGAAGAATTCCACGTTTTAGGTGGTGAAGAGAATTCCAGAAGTGTCTCTCACAAGGGGTGAGCTCACCCAGGAAGCCACCTGCAGAGCCAGGATGGAGCTGTGGGACAGGGCTGGGTGTCAGTCACTACTGAAAGACAAACAGGACATGGCAGAAGCAGAGGGAGGCCCTCACCAGACCCTTGAGAAATGCCACACCTTCCCTGTCAGCTGCCTGAGAGACTGTTGGAGCTTTGGTGCCAGATGGAGCCTGATTGTAGTGCCAGGGTCACTTTGGAATCTGTGCCTCCCCTCGGGCAGAGAATGGCCCAGCAGAGCAGCAGCACAGTGCTTTGGGAACGTGTGGGCCCATCAGTCTTTGAGTCTTGGCCCACAAATGTCATATGGGAAGTGGAAACCCATCTTCTCTTGCTTTCTGTGCAGGTCCTTCTAGAGAAAGAGCAGGAGCAGGTTGCTTCATCAGAGATGCCATGCCAGACTCTGGGAGAGCTGTTCCCAGCCCGAGAGCAGGAAGAGCAGCTCAGGCAGCAGGAGGAAGAGCCCCAGGAGAATGGCCAGGTAAGCCTGACTCGCCAGGGGACAGAGGGAAGGGCAGGAAGAGGGATATTAAACAGAGCTCTTGGGACTGAGGAGGCCAGGAGTGCCACAGGCACTGAAAGCACAGAGCCCTGGGATCTGCAGAGATCAGCACTGCGATAGGAGGTTTGCACTGGAAGCAGAGGTGGGTAGGGAAGCAGAAAGAAATGGCTGAAGAAATGGGATTTTGAGGCTGCAAGAGGAAAAAGCTGAGCCTGAAGGCAGCTCCCAGTCACTTGCTCTGCATTTGTGTGTACAGGACACCAAGGCAGAGCCACAAGCAGAGCTGCCTGAAGCTCAGAGTGCCATCATGGCAGTGAAGAGGAGGAACAAGGACGACATGAGAGGAATTCAAGAGGAGAATCTCCATCAGCACAGAGGCGATCAACAAAACCAGGTGAGTGAAAGAGTGGCAGCCACTCCACTCATGAAACATCCCTTCTGTTGTTTTTTAGAGACCATGAAGGAATACATGGACGCAGAGCTTCAGAAAGTTCATGCTAGGATGGACGCAAGGGAGAAGAGGCTGGGGGAAGAAATGAAAATCATTGGAGAGAAAGTTAATCAGCTCGCTCAGGCTCTACAAAAGCAAGTGAGTGGAAGAGGGATGCAGCCACTGCAGTCACCAAACTGGTGCTTTCTGCCCTTCCTGCCTTTCCACTGCAGAGCAGCAGGGAGTGGGGCAATGCCTCTGAGTGCCATCCTGCTGGAGTGTGTGTCACAGTCACTGGGAAGGACATTTCCTGCTGTGCTGAATCTCAGCTGCTGACCTGGACAGTGGCACTTGTCCTTTGGCCTTTTGGCCAGCTGTCATCCAAATTGATTCCTGCTGGCCTGTTCCTGCTCTGCCTGTTTCTTCAGGTGTTTTTACAGGGAAACATGGTGACGCAGATGGAGGATTGAAACGAGCTGTCTGTATCCCCTGTCAATCTGTTCTTTCCCTTTCCTCACAGTCAGTGACTCTTGGCTGACAGGGACAAGCTGTAGTCTCTGACTGCTTTGTTCTGTTTGATTTGAGGTGCAAGTGTTGACACCTTACCAGCCAGCCTGTGAAGACTACCAGCGAGCGTCTGGCAAGGAAGAGCCCCAAGTTTGGCGTGAGGCACAGGTACCATCCCCACCAGAAGTGCTACAGGTTAAGCATGACCTGAAGATGGTGCAAGAAAAGGGGGCACAGTGGGAGGAGGCAGAACATTTGAGCAAGGAGCTACAAGTGTGTCTGCAGCCCCTGGAGGGGGAAAGGAATCCTTGAGAGGAAGTGGAATGGTCATTGTGGCAGTCATCTTTCTGAAAATCCATGAAAACCAAACATGAATCTGCCCATGAACCCGAGTAGAAGTAGCCTTTGGTTTTGACCCATCCACTTTGAGAAGTGGACATCCAAGTAATCCATTTTAAGAGCCCTGCATGTGGCTGACAGCACCTTCCTAAGGGCTTGCATTTCAGAAAGGGCTCTCAGGGTAATGTCTGCCAGCCACCTTTGTGACATGAACTCATTTCTTGTCCCAGATCTACACGGGCTCTGTCACCAAGCCTGCTGCAGCAGCAGCAGCATTGTCTAAAGGAGCCTTTGCTCCCCGACCTGAGAAGTGGAGCCAGGGCAGTTTGCTCACCTCCCGTGCTGACCCAGCTGCTGCTCAGCGGCAGGAGATCGAGGGTGACTCCCTGGAGCTGCTGAGTACGTCTGCTGTGTTTCTTGTCTGTGTGTATTGTGTGCACGTGTCAGCACAGCCGTACCAAATGTTTTTCCTCAGTCTGGTGGCACAGGGACATTTAGGACTCCCTACAGGAACTGCTGTAGAAAATCAGTCTCTGTGCTGGCCACCTGTGCTGCAGAGCTGTCTGCCTGGTTGTTGTTGTTGTTGTTAGCCAGCTGACCACAAAGGGTTCAGAGCCCCAGACAGTGGGGCTGCCTTTTGTATCTCCTGGAAGCTGGGATCTCTGCTTTAAAGTCAGCATCTTGTATTTTGTTTCCCTCAGAGAGAATAGTTAACAACAAAAATCCCACGATGAAATACACTGAACTGGCAAATATTGGCAGTGGGTGAGTTCAACTGCAGTTACTTCTACATAACCATGGGCCAGGTGTTCTTCTGATGGAATATCTATCCAGTGTGAAGTAAGGCAAGCTGCAAACATGTTGAGACCCTGGGGATAGATTGTCCCATCTCTCAGTGCTGCTCAGAATTTGTGAGTGGGCTCAGAAAGCATTGTCAGAGGCATCTCCATGCTGCCTGCATCAAGGAACAGGACCTGGAAGGTCTCCTTGTCTCTCAAGAGTGTTAATTTCCTTAGCATTTTTGTATATCTCTAAATCATACAGCCACACTAATAAAAGGGGAAGAAACTTGCTTGCCTAAAAGAGCTGATAGCTGTCAGATAAAGTTCTCGGAGCATTTCTTTCCAAAAGTTTGCTGAAGGAAATACTTTGTGGTCAGGATAGAAACTGCACAGTTTAGAAACTGAAACCCGAGATGAAAGAAGAAGCTCTGTTTTTGAGCTGAGGCAGTAAACCCCAGTGCTTCAGGAACAGGCCCAGGCCCATGCCCTTGAGAGGAAAATGCATCATTTGCCTTCTGGCAGAGCCCTCCTGCATCCTGCAGGTTTTTGGCATTTACAGCAGAGATCTCCTGGGTGGGCTGGCTTGCACTGCAAGATCTAAATGGCTTCTCCTTTCTTTGCTGCTCTTTTGTTTCTAGGACTTTTGGAGAAGTGGTCAGAGCACTTACCAATGCCACAGGAAAAGAGGTGAATGTCAACAGCCCCCTCAGACCCTGCTGCACTCCAGGCCTTTCCTCTCTGGTGTGAGCTGTGGCTGGAGCTTTGGGCAGAGCTGTGCTGAAAAGGCACAAGAAGCACAGAGTGGTACCAGCATGCAAACACATTTGGGACAGACTTTGTCCTCCTCAGCTGCCGGAAGGAAGGCACGGAGGGCAGCGCTTCCTTGCAGAGAAGGACGTGCTCACTCGCTCTCCATTGCTCACACAAAGGTGGTGCCTTAGAGCACCTCCCTGCTCTTTGGGGCTACAGAGTCCTGAATTCTCATTTCTGGCTGCCAGCAAACACATCTGAAAGTTCCTGGTAGTTCCTTAGCCACCTGCAGTGCTGCACTTGGGAACTGCACCTAGGGAGAGATCTGCAAGGCGTCCCTAAAAGCCCTAAACCCTGCCCATAGCCCTTGCAAGATGTATCCACAGAGTATTAAGGCATGGATTACTTCTTCTGAATCCCAAACAAAGCAGCAGAGAGTGTGCTTGGAAGTTGGGGGCTGATAGTTGACACCCCACTGTTACCAAGTGGACAAGGCAAAACATCAGTGGCCATGTGTCCTGTAACTGCCCCCCAAGGCAGCAGAGAAATGGGCTGTTGGAATGTCAGTTCCTAATTCCTGCAGTGCCTAATCACAAGGCCGTTGGGCACAGCTCAGCTGTGTCATTGCAAAATCACTCGCTGCATGTGTGTTGTGGTCTCATGCCACCAACTTCTCAAGTTACTGATCTTCCATGTCATTTTAGGTGGCCATAAAGAAAATAAACCTTCAAGCACTGAGGAAGAAGCAGCTAAGAGTCAATGAACTCATGGTCATGAACATGAATGAGAATCCCAACCTGGTCAACTATTTAGACGGGTGAGTTGTTGTGAATGTTTGTTCACATATTGCAAAGGTGCAAGGTAAAAGCCCACTTTGGTTACTGGCAGAAAACAGAGCTGAAATTATTGGTTAAATATTATTGCTCTTTTCACCTCCAGTGGATGGGAAGAAAGTGCATCTTGTCTGCATGAGTCTTCCCTGGCACACATAGTTTGAAAATTATTCAAAAACCTGGATCAGTCATATACAGGCTAAATCAACAGCCTGTCAGTTCACAGCCACCACTTTGTTTTGGGGCTTGATTCTTTTCAAGTGTCGTCTTACGTCCGGGTAAACTAACATGGATTTCCCTTGGATTCCGTCCACTCTTTTCCATTGCTTTGCATGCTGGGAAGACAAGCACTCATTTCCAGAAACACACAGTGTGACAGGTTTTTAATCTGTTATTAAACTGCATTTTTTACTTGCTGGCTATTTAAGACATCTCCTTTTTCACAGCTGTGCCTTTCTTCTTGAGACTGCACAGATTGCAAACAATGCACAGCTGAAAGGGAATGTCAGATCCTTTGATCCTGGCCTTGTCACAAAGGGACCTGGAAACAAGAATCAGTCAAGGAAACAACCTAGCCATGCATGTTCATCTCCATGCTCATTTCCTTCTTTCAGCTACTTTGTGGATGAGCAATTCTGGCTCGTGATGGAGTACATGGATGGAGGCACTCTGAGCGATGTCATCAGCAGGACTTACCTGTCTGAAGATGAGACGGCAGCCATCAGTCGGTGGAGGGGGTTCAAGCAATCCCATCTGTGTTCCAAGGCCTTGGCCAGGATTGTCTGGCAAACAGGGGCTCAGACCTGGAGTGATGTCCTGTGCCAAGCTTTGTTTCTGTGTTGCTGGTATGCTATGGGCAAGCAAAAGCATCTCAAGTGAAAGGCCTGCCAGTGTCCCTGCACTCACTGTACTCAGTTCTTGTACTCTTACCTCCTGCTGTTGTGTTCTCGCTCTGCCTCTTGTATTTGTATTTGCTGTTCTCCACCTTGCCTCTCTAAACATTGATCTCAAGCCTGTCTTCACCACATTCCTTGCCTGTAAAAGCAAAGGTGCTGGTGGCAGGATTTGAAACAAGCAACAAAGAGAGACTCATTGCTCACAGTCCTCAGCTGAAAAGGATAGTAGTGCAGCCAAAATGCTCTTTGCTTCAGGGAGGTGACTGATGTGATACTTCCAAGCCTGTGCTGAGGCCAGCAAGAAAACCTTTGTCATGCAGCCTCCCACTCAAAAGTGATCCCCATCGCACCAAGGGAGGGACCTTTTCTTTCTTGGCAAAACCTCTCATTTGTCTTCTGCATGGAGAAAGCACACCCTCTGCAGCAGCAGTCATCCTGGCTGGTTTGCAGGGGACAGTCTACAACAGCAGGTGCTGCTGCTCTTTCAAAAGCTGACATGCCTTTCCTCAGAAAGGTCCTGCTCTGCAAGGCTTGGAGCAGCAAGCTCTTCCTCTCAGTGGCGCTGTGTTCTGCCATTACTCTCCATTCCCTGGGGAAAGGGAATCTTTTAGAGCTGTTTCCTTTCTTGTGCAATGAAATCACATCACTAATTTTTGCCCTCCTCTTTCCGTTTTCTCTCTCAGTGCCTGCGGGGACTCAATTTTCTTCACTCAAACCACGTGATCCACCAAGATGTGAAGAGCGAGAACATCCTTCTCAGAACCGACGGCTCTGTCAAGCTGGGTCAGTATATTCTTGGTCAGGTGCAGCGTTCCAGGCATGTGGGCTGGGGGGCTGCTTTGAGTGGCTGCCAGCAGCTCCCCAAAAATGGTGCTGGTGGCAGTGCAGGGACACCCGCTGTGAGCTGAGGACACGGTTGCAATATGCACAGAGGTATGACAAGGAACCACAAGCAGTCTAGAGTGGCGTTGCTCTCTGTGTGTGTCCCTTCCAGGGGGAGGGAGCTACAATCTAAAGCTTCAGGGGAATAAAGGCCACTGCTGTGAGCAGCGTTAAAGAACCTGGGTTTTTTTCGAAGTGGCCAGTTCCATTCTTCCTTGGCTAAAGCCCCAAGGAAATTAAGCGTGGACAGTTGTCCAGGAGATTCAACAGCACATTCTTAGACTGAGAGTGGGGAATTCTTTTGCTTGGTTTCCTAATTGGAGCTGGCTGTCATGGTTTGTTGTTTTCTCCACAGCTGACTTTGGCCTCTTTGCTCAGCTCAGGCCTGAGCAGAGCAGACGGAGCTCCGTGGCCAGCACTTCTGGGTGGATGGCGCCTGAAGTGGTGACAGGTCAACCATATGGCCCCAAAGTGGACATATGGTCTTTTGGAATCGTGGGCATCCAGATGGTGGAACGAGAAGTTCCTTACAAGAATGCAAGCCCTGTTTTGGTAAGGTGCAAATCCTCACTGATCCCGCTGTTTTTCTCACCTGTCCCATGTTCTGTGTTCCCCTGGACAAAATCCCATTGCCATCTGCTGGCACCACTTCCACCAAGGTCCCCTTCTAAAAATGTCCCTGCAGCACATCAGCATCTGCTGTAGATTTGGTTGCATCAGAAGGAAAGTGGCAGTTCAGAAACCTAACCAGTTCAGAAACCTGCCATTTTGGCCTCCAGCCATGCCTGACATTTCTCATTTGCTTTTTAAACCCTGTTGGAGCTCTGTTTCTGAAGGACAAGAATTTTTCAGTGGAACGGTTGGATGTGTGAGAAATATCCTTCAAAATGGAGGTTGAGTCTTCCCAGTTGCAGTTTTATAGAAAAAGAAAAAGGGAAAAAGAAACAACCACCAAAGCAATGCCCAAGTAGTTCTGCTTTCTTTTTCCTTTTTTAACCACAGCACATCAATTCTCCTCCATACTGTAGCATCTTTTCCAAATCCTGTGGGTCTTTGAAACTTTCAGGCTTTCAAGTCATCTGTACATTGTTCAGTCCTGTGTCTGGGTGGCCTGGAGAAGTTTAGGATGTGTTTTTCTCCGACTGCAGTTAGAATTGTATGCCAAACCCTTGGCTATTTCTTGGTACTTTACCAAATTGAGCAGCTTGCAGCCAGGTGCCTGGGCTGGGCTCCAAGGTGGGCAGTTGACACTGGTGCTGTGTTTCTTTGCCACAGGAGCAGGGCCATCCCTGGCCTGCACAGCTCTAATGACAGTGAGGACTCCAGCTCCCCACCATGGCCAGTGGCTGAGCACAGCTGCAGAGGGACAGGATCAAACCCTCTGGGTGACCTCTGCTGGTGTGGGAAAAGGAAAGCAAGCTGCCATAATAATTCAAACTCAAGGGCAGTGTGTTTGCTGCTTTAGACTTGGACATTTTCCTCGGGGTTGAAGAGGATAATGACAAAGTCTCTTTGGTCACCATCTCTTTCAGTGCCACCAGCACAGAGCTGTTAGTATTGGCATGGGCATTTTTATGGAGACCAGGCTGCAGCCTGCGTTCATGGAGATCCTGCCAAGCCTCCCATTTCTTACCCGACACTTTCCACAATGGGCACACCATTAATGCATTGATTTGAGTATTCAAATGAGCAGAGGGTGACCATAGGCATGGCACCACTTCTGAATTGACCATGGAAAGGTTTCCATTTGCCCCATAAAGAAGCTGAAACTTGCAGCTGAGAGACAGAGCTACAGGTGGCTGCTGTGTGCCCAAGCAGGCACTTTCATCTCAATATATTTGTGCATGCATCTTAAAGTGCCTGTGTTGAAAATGAGATTCCCAATGTTTGTTTCCTTACCTGAGGAATACCTGGTGGATTTCCTTTCTTTCCTTCCACTTACCACTGTTTTCTAGAAGAGGACAAGAAGCTCGATTTCTTTTATGGCAGTTGTGCTTCAGGGAGCAAGAAGCACTGCAGGAATTCCTTTCATGTACTAATCCTTGGAAATAGTACAGTTAGTATAGCAAAGTCCCTCTTCCAGAAAGCCTGTCATCCTGGGGTGAATCCTCAGGGAAGGACATTCGCATTGCTGATGTAGTTCCCTCTAACTAGGTCAGTCCATGAAATCAGCTGCCAGGGCAAGATGTGCAGAATGTTGGAAAAGCTGTGGCTGCATCGGGGTTTGGGTTTTTGGTTGCTAAAGGAAAGTCATCTCTGGGTCTCTGCCAGGGCAGCAACTGCCACTGCAGAGTGCAGCTTAAACACTGGGATCTGGGAGAGCAGTTTGAGTTGGGAAAGAAGCAGGTGGAGCCTCATGTTTCCTTTTTCTGCAGGTTAAAATCCTGACAGCCAGAGGGGAGAGACCACAGCTGCGGCAGCCCAACCGATTCTCGCCTTCCCTGTGTGACTTCCTGAGCTGCTGCCTGCAGAGAGACGAGACGCGGCGCTGGTCTGCCGAGGAACTGCTGAAGGTAAAATGCAAAGGGGCTGCAGGTGAAACAGGCTCTGAGGGATGGGCTCCTCCTCCACTCAAGTCCAAGGCATCAGATGAGCCCCCTTCCTCCTCACCTCCACTCTTGGTGCTCTTCAAATGAAAATGCTGAGGAATCCTAGGCTGGGCTGGGCTGGCAGGGCCCTGTAAAGGTCATCTGGGGCAAGTGTCCTGCAATGAGCAAGAACATGTTTAAAGAGATTAGACTGCTCAGAGCCCTTTCCCACCTGACCTGGAATGGTTGCAGGGACAGCTTGTAGTTCTTGGGGCAACCTGTGCCAGGGTGGCACCATGCTCCGAGTAAACAAGTTCTGCCTTAGACCTACTCTGACTTGATCCCCATTGTGTTTAAAATATTCGCCCACATCCTATTGTAACTGTTAAAAAAGGTGTCCCCCACTTTCTTCCAAGCCACTCTGAAGTCTTGCAAAGTGGCAAGAAAGTCTCCCTGGGGCCTGTTCTTCACAAAACTGAAGAACTCCACCTCTCTCCTCATTTCCTGAGAGGACAGGTGCTCTGTTTTCTGGCTGCTTCTGTCGCCCTGTTTTGTAATTTGGTGGGGTGTTCCATTTTATCTAATGGCAAAAGAACTGAAGTAGAGCAATGCAGGGTACAGAGACATGAAAGAGTGCTGGAGGAGCCCAAGGAAGCCAGTCCCGGCCGAGCGATCAGAGATTTGGCTGTGGGCAGGAGGGGCTGTGGGGGGCTCCCTGGGAGCCCCTGAGGGGCCCTGGTTTGTGCCCCCCAGCCCACCCTGAGGAGTTGCTGGCACGCAGACAGGGACAGCTGAGAGGGGCTTGTGCCAGCCCCGTCTGCTGCCTGGCACGCTCAAGCAGACAGGGAGCTGCGCCAGGGTTACTGCCAGCTTGTGTGGCAGAGAGGCAACTGCAGCACCCAGTGCCCCTGGGCTGGCCCTGCTGGGAAGGAAGGGGCCATCCAGCACAGGAGGGGCAGGGCATGCAAAGGCAGACACTGCTCTGTCTCCCTCTGGAAATCAGCACAGTGCCTGCCTTTCAAAGGCAGGGACCTGTGGGAGTCATTGCAGCTTCCTGAAAGGAGGAAATCTCAGGGACAGAAAGCACCATTTCTAGAGCACTGGCAGGGCAAAAAGATGAAGAAACCAGAATCAACAGATGAATGGGATTCTGGGCCAGGTTTGCCTGTGATGGCAAGGTCCTGCACATGATGATTGAGGAGCAGATGGTCCCATTGTTCCTCTTTCTAAATCTGAGAACCAGAGGAATCCTCATGGAGCCTGTGAAGCACTGAGCTTGGAAAGTCATGGCTCATTGGGTTTTGTTGTTTTGTTTCTTTTCCTTTGGACAGCATCCATTTGTAACTTCAGCCAAGCCAGCATCCATCCTGGCACCAGTCATCAACTTCGTCAAGAAGGAGAAGAAGAAGCAGGAGAGAAGAATCTAGCAATCAAGATTTATCTTCATGAGAAACTTAGAGTAGGATTCTAGTGTAGGACTCTAGAATAGGATTGTTGAGTAGTTTTGGTTTATAGAGTAGGTTTATAGTATAGATTTGTAGAGTAGGATTGTTATTAAATAAAGTTTATAAAACATCAACTCATTTGGAAGATTCCTCTCCTTCTGACCCCTTTAAGAAAGCTCAGCATTTTCTTCTTGTGAGAAACAGCTACTCACTTTTCCTAGTTTAGGAAGGTTTATTAAACCTTATCAAAAATACAACAGAAGACTGAATAAAGAAAAAAGGTTATGGTGCTGGGAGCAAAAGATTTTCCCCGCCATGTGCTCAGCCCCCCTCACAATGGAGGTTTTCCCTTTTTAACCCTTTAAGCCCTCCAAAGTTCTCTCCATCAAGCCCTTCTTCCCTGTCCAGTGGTGGAGATCTCTTCTCCAAATCCTGATTGCCGGTCAGATGTCACCAGTGACAAGCCAGCCCTCCCAGATGTCCCAACTCCAGCTGTCCCTTGATAACCACGCCAGGGGGTACAACATAGGTTTTACAGATTTATAGTTTTCTTCACCTATATGCATCATATTTGTCTATTAATTGTGACAGTCAATCATTGCATGACTCACCTGTCACATCCTGAATTACCAGCTGTTTTTTACTGGTGCCAAGTCACACTTAGGGCTTCTTTGGTATGGTTTGTAAATGGAGAAGGCTCTTCATTCATCCTCTCCAGACCACACTGCCTTTTGAACATAACCCATGGGCCAGTTTTAGCCTAGCTGTGGTATTTCTAGGTGAGGCAGAAAGGGCAATGGCATTTGCAGGAAAGAGCAAAGGAGGAGTGGGGCAGCCAAGAGATCCTGTGCAGATTGAGGCCTTCAGCTGTGAGTGGAGAACATTTGGGGTGCTGCCCCTTGGATTTGTATCCCCAAGTGCAATCTCTGTGGCTGGAGGAGAGCCTTGCTCAGGTGAGAAAGCAGCAAGACCAGAGAGGCTGCTCTGGAAGGTGTCCTGTGGTGCAGAGCTGGCAGCGGCTGTGAGGTGAGAGCGGGCCCGGGCTGGCCCGGGCTGGAGCCCCAGCAGAGCCCCGGCAGAGGCCGGAGCAGCCAGAGCCTGGGCAGAGGCGGGCTGGAAGGAGGCCCTTGGAGCTGCAAGATGGCAGCAGCCGGGCCCTGGTGCCTCTTGCTGGCAGCGGGCGAATGCTGCGCTCTCAGAGCCCAGGTGGCAGCCGGCTGCTGCCCAGGGGAAGCCAAGCCGTGCTGGGCACAGCCCAGGCTGGAGGCATTGGCCGTCTGCAGCGTGCCCAGGAGCAGAGAAAGGCCAAGGGCAGCCCAGGGCCGCTGGCCTGGCTGAGGATTGCTGCTCTTCTGCCGGCTGCCCTGCAGCTGCTGGGAAAGGGCAGCAGTGTGTGCAGCACTCTGGGCAGCGGGGCAGGGAGCCGGGCTGCTGGGCAGGCTGCAGCACAGGGCAGCGGCCTTCAGGCACGGCGCTTCTGCCGGGGAAACCCAGGCCAGCGCCAGGCAGCCACAGCTTGGCAGGGCACATCTGCAGGAGCCAGTGCCTCACGCAGCTCTGGCAGGAAGCGCCTGCAATCCTGCAGGTCTGCCCTGAGCCGCAGCAAAGGGGTGAGATGCAGAGTGCTCTGCAGAAATATTCAGGGCCACCAGGCCAGCCTGCTTTGTGCTCTCGGGCGCACAGCAAGCGCTGTGCAATGCGGCTCTGAGCTGCTGGGAGAGAGGTGTTAGAAATAAACTCTTAGATACAATTCAATGGAGAAAAAGACATTAAAACAAAAGAGATCCTTCTTCTTAGTAAGGATTCAACTGAGCCGAACATCTGTCTCTCCTGAGAGCCGAACATACACGCAGCCAACAAAATGCTGCTTTTTATTGCTTTATCCAGCCCTGGGCGATCCCTGTCGCCTTCCCCTTTGGCTGGGTACTAAGGAACTTATATTCTCTCCCAACAGCCTACTTTTCTGTCCCCTCTCCTGTTCTCTTACTTCCCTTTGGTCTGGTGTTCAACCCCTCACCTTTTTCCAGCTCACAGCAACACCCAACAACTTAACTGGAACACATGCAAACTATAACTAACAGCACCTAGCAGCAACAACTTCCATTCTTTTTTCTAATAACCTTTTGGCTGCAGCAAAATATTACCTCCTGTCTCCCAGAGGGAATCGGGGATGAGCCTGAGGCTTGTGCTTGGCCAGCAAGCGGATTTGGAAGCGAGCAGAAGGCTTTCAGAAGGCACTTTGTGTTTTCTTCATTGATTTCTGAAGGAAAGCCACAATGTGGCTTCAGTCAGCAAAAGCATTTGCAAGGTGCATTGACAAAATGCTTGTGAGCTGTTGGAACCCAGGACATTCCTCTGACTGCTCAGGATGGCTCGAGCCCCAGGCAGGGGGCTCTGAAGCCCTGGCATGCAGCCGAAGGCACCTGTGACGTGATTCTGATCCTTGGAACAAACTACCAACTCTGTATGAAGAATTACAAGTCACAAAAGTTTGAGTCACATAACAGCAGTTGTCACAGGGTGAAGAGTAGAATTTTGGGGCTTTTTAGAGTGGAGGTTCTGGGTCCCAAGATGGAGGGATTTGGGCATGTCCTGTCCTTCTTCTTTCTTCTTTCTAACCTCCACGATGTGGGTGATGTTGGCACTTTTAGATTGGTTTAGAGTAGAAACTGACTGTCTAACATAGGTGATAGGTATTGGAACATAACTATAAATATAGTATACGTAGGTTTTAGTATAAAAAACAACACCAGCCCAGGAGGCGGGCAGTGTGCCTCTGGCTCACCTGCTGAACAGATCTCGGCAGGCCAGAGAAAGAATGGAAGAGATGAGAAATAACAAACAACCTTAAGAACTGCAGCCAAAGAGTCCTGACTCCTTCTTCAACAGCTGGGCTGGAAGAAAAGACTTTCCAATGCATCTGAGGGTCATCCTGATAGCAGAGACTGCCAGACAAAACTTTCAAACAGCTAAGAGAAAAAAATCTTGTGTTAGTTCCCAAAACACAATATTGCTGCACCAAAGCAAGAACATACAGGCCAGGAATATGTCCATCTATTTGTCATATTGTTGGATGAAGGCACACTTTTCTAAATACCTACTTGCTTTGATAACCACAAAAGGTGATAGAGATTGGGCTGCACCACGGTTTCCTCATCTTTCTCTTGCACAGAAATCTTGGATTCTTTAGAGGGTACATCTGTAATGCTGACATTTGCTGAAATGACAGTGAGAGAAGAAATGGGATAAATTCAGATACCTGAAGATACATATCAACATCTGCAGAGGTAAATCAAAGACAGAAGGAAAGCTTTTCTATGTGAAGAGCACCAGAGCAAATTAAAATATGTATTGATGAGAATAATGAAAACAGTGGAAATGAAGAGCATCTGCATCAGAAGAGAGACTGTACAAAACCACACTCTGCATCACGAGAATATAGTTCATATTTCTTCACATCTTTGTTCTATCCAATGCATCTCTGCCAAGGGCAAGGGCCTCAAGGAAAGAAAGGAGTGCAGGGAGCCAAAGGGAGACAGCTGCTCCTGCCTCACTGGAGGCTCCTGGGGAAG